>NW_026622930.1:35176281-35479311 GCF_023065955.2 Ursus arctos | reverse complement strand
CAGTCTTATCTGTAATAACCAAAAGTTAGGAAATGCCCATCAACTAATGAAAGTGGTATATCTATATGGAATATCGTTTGGTTATAAAAAGAATGAAGTGCTGGTACATACTACAAAATAGAGGAGCCTTAAAAACACACTAAGAGAGAGAAACCAGTCACAAGGGTCCACATATTTACGTACGAGTCATGTATAATCATACATTTATGTATGATTCCAATTATATGGAAGTAGATTAGTTATTGCCTGGGGCAGAGGGTGGTGGTGGTTGTGGGGTTGTGACATAACCACTATGGGTTGTGAGGTTTCTTTTTGTAGAAATCAAAATATCCTAAAATGGCTTTTGGTGATGGATATAAAACTGTGAATATTCCAGAAGTCTTTGAATTGCACACATAAAAAAAAAATGTATCAGGACATTTTAACTTTTTCCCATACTTTCTCATTATTTTCCCCCATTTGTCTGGGGAACTGAAATCATTTCTTATATCCATGTTATTTTTACCTTTAATTATGTATCTTTTAAGGCTTGTTAAAAACATTTTGTTTTGTAGTTGTGCACATTATTATTATATAATTTTATGATTAAATTGGTTTTTAATTGTCCCCATCAATCCTTCAATTTGGTGATCTCTCTCCACTTTTAGATCTCGATTTTAATCCTCTCTTAGGAGATTTTTTTGCAAGAAGGGTTATGGGTAGTAAGAATTTTCAGATCCCTTGCTTATTAGAGCCTGTCTGTTGTCTTCACGTCTGAAGTGACATCTTGACCAAGTATAGAAGTCTTGGGACTCAATTTCTAAGTACAAGGGCATTATTTTGTTGCTTTCTAATATGAGATGTCATAGAAGAAAAAATCTGAGCATGGTTTATTCTTTTTGTTGTTGTTGTTGACATTTGCTCTTGATTTTTGTTTTCGCCTGTATACTTATATGACTATTTTGTTTTTTTCTTTTAAAGTTCACGATTTTCTCCAGCATATGTCTAAGTACTGGTCTATTTTCATTAACTGTTTTCTTAAAACACATACTTCCTGATGACTTCTGGAAATAGAAGATGTTAGAATATAATACTCATTTTTTTCTAAGAATCTTAGTGACTAATTGAAGTCATCAAAATAATATACATTATTAAAAAAAACTAATTAGAAGGGTCATCTGGGTGGCTCAGTCAGTTAAGTGTCTGGCTGTTGATTTAGGCTCAGGTCATGATCTCAGGCTCCTGGGACTGGAGCCCCACGTCAGGCTCCCCCCTCAGCAGGAAGTCTGCTTGTCTCCCTCTCCCTCTAGCCCTCTGCCTGATGCTCATGCATGACTCTCTCTAAAATAAATAAATTAAAAATAAATAAAAATAACTAATTAGAAAATAGATGCTTTTGAAAATTTTAATATTCAAGAAACCACATCTTTATGGGACCTGTACTCATATTTTTATTATTATTAATTTATTATATATGATTATCATTACTTTGACTTGTAATAGCCTGTCGGTGGTAAAGAAATCTGTGGATAAATGTTCAAAATAAATATAACGGGACACCTGGGTGGCTCAGTGGGTTAAGCATCTGCCTTCGGCTCAGGCTGTGATCCCAGGGTTGAGCTGAGCCCTGGGTCAGGTCAGGCTCCTTGCTCAGCGGGGAGTCTGCTTATCCCTCTCCCTCTGCTCCCCCCCAACCCCTTCTCCCTGCTCCTGTGCGTGCATACTCTCTCTCTCTCTCAAATAAATAAAATCTTTAAAAAATCCAAAAGAAATATAATGGGTTAAAAAAAAAAAAAAAGCTAACATTATGATTTTCAAATTAACCAGGTATATATCGCTCTAAGTTCTTGAGATAAATTTCTTGGCTATCAGGCAAGAGAAAGAACAGCAGAAATAGGAGGGAGGGAGGGAGGAAAGATGGGAGGAAAGAATCCAGAAAGAGAGAAACAGAGCATAAAAGAGACAGGAAGCATAAAAATTAGTGGATGAACAAAAAAAAGACAAATGTCTTGAGATTCAGAGGAATGGAGATATGCATGTACACCAAGGAAGAAGATGAGGAAGCTCTTTAGTTACGAAGGACTCGGTGTAGGAGAAAAATACAATGGAGATAACTCACAAAGAAGAACAATAATAATAATAATAAGAAGAAGAAGAAGAAGAAGAAGAAGAAGCAAGAAAGGGAAAAAAGAAAAAGACCAGAAAAAAGATGATCAGTAGTTTTTCAAGTACTGGTGCAGAAGTTTATTCTGTTTCACTGTATCAGCCAGTGAAATTCAAAGCATATAATTACTCATTATCAAAACTACTTGAAATTTTAATTAAACTGCTAGCCGATATTCTAACTTTGTGACTTTCTCTAATCCTGGTGAAGTTCTCTTTTGAATTTGAAAATCATAATAATTTGCCAAGGGAAAATTATCCTTTCAGGTGCAGTTACGGAGTCCAGAACACAATCATCATGAGGGACGGGTGTGAGATTTGGTGGATTCTCCATTTCTGTTTTAGTGTTTAGCTATTGTCATAGAAGAGAAATGACCAGAAGAAAGCTGTAATTGTTAATAAGCTAGAGCGTAGCAACTTAAAATATACCAAAGCAGGAAAATTTTATTGGTAAATAACAATGCATGTGTTGCGTCTACTTGGACTTCTGCTTGAGCAAAAGAGAAGGGGCAACTCAGGAGAAATATGAGGAGGGAGTAAGGCCCATTGCGTTGGAATTCAAGGTGTTTAAAATAAAAAGAATTTTATATGGCATTGAAGCGGTAACCATTTAATGGTAATTTCTCCCCCAAACTGAGGCAGAAGAAAAAATAATACAAAAAATAAGCTCGGTGATTTCACATGTAGATTTTAAATATTAAAAGCATCCACAGTTATGAAGTTCTAAGATACAACATGGCATGAAATTCCAATGAGTGGTCAAATGTTCTATTACATTCAGGTAAACGTGAACAAATAAGTTCAGGAGATGTAGACAGTTTAAAAACAAAGGGTAAATGAGTTTTATGAGTTCATTTGGTTTGTAAAAGTTCAACTATGTAGTTATATGTTTTTTTCTATGTGTGTATTATTCTTCAACAGTCATTTTTGAATCGAATCATGTTATACACTATTATTTCACTAAGTTTTTTTTTTTAAATATCCACCTATATGTTCCGCTCTACCAATACCAAAGGAGGTAAAACACATCAATATAGCCCCAGTCTTCTTGTACTTTTCTTTCTCAATTAGATAACATATGTGAAGAGAGACATAAAACAGACTGACAGACACTCGATGAGCTGACCACTGATTGACACGAGTGCTACATATCTTTGTGTACGATAACACCACAGCTAAGTGCTAGCACCTTTTCTTTAATATCATCTGTTTATACTTTGTCTTTGAGCAATTGTAAATCCATTGAGTAAATGGATCATTTAGAAGTAGTATCTGTCCAGGGGCACCAGGCTGACTCAGTCAGTGGAGCCTGTGACTCTTGATCTTGGGGTTGTAAGTTCGAGGCCCATGTTGGGCGTAGAGATTACTTGAAAATAAAATCTTTTAAAAAAAATAAGTACCTTTCCGAAGTTCATCAAATTAATAACCCACTATTAATGACATACAATGTGCTCTGTCCCCTTTCTTATTCCTTTAACCCAACTTTCTAACTCAGTCTTTCGCTTACTCTCTTCACAATTTTTGCAATATCATCATACCAACTGTGCCATTATTTAAAAAATAATTTTAACTTATATTCCTTTCATTGTAATACCTACTTTAGCCTAGTCCTAAACATTGATGTCTATAGAGTCGCAGATTTGTTTTTTAAAAGGTGTGTGTAGGTATCCTCAACTAAAATAATCACGTGAGCCCCCAGTGGTATGCTAACCATACTTGAATAACCACACTCTTAATCAAGTCAGCTTTGCTATCACCTAGCAAGAATGATAAATTTACCAACATAGAATCCTGCCCTGCAGAACATAAGCTGCTCTATCTTCTATTTCAAAAGGTAGTCTTATTTTTTGTAATCTCTTATAAGTAGACACATTCCAAGATACGCATAGCAAAGAATATGTAAGGAAATCTGAGTTTCTTAATTTAACTTGTTCATATGTTTCACAGATTAAAATATCTCTTAAAAATTCATCTCTGGGTTTTTTTTTAAAGTTCTTCGGATTGATTTAGTAATTACTGATATTTACTCTGATAATAATGACACAAAAATATTACTGTCTCTTAATTTTTAACATTCAGAACAGAGTAAATCAAACACAGTATTCGTGGAGCTTAAATAATAAGGAAAGAATTGGATCTGGAGAATAAATAAGACTCTCTTTGCTCATTTATTCAACAAATGTCTACTGAATGCATATTATGTGTCTACCCTTTTTCTAGGTGCTAAAGATGCATCAATAAAAAACCGTTAAAATAGATAAAACCGCTCTTAGATCATGCATACATAATTATTATAATACAAAATTTTATAGAAAAGTTTTAAGATACACATTTGTCTTTGAGATACTCCCACTAGTGTTTTTTAGTATCTCATTCCTTAAATATTCTAATTTTGAAACTCTCCAAATTATTCATTAATATTTTAACTCATATTTATAATATTATTAAAAATATTCTCAGCATTTGTGTATAATAAAATATTTCTAATCTACAGAAAAGTGTTGACAATAATATAAGACTTTATTCTTCCATTTGTTCAGACTAAAAACGTTGGGGTCACTGACTGCTTTCACTTACTATGCTTCAAAATTTCTGTGATATCATTACACCAACTATGCTATTATTTGGAAAATTACTTTAAAATTGATTCATTTTCCTTTCATTCTAATACCTACTTGATTCCTCACCTTTATCAACACTTCTCAAATTATGTTGAATATACCTTCAAAATACTTCCAGAATTTTACCACTTCTGATCATCCCACTCCTCCATCTTGATCCCAAGACACCATCATCTGTTGCCTGAATTATTACAATAGCCTCAGAGTGGATCTGCCAACTTCTGCCCTTGCCTTCCTCCCCACCCATAGTGTAGCCTCAACACAGCACCCAGAAGAATCCTGTCAAAATGTAAGTCCAGTAATATTCTTCCTCTGCTCAAATAACTACAATGAATTATCATCTCATACAAAATAAAAGCCAGAATTCTTAAAATTCTATTTCTACAAGTAGTCTGTTTTTGTATGTAGTTATTTCACTTTCACTGTTAGCTCATACGCTCTGGTAAGAAGATAGCACATTTTATTAATCTACTCTCTTATCTATGGTCCTTTGGGGGCCTTTCATTTGCTTTGCCATTATAAATAATGCTAACATAAGAAATGCTAAAGGAAATTCTTAAGCATGTAGAAAATGATATAAAATGTAAATTCAGAAGTACAGGAAGGAATAAATAAGTCTTACATTTATGGTCAATTGATTTTCAACATGGGCATGAAGGAAGTTTGGTGGGAAAAAATAGTTTTCTCAATGAATGGTGTTGGGACACATGCAAATTGGATATTCACAAGCAAAAGAATGAAGCTGGACTCCTACATCACACCATATGCAAAAATTAACTCCAAATGAATCACTGACATAAATGTAAGAGCTTAAACTATAAAACTTAAAGAAGAAAACTTAGGTGTATATCTTCATGGCTTTAAGTTAGGTGATGGTTTCTCAAAAACACAGTAAAGGAAAAATAGATAAATTAGAGTTTGTCAAAATTACAACATTTTGTACTTTAAAGGAAATCATCAAAAAATGAAAAACCAACACACAGAATGTGAGAGAAAATATTTGCAGATCATATATCAGACGAGGGACTTATATTAGGAATGATTAAAGAATTCTTATAACTCACCAATAAAAACACAAATGACCCAACTATTAAAATTGAGCAAAGTATCTGAATAGACATTTCTCCAAAGAAGATTTGTAAATAGCCAATACGTGCATTAAAGACGTTCAACATGCAAGTCACAACCACAATGAGATACTACTTCACACGCAGTAGAATAGCTAAAATGAAAGAAAAAAAAAAACAGACAATAACGAGTTTTGGTAAGAATACGGAGAAATTGGAACATGCATACATTGCTGATGGGAATGTAAAATGGTGCAGTCACTTTGGAAAAATATTTGACAGTTCCTCGAAAAATGTTAAACATATTGCTACCATATAACCCACATTTCAAGACTTACTCTATTGAGAGGCCTTAGCAAATGACCTATCATGAACATCCTTTTCTTCATTTATGAAGTAAATACCTGTTTGTTGATAATTTGTATATTCGGACTCAAACAATAACAACAAAAACCAAATCTGCAGCTTTCCAAAGACACCTGTAAGAAAATAAAAAGTCAAATCACAGACTGGGAGAAAATATTTGCAAGATAGTACATAAATCTGATAACTATAGAAAGAACTCTGACAACAATATAGAAACAATCCAATAAAAAATGGACAAAATAGTTCAATATACACTTCACAAGAGAAGATATACATACATATATATGTGTATGTAGGCACATATATGTATATTAAAGTTTAATCAGCAAATGAAAAGATGCTCAATATCACTAGTCACCAAGTAAATGCATATTAAAACCACACTGACATACTTCTTCACACCCATTAAAATGACTAACATTAAAAAGACTGATGATACCAAGTGTGGTAATTGGAAATATTGTACATTGCCTGTGGAAGTGTAAAATGGTCCAATCACTTTGAAAAACAATTTCACAATTTTGTATAAAATTAAGCATAGATCTACTCAGTTTCCTAGCAATTGCATTACTAGGTATTTACCCAAGGGAAATGGAAACATGTTTATAATATGACTTGTACAGAATATTTACACAGATTTTTCTATAATAGTCCCAAATAGAAACAATCCAGTGGCCATCAGTAAGTGTGATGTACAATGGAAAATAGATTATCAATAAAAATGAACAAACTGCTGTTACATGCGAAAACATAGATGAATCTGTAGGGGCAAGAGCAGGCTGCCCCAAGCTGGGCCGCTTTGTCATGAAAATTATCTTGAGTTAAAAGCAATCAAAACCCAGTTGATTTCAGGAAAGCTCTTTCCCTCCTCCCCTCAACTACCTGTCTATACCAGAAAAAGAACTATTAACAGAGATTCCTCTTTACCTAAGAAACTTAGCTGCAGAAAGGCAACCTTTATTTTCCAAACATCTCCTCTCACCTTCCTGCTAATGGTATTTCTTTCCTTTGTATATCCAGACCTCTAACCCTCTCCTTAGCTCAGATAAACCTTATGTTGTCTGACTGTCTCTGGAATCCCATGTCTATGTGGATTCCCTATACCTCTGAAGGTAAATTTGATTTTCTCCTGTTATACCTATGATGGTAAATTTGATTTTCCATGTGGATTCCCTATACCTATGAAGGTAAATTTGATTTTCTCCTGTTAATCTGTCTCATGTCAATTTGGTTCTTAGTCCATCCAGAAGGATCTTGAAAAGTAATGAAAATTTCTTCTCCCCCAACAAATCTCAAAAACATTCTTTGGAGGGAAAGAAGCCACCACAAAATAGTGCATATATTATACTACATATAGAAAATATATGAAAGAACACCTATATTATAAAATAATATATAAAAGAATGTATATATTATACTAAAAGTATATATTATACTATATAATTTCATTTATATAAATTCTAGAACAGAGAAAACCAATCTATGCTGATGGAAATAAGATCAATTGTTGCCTGGAGGAAGGAATTGACTACAAAAAGAACAGAGGAATTTTCTGGGGTTATGTAAATATTCTATATTTTGACTGTGGAAATGGTAGCACATGTATATACATTCATTAAAACTCATTGAACTGGGGTGACTAGGTGGCTCAGTCGGTTAAGTATCCGACTTGTGATTTCAGCTCAGGTCATGATCCCATGGGTCATGGGATTGAGTCCCACATTCAGTTCTGCACTCAGTGGGGAATCTGCTTGAGATTCTCTCTCCCTCTCCCTCTGTTCCTCTCCCCACTCACTCTCTCTCTTCTCCCTCTCAAATGAACACATCTTAAAAAAAAAAAACTCATTGAATTATACACTTAAAATCTGTGCATTTTATTCTAAATAAATTATTCCTCAATAAAGTTTATTTTTAAAATAATACTACTAGGGGGCACCTGGGTGGCTCAGTCAGTTAAGTGTCTGCCTTTGACTCAGGTCATGATCCCAGGGTCCTGGGATCGAGTCCCGCATCAGGCTCCTTGCTCCTTGGGAGCCTACTTCTCCCTCTCCCTCTGCCTTCCTCCCCCTCTGCTTCTGCTCTCTCTCTATCAAAAAATAAAATATTTAAAAAATAATAAAAATAATACTACTAGAAACACACATGAGTCATGTTTTAAAAAAGACTTTATTTGTTTATTTGAGAGAGTGAGAGAGAGAGAAAGTATGAGCAGGGGGAAAGGCAGAGGGAGAGGGAGAGGGACAAGCAGACTCCCCACTGAGTGCAGAGCCCAACAGGGAGCTCGATCCAAGAACCCTGAGATCATGACCTGAGCTGAAATCAAGTTTCAGACACTTAGCTGACTGAGCCACCCAGACACCCCTATACATATACGTTTTTGTGCATATCAAATATATGTACATTTTGTGCTGGCCCCAGATATACACAGTATACCTAGAAATGGAAATCTTCTGTCTTAGAGTTTGCAAATGTTTAGTTTTACAAGATATTGTGAGATTGATCTTCAAAACAATTTTACCAGCTGGCGCTAGCAGTGTGTAAGAGTTCCTATTGATCTATGTCTTCATTAGCGCTTGGTATTTTCCGATTTCTTTATTTTTCCAAAAGCTAGTGGGTAAAAATGTTATCCCACTATGGTCTTATTTTAAATTTTCTGATTAGTAATAAGGTGGAACATTTTTTTCTACTTATGGACCATTTGGGTTTTCTCTAAAGTTGCAGTTCAGGTATTCTCTTTGTCTACTATTTCCCATTGATTTTGTGGAAGTTCTACATATTGTTAACTTTTCTTTCTTTCTTTCTTTCTTTCTTTCTTTCTTTCTTTCTTTCTCCTTTTTTCTTTTTTCTTTTTTCTTTTTTTTTTTTGAGAAAGAGTACACATGCAAGTGGGGGTGATGGGGGGGTGGAGAGGTAGGGAGAGAGAGAATCCCAAGCTGATTCCATGCTCAGTGTGGAGCCTGATGCAGGGCTCGACCTCATGACCTTGAGATCATGACCTGAGCCAAATCAAGAGGCAGACACTTATCCAACTTAACCATCCAGATGCCCCCATGTTGTTAACCTTAAAAATAAAACTTCCAGTTATTTTTTAGCAAAAGATGAGTTTTTTCAGCAATAACAAAGAATTGCAATCTGGGACAAGCTAGCTATGGCAAAGTCCATAGCCAAGTCCAAAAAACAAAGGAGAGGTAAGCTCTTGTATAGAGGAAAGGGGGAAGTTGGGAAGTCTGTTATAAACAACAAGTCCATTGACATTAATTGGGAGTTGAAAGTATAGTAGTTTTTATTGGCTGAGTTCTGACAGTCTCTCATGTGCTGGGCTGTTGCCAGGGAAGGAGGTAAACCTTTCTTCCTCCTGTAGGGATAATAAAGTAGTATCCACCTGCAAGGTCCCTCTCTTCCTTTGGGTCTGAAATTGACAAGTGGTAGGGCATGAGAGCTCCCCTTATTGGACCTTCTGACTCCATTTTAGTAAAGTTTCCGTTAATTTTCACAATATATTCTGGATTCTTGATCTTTGTCCATTACACGTGTCAAAAATATTTCTTTTCTATGACTTGTCTTTTTAGCCCTCCCTTTTTTAACCTCTATTTTTTAAATTATTTTTTCCAGTTTTATTGAGAACTAATTGGCATACATTCCTGTATAAGTTTAGGTGTATACATGATGGTTTGGTTTATATATATTGTGAAATGATTACTACAATATGTTTAGGAAACATCCATGTTCTCGTGTAGATACAATAAAAAAGAAAAAAAAGAGAGAGAAAAAAATGTTCTCCTTGTGATGAAAACTCATCTTTCACTCCTTTAATGTAGGTGTCTTTTAATGAA
Organism: Ursus arctos; assembly: GCF_023065955.2. NCBI lineage: Eukaryota > Metazoa > Chordata > Mammalia > Carnivora > Ursidae > Ursus > Ursus arctos. The sequence continues at coordinate 35,469,282 of NW_026622930.1, read as the reverse complement.
CAGTTCTTAATTTTAATGTGGAGGTTTTTTTAATGGTTAGTGCTTTTTGTGCTTTAAGAAATCATTTCATATCCAGAGGTTATGGAGATAATTTCTATTTTCTTCCAAAAGTTTAAAAAAATTTGGTTTTCATATCTAAATCTTTAATCCAGTATTTTAGTGTGCATTAGGCTAAGTTATTACAGAAAACAGAGCCCAAAATAGAGGGCTTAAATAATATAGACATTTTTCTCTTTCAAGTAACAGCTCCAAAGTAAGCATTTTAGCCTAGAGACTGATTTTGCTCAATGTGATCATTCAGAGACCCCAATCTTGATGATGTCTTTGCCAAGGGTAGTTTGCTGATTGCCATTTCATGAAAAGATACACATCCTTCCACTTATTTAGGCCTCCCAGAATTAATAACTGTAGGAAGAAGACAATAGGGAACAAAATGGAAGAGATAGCATGAATAAGATCTAGGGACCTGGACGAGGGGCTCCCACAGGCTGTGCTTGTTTCTCTGCAACCACTGCCTACCAATGATCTTATTAGGCACGATGGGACTGGTTCTCAGATGCCCCACAGCTAGGGCTCAGATGTTTGGAGGAGCATTCTGAGATTGGTGTTGAACTTCTAGGAAGAAGGTGACAAGCCACTGAAGCTGTGAGTGCCAAACAGCACCAGAAACCTGGAGGTATAGCTGCCCTCATGCTGCTGGAGGGATTTTATTAGAACCGGAAACAGGAAGCAAGAGCTTCTCCTCCCCTTCTCTTGTCTTCCTATCTCCGTCTCCCACTGGCAAAACCTAAGAGAAATCATCTGGCAGTGGGACAAATAGAGCTGCAGTGGAAAACCGTGTGCATATTTTGTTTTGTTTTTGTAGAACTACTTCCTCAGGGCAAATTCTTAGTGGGATTATATGTAGCTTTTATGAGATATTGCCAAATTTTTCTCTATATGGGATTGAACCATTTTGCGCCCAGCAACAACATATGAGAGTGTTTTTCCACAGAGCCACATGAATGGCATACATTGTCAGGCTTTTGAATCTTTGCCAAACTAATAGGTACTAAATGATATTTCAGTGTAATTTTAATTTGGATTTCTCTTATGAAGTTGGACATCATCTCATATGTTTGAGATCCATTTATATATCTTTTTCTGTGAATTTTCTGTTCATGCATTTTGCCCATTTTTTCTATTGGATTTTGATGATTCTATTCATTTTTAAACATACATTATGGTAATTAGCCCTTTACCTGTCGTGTAAATAGCAATATATCCTCCCAGTTGGTCATTTTCTTTTGATTTTGCTGATCAACTTACTTAACTCTGGAAGACAAAAAAATCACGTTAGTACCATTATGGCATTGCTTTACATTTAAATGTTAATGTTGAGGAAAATTGACATCTTTTTTATTTTATTTGCTTTATCTAAGAGCAAGGAATCCTTTTCATTTGTTCAAGGCTACTATTGAAGAGTTTTTTTTTTTTTTTAAAGATTTTATTCATTTATTTGACAGAGAGACAGCCAGCGAGAGAGGGAACACAAGCAGGGGAGTGGGAGAGGAAGAAGCAGGCTCCCAGCGGAGGAGCCTGATGTGGGGCTTGATCCCAGGACCCCGGGATCACGCCCTGAGCCGAAGGCAGACGCTCAACCGCTGTGCCACCCAGGCGCCCCATACTATTGAAGAGTTTTTTAAAAGATTTCTCTCATATAAGTTTGTATGTTTCTTGTTAAGTTTACCCTTAACAAGGGTTTAGTTTTACATTAAGTCTTTTATCTTATTGTTTGATTTATATGAAGGATATTGGTTTTATACATTAATTTTAAATATAGCAATGTTACTGAATTCTTTAATGTCTGTGTTAGTTTTAGTATTGATTTTTGGAATTTTCTAGGTGTATTTTCATAACATTGGCAAATGTAATTTCACTTCTTTTCAATTTTATGCCTTTAATTGAACTGTCTTGTTTTATTACATTGACTGATCTCCATTAAAATAGTAAGTTATATGGGGCGCCTGGGTGGTGCAGCCGTTGAGCGTCTGCCTTCAGCTCAGGGCGTGATCCCGGATCCCTAGGATCGAGCCCCACATCGGGCTCCTCCGCTGTGAGCCTGCTTCTTCCTCTCCCACTCCCCCTGCTTGTGTTCCCTCTCTCGCTGGCTGTCTCTGTCAAATAAATAAAATCTTAAATAAATAAATAAATGAATAAATAAATAAATAAATAAATAAATAAATAAAATAAAATAGTAAGTTATGGAGATAGTGAGCATTCTTGCTTCGTTTCTGACCTTAGTAAGAATGCCCCTAATCTTTCTCTGGTAAGTAAGATGCTGAGGTATATTTTATTATGTTATGAAGTATCTATCGATTTCTACTTCATTGAATTTTTTAAAAACAGAAATAGATATTGAATTGTGTCAAAGATCTTTTCCACACCTGTGGAACTAATCTTATCATTTCCTCCTTGTATATATTATATTATTGGATAAATTATATTAATGATCTTCTTAATGTCAGACCATCCTTATGTTCTTAGAATAAACCCGTCTTGGTCATAAAGACTTTTTGTTGTTGTTGCTGTTTGTTGTTTTGTTTTTTAAAGTTTTAATAGACTTTGTTTCTTTAGAGCAGTTTTAGGTTTACACCAAAATTGAGTGGAAAGTGCAGAGAGTTCCCGTATATCTCCTGCCCTCTACACACTATCAATGTCCTCCACCAGGTACATCTGTTATAATCAACATGCTTATATTGACAAATTACTATCACTCAAAGTCCATAGTTTACATGAGTGTTTGCTCTTGGTGTTGTATATTCTATGGGTTTGGATAATTGTGTAATGACATGTGCCCACCATTGTATCATCATACAGAATAATTTCGCTGCCCTAAAAGTCCTTTGTGGTCCACCTATTCATCCTTTCCCCTGACCCCCTGAAACCGCTGATCATTTTACTGTCCCCATAGTTTTGCCTTTGTTAGAATGTTGTATTGTTGGAGTCATACGGTGTGTAGCCTTTTCAGATTAGCTTCTTTCACTTAGTAACATGCATTTAAGTCTCCTCTGTGTCTGGGTGGCTCAGTTGGTTAAGCCACTGACTCTTGCTCTCAGTTCAGGTCTTGATCTCAGGATCGTGAGTTCAAGCCCCATTTTGGTCTCCGTGCTAGGCGTGGAGCCTACTTAAAAAAAAAAGGAATTTCCTCTGTGTCTTTTTGTGGCTTGATAGCTCATTTCTCTTTAGCACTGATTAATATTCCATTGTCTGGGTGTACCACAATTTACTCATCTATTCATCTACTGAAGGATATCTTAGTTGCTTCCAGGTTTTGGCAATTACAAATAAAACCGTTATAAACATCCATGCACGTTTATGTATGGATAGAAGTTTTCTGCTATTTGAATAAATACTAAGGAGTAGGATTGCATAATTTTAAAAAATATGCTTTTGGATTCTGCTGCTAATATCTGACTTAGAATTTTTTATATCCATAACCATAAGTGAGAGTTGAACAATATTTGTCATATTTTGAAATTGATGTTATGCTGGCTTCAAAAAAACAATTTGGAATGACTTTTTCTTTTAAAATGCTCTGAAACAATCTATATATCATCTAGGTATCAGATCTTTGGGGATTTAGAATTTCTTTGTGAAACCAGCTGAGCCTGGTGCTTTTTTGTGTGGATAGTTATTGGATATCTTTCTTTATTTCTTCTAATAAAATTGGTTTGCCCAGGCTTTCCATATTTAGTGGGATTAATTTTGGCATATTGCAGTCTAATACTATGAAAATAATTACATAGTACCATGTTACTTTCTGTTTTAATGACTCTCTCTTATCATTTCTTATTTTGAATGTTTATGCTTCCCCCCCACCTTTTTTTTCTGGATTAGCTTTATAGTCGTCTGCCATTAAAATCTTTTTTTCCCCCAAATAGTCAGCAGGTTGATTTCTTTATTAGTCTGTTGGTTGTCTGTATTCAACCACGTTGATTTCTGTTTTTATCTTTATTTTCTTCCTTCTGCTTTTCTTTCTTTTTTTTTAAACAAGATTTAAAAAAGAAGGTTTTATTCATTTATTTGTTGGGGAGATAGAGAGCACAAGCAAAGGGGGTGGCAGGCAGAGGGAGAAACAGACTCCCCACTGAGCAAGGAGCCCAAAGCAGAACTTGATCCCAGGGCCCTGGGATCATGACCTGAGCTGAAGGCAGATGCTTTTTTTTTTTTTTTTAAAGATTTTATTTATTTATTCAACAGAGATAGAGACAGCCAGCAAGAGAGGGAACACAAGCAGGGGGAGTGGGAGAGGAAGAAGCAGGCTCATAGCGGAGGAGCCTGATGTGGGGCTCAATCCCATAACGCCGGGATCATGCCCTGAGCCGAAGGCAGATGCTTAACCGCTGTGCCACCCAGGCGCCCCCCAAAGGCAGATACTTAACTGACTGAGCCACGCAGGTGTCCCTGGTATAGCTTTTTGAGTTAGAAATATAATTCATTTATAGTCATTCTTTTCTTTTCATTATATACATATTTGAAGGCTACAAATTTTCCCCTAATCATTGATTTGTTTTTTATAGGTTCTGATGTATATTATTTCCATTATCTTTTTTTTTGTTTTTAGAAATTATGAATTCAATTTGTATACTAGTTTTCATTTCATCCAATACTTCTTTAATAGCACACTTTAAAATTTCTAGGTGGAAGGATTGTTTCTTTTCAGATTTTGTTATCAATTTTTAGTATTATTATAGTGTTTATTACTATTATTGTTTAATTAAAACACTATTTGCATTATTTCTAGTTCTGTTATTGAGAAGTGACACAGTACAAAGTCAATTTTCATGACTGAATCCACATGTGTCCAGCAGGAAAGTATACTCTCTACTTTTGAGGTATAAATGTGAATATACCCATGAGACCTACTTTATTTATTTTGTTGTTAGATTTTTTATATCTCTAATTTGATCCATCAGAACTGCATTGGCTTGAGAGAGAGTTGATGTCTCTTATTTTTATTGTATTTTATTGTAAACTAAGCAGTATGATTAAGTCAATGTTTTGCATTTGAGAATAAAACAAACAAGATATATAACAGGATTCCTCTAAATGATACATTTATTTCTGACTAAAAGCTTCTCTAGGTTCTAATCCAGGGACTGCCAATACCAGTTTTATTTCATTAGGCAAATATTTTATTCTTAGGCTTATCTGTCTTCTTTATAAAGTGAGGTGAGTTATGGGATATTTCTTTAATCCAATACTATAATTTATCAATACAATAAAAGTGCTTTTGAAATAGTACCTGCTGTTACTGACTGAAATTATTGCAATAACAGCAATTACTTGTTAAGTGCTTCCTGCCTGCCAGGCTCCATGCGTAGCTCTTTACATGTATGTTTTCACTAAATTGCGGCATATTTGTTTTAGTTTTTCTTCAAACTCTAGAATGTTGGCCTCTCTGACTCCATTGGCAGAAACTTGATTGATTGGCTCAGTATTTTAGGAGACCAGCCACTGCATAAATTGACAGTAGACACTTGCATGTTGTCAGACCCAACTTTTTATAATCAGGACAATGGTCAGAGAGATCACATTGGTCAAGGGAGCAATTAGGCAATATTTATTTCTGTTAGTTTCCAGGTTTGGCAGGAAACAAGACCAGAATGAGATAAGGAGCTCAGACCGTCAAAGGGTGTGATTGGAATCTTGGACAAAGAGGAACAGAGCTGTGTTCCTGGCCAGCTATTTTCATCCCAGGCTCATACAAGTGCTCCCAATGTTAAAAAATATTGTGGCGAAAGATTGTTCCTTGACATCAGCAGACTTCGCATCCTAACAAGGAGCGGTTAGCTCTAAGCCAATCTCCTTTTGTCTTTGGTAGTAACTCTTCTCACCCTGCCTCAGATTAATTAACATAATTCCTGCCCCTTCAGCTACAGATACTTTGTGTTGTTCTTAAACTCACTTATCCATCTGGTCAATCATGTAACATTATTATCTTCTATTACCATCAGGGTTGATAAATAGATGATACTAGTGTCAAGTCTTCCTTCTGTGCCCCTGGCCGAGACTCAGTTACTATTCAGTTTGTATCCTTTCTTGCCAAACTTCTCAACATGACACCCAAGTAACAAGACTAGCATTTGCTCCCACTATAAAATCCATTGCCATTCTTATTTAGGCACTCCGGATGCAAGGACAAGGAACTGGACAGCCTACTGTGGGACACAGGAATGTAAACAACATCTCTAGTTCAGAGAAACCCACGCTGTGACAGAGAGGAGCTGCTGCCCAACTTTAAAAGTGGTGAATTTAATTCCTTTAATGGCATGAGGATGTCCAACTCTCTAGAGCACCTCAGACTATGTTATTTGTCCTGCTCAGTACAATGTGCCGGTACGTATCGGATGTTTGCTTTGGTAGTTCTCACCGTATTCCACAGCATGCTTGTGTACCAAGCCCCAGATGTGCTTTCGGTCGGATCAATTTGCAAAACTTGTGTTTAGCACAATTGGAGCTGGCAAAATCTCTCAGGTGGGCTGTTGAGCTGAATGGGAACTTCTGCTAAAAATACAGATGCTGGACATGAATAATAGCTAAGAGGCATCACATGACATCATACTATGTTATTGTACTAGCTCTGTTTTTTGGTGCATGGGAGAATGCGGGCAGGGCTGGGTTCATGGCAACCCTGCCTCTGTCAGTCAGGGATGTGAGCATATGAACCATCCGTTCACATGCTCAGTGTTGTGTTTCAAAAGAACCGGGTGTGTCTCTGTTTGGCTTAGCATTACCTTTTACTTTCATTTCAAAGTATGGAGGATCTGTTTCAGTGCTCCTGTCATTAGTCTCATTTGCTGATTTAAAAGTAGGTATTACTTTTATATCCAAACAGGCATGGCTAGGAGACATCACAGATCATTAAAAGACTCTAACTGGGGATATCTGAAAACATTTTAAGACACTTTATTCTAAGTGCACTAGATACAATATGGAACAATAGTCCTTTCACTCTGAGGACTTGTAGCACAGATGCCTAGAGGGAACAATAATTAAGAAATGATTCATAATATTTTCTCTAGAGACTGTTGCCATGATGATTTTGCAGCATTTACTCTAAAGGAAGCAACCAATGTAAAATGGAAGTGAATAGCATGAATAGAACAGAGAAGGAAAATAACAGACAATGCTATGTAGACAGCTCCATAAACCCTAGAGCCCAGACTTCCCTGAAATTGGCTCTTTGATTTGTATGTATTATATCGGGCAAATGGCTCTATGAAAAAACACCGTAGGACCAGAAGGATCTTCTTGCTTTATTGACCTTTGTTGTGACCCACACCATTAAAAATAAATAATGCAAACCTGGTAGTCTAAGAAGAAGTGATACTATCAGAATGATTATCTTGGATTACAAGGAATGGCACATAGACTGACACTGTGCTGTTTTGTTGGGTTGAGCTATTGACCATCAATAAAAAGTGCATGTCAAATCACTTAACTGAATCATCCAGTACGCAACAGAAGTACAAGTTTTTGTGAGTACAAGTTTTTGAAATGATTGTCCCAAACTGTGGGTAAAATTTACAACGATTTTTTTCATTAATATATGTTAATTGAATGTATTATCAAAACTCTAATGTCTGCTCCTTACCATTTGGTTTGGATCATAACCACCAAATTTAACTAAGTAATGCAGACAAGATTCTACAGCCATACAATATATATGAGCTCGGATTTATAAGAAGTTAAACTTGATTGCAATACAAACACAAATATTTTAAAGTCATTTATTTCGTAATAATGAATTCATACAATACCTTTCATTTAGGACTTCGAGTGCCTTACTACTGCTGCCGTAGCCGTACAAGAGGTAAGTGGGAGTCAATCGACATCATCCTGAGTCCAAGGGCATTGAGTAATTTGTTGGTATATCAAACTGGCACCTGCAGGATGGATTCCCAAGGATCCAGCTTCCAGTGAGTTTCAGATCTGGAAGATGCATATGATGTCATAAGACTGAGGCCGTTTTTGAGCGGGGGGAGGGAAGGACCCAGTACTCCGCATTTTAACAAGTGCCTCGCCTTCCCTCCAGGTGATCCTGAAGTCCGGACTACGCTACGAGAAATACTGACCAAGATCTTAAAGGTCATCTGATCCCAAATCCTCATTCTACAAAAGGTTCACAAAGGTTAGATGACTTGATCAAGGTTTGATAGCTAATTTGCACATCGGCTCTCTTACTCCCACCTCAAAGACCCAGGAGACCAGGAAGGTTAGAGAAGTTCCTTGATGAAATCGGGTAGAAAAGCTTTACTGAGGGAATTTGTGACATTCTTCCTACCCCCTGTCGTTAACCTGCATGGAGCTAGCATCTCGCTCAGACCATCTCTCACGTCCCAAAGCACGGAAAGAAAGTTGCCAGACCGGGGCGGCCGCGGGGCCTGCGTGGGGAGACGGGCGGCTCCGCCTCCGCCGCTCGCGGGCGGGCTCGACACTGGCCGCGGAGCGGCGAGCGCGGGACTCAGAGGCAGGCGGCGGGCGGGGAAGGCGCGGGGCGTGGTTTGCAGCTTTCCTACCGCCGAGGAGCGGAGCGCGCTCTGCTGCGTCCCGAGCCTTCAGCTGCACCGAAAAAGCGAGCGGGAGAACGAGCAAAGGGCGCTATCGAGGCAGCAAGGCAAGCGGGGCGCCGACCTGGGCCGGCCCCAGCCCGCGCCCTCGCCCCTAGCCCGGCCAGTAGCGGGTGAGTGCGGTCGCGGGCCCCCAGCGCCCCGGTGCGCCCCGGAGAGAGCGGGCTGAGGCGGGGAAGGAGAGCGGGAGGGAGGGAGGAGAATGGGCGGGGGCGAGGGAGGGAAAGGTCCCCGAGTCGGGGGCGGGGGCGGTTGGCGCGAGAACCGACCCGCTGCCGGGGTCCGAGCCCGGTCACCGGAAACTTTCCCCGGGTGGGGAGAGCGGGGTGCGTGGAGGGCGCCGCAAACTTGTCAGCGGGCGGGGCGCTCCGGGGATTGGAGCGAGCGCCAGCGGGTGGCGTTTGTGTCTCCGGCTTCTTTGTGTCACCTCCGGGCCCCAGCCCGCCGGTCCGCCCGGCTCAGAAAGGGGCTGCGCAGGGGGCTCGGCCCTGATCCCCGCGCCGCCCCCGTCGGGCCCAGGCCCAAGCGCTCCGGATCCGCTGATTGTTTTCGTTCCTCGCGTCACGCCTGGGCGGGAAAGATTTTGAACCCCGCGTGAGATAGAACGCGGAGAGCCGCGGCGCGGAGATTGCCAAAGCGTGGGCGGCGCGAGGCTCGCCCCGCGTCCCCGAGAGGCGGCGGGCCGGGGCGCAACGGGGCTGGAGAGGGCGCGGGGACCCGGGGGCCCCAGCACTCGAGGAAGAGCGGCGGGCGCGGCAGCCAAACGCCCCCGCGCCGGGGGCCGCTCGGACCGCTCGGATTATAATTCCATTTTGATTGCTTGGTGTCTTTGTTGTCTGAAATTGCCTTGAGGGTCTGACGGTAGCACCTTCTCCTCCTTAGGTTATTTTTCTTCTCTTAAAAAAAAAGCGGGGGGGGGTGGAGGACTTGTGTGGAATCAGTGCTGCTCGAAACAACATGTGCTGCCTTATTAGATGGAGCTTGAGAAGTCCTGTGTAACATTTGCCTTTGTGGACGCTTGTTATTTCCGAAAGTTATTATTTTCCCCTCCCCTAGTGGAAAGGAGCGTCTGAGCAGGATGCCAGCAGGCACGATTGTGTACAAGCACCAGCAAGTCAGAGCCCAACCGAGGGTGTTTCTTTGTAGCCGCTCAACACTTTGGCATCGCTTTTTCTCTTTTTTTAAAGTTTGTTTGATTTCAAGCAACTTTCATCTGCTTTTTTTGAAAGTTTCCCTACCTCCCAAGTCCTCCTTCCAGTTATTATGTGGTTGTGCTCGGATGTGTTCGGCTACTTTTAGGGTTCGGGGTTACAATGAACATACCTGGCCCTTCACCACTCGGGTCCCTGCCATTCAGACCTTGTAAATATCACCAGGAGAGTGTGTTCACCTTTTATGAGTTGGAATATTTGGCGTGTTTTGGTACTTTAATGCATGACTCCTTTTTTAGTTTTCTTTCTGGAAGACTGTTGGGACTTTAAAGTGCTTTTCCGGAGATAATTACTAAACGGCCTTAGCCCCGCCATTACGCCCCCTACCCCTAAAGCACCACGAGGGAGCAGGGAGCAGGTGTAATCCTCATTAAGTTTTTTTGTGTGTGTGTGAAGACTCTGGAGATGTCAAAATAAGTAAAAAGTGGAAATTCTTAGGTCTTTGTTCACATGTTTGAGTCAACTGAACTTTATTTGAATTCAACAAAAATAAAAATCAAACCAGTTTGGTCGGCTTAGCCTCGTACATTAAGATTGCTTTAAAAAAAATCGTGTGAATAAGTTTACCCAATTAGAAATTTTACAAGCATTTCAGTACATTAGTGCTAGTTGTGTTTGCAGAATATTGCTGTATGTTTAGAGAACTGAATCACAATGGGATTATTCTAGGTAGTGCCCTCAGTAGCTTAACAGTTTAAAGTAACAGTTTAAAGCTCAAAAATGAAATCAGCCATATCTTAAAAAGTAAGGGTAAGAGTGAAAAGCAATTGATTAATTGGTCATTAGTCATATGTTTTTAATAAAGATTTTTAAATAATATCACAAAATTATTCATTTACTCAAGTAAGCTCTTACTGTATGTCAGCCACTGTGCTGAAATCTGGGGTTCCAAATAATAATAGTTACCATTTATGGAGGGCTTATTTTGTGCCAGTAAATGCTTTGCATAGATTACCTCATTTATCTAATAAATATTTATTGAGTGCCTACAATGTATTGTGCTAGGTCCTTGGGTTATAACCGTGCGCGGGACTGCTTTGGTTCCCGCCAGTAATGGGGAAGAGCTGGGGAAGAGCCACAGAACGTGAAAAACATTAGCAAACTAATTGCAGATTTTAAAATGTCAATCAGATCACACACTTCCCTGTTTAAAATCCTTCAGTGGCTTTCCATCTGCCTCTGAGTGAAAGGCAGACCTGACTGGCCCCCAGAGCTTACCCCATCTGGTCCTCCTCATTCTCCACTCTTTCACCTTTTTGATCTTATCTGCTGCTCTGCTTTTTGCTCATACTTCTAGAGCCAAACTAATTTCCTTGCTGTTTGAGATGCCTTTGGACTTGATGTTTCCTCTGCTTGGAATGCCCCCTGCTCAGCCCCCATATCTGTCTGGTTCCCTCCCTGACCCCTTTCACTTCTTTACTCAATATTGTGTTCTCAGTGAGCCTTGGCAAAACCCCACATTTAAAAATCACAACCCCTCTTGCAACTCCCATTCCCCTGTTCACGATTTATTGTTTTTCTCCATGGTACTTATTTATTTATTTTTTAAAGATTTTGTTTTTCTCCATGGTACTTTTTTTTTTTAAGATTTTATTTATTTGTCAGAGACAGAGGGAGAGAGCTCACAAGCTGGGGGAGCAGCAGGCAGAGGGAGAAACAGGCTCCCCACTGAGCAAGGAACCTGTTGGGGGACTCGATCCCAGGACCCTGGATCATGACCTGAGCTGAAAGCAGACACTTGACCGGACTGAGCCACCCAGGTGTCTCTCTCCATGGCCCTTCTGACCATAGAACTAACATACTCCATGCTTTACTCATCTGTTAATGGCCTGTCTTCCCCCGCTAGATTGCACTCCATCAAGGCTGTTGTAGTCACTGTGGTATCGTCAGAATCTGGAACAGTGCCTCACCTGCAGTAGGTCCTTAAGAACTATTCGTTGAATGAATGTTGACTAGAAAGAAGGAGACAATAGGGGGCTGAAACAGAGGCCAGGGGCTCCCGTGTTAATAGCGGGAAGGCTTCTCTGTGGAGCTGCTCTCTAAGCTGCATCTTTGTTAAGAAGTTGCTGGCCGTGTTGTTGGGGCAGGAGGTTGTGGGGAGGAGAGAAGCATGGCAGAAGATCAGTGGGGGAAACCGCACTGAGTCAGCAGAGAGCTTGGCAGTGTGTGGCTTTGCTGGAACTGGGAGAAGGCGGTTGTGCCTGAGCGCGGTCAGCTGGAGGGAAAGAACCAAGTGAAGAGGGAGTGGTCAGCAGGTGGAAGATCCCGCGGGGCCTTCCTTGTAGGCCTAGGTTTGGATAAATTCACACCGAATCCCCATATATTCCCTCTTAGCCCTGTTTTATAGTTTCTAAAACTGGGCATCAAGTAATTTTCGGAGGCTACCTGGTAGGTGAATGGCAGAGCCGCGGACAGGAAGCCAGGCTCTCTGAGTTCAGAATACATTTGACCACTCTGCCAGCATCAAAGACAGAGTCCCCATCCTGATGGACGAGCCATTGCAGTATGCACATGGCAGTGCTGGAAAAGATGCATTCTTCGGGGCCGTGTGTGTGTGTGGGAGGAGCTCCTAGTTCTGCCCAGGAGTGGAACAGGTCAAATTGGAAAAAACAAAATCAGTTTTCCTTTTTTTATTATTATGAAATATTTCATATTGGCTACATCTCAATTAAGAATGTCTAATGCAACAGCCGATGCTTCAGCGCCTCGCTTGCTCGCTTTCACCAATGACCTGTGTCAAGTGCCCCCTTTCCTACTTTTACCAAATGAAAAATTGTGTCTGGAATAGTGTAAAATCACTTATGTTTAAAGCCTGTAAATCTTCACTGAATTGCGGAGGCTATGTTCTATTCTGATTGTTATCTTAAACTGTCTACACTTTGCAGGTTAGTGTGATAATTCCTACACTGGCTCTGTTGCGTGTAATTGACACAGTGGTAAGCCGCACATAATAAAATTTGGTAAGTTTTTTACTTATATAAAGACCTGTGAAACCATCTCTCCGTTTGGCCCCACCTTACACCCTACATCTTCTTTCTCTGGACAACCGAAGATAGCTTTCTGACCCTATGGAAGTGTATATTTGTAGAATTTTATATAAATGGAATCATACAGCAAGGTCTCTTTTTTGCCTGGCGTCTTTCACTTAGCATAATTATTTGGAGATTTATCCGTGTTGTATAAATCAGTGATTCATCCCTTTTTGTTGCTGAATGGTATTCCATTGTATGGATATACCCCAGTTCATCCATCCATTCACCCATTGATTGACATTTGGCTTTTTCCAATTTTTGGCTATTAAAAATAAAGCTGCTGTGAACATTATGCATGGTCTTTGTGTAGACATCTGCTTTCATTTCCCCTGGGTAAATGTTTAGGAGTGGGATGGCTGGATCATATGGTAGATATATGTTTTGAAGGGGTTGTACTATTTTACATTCCCAGAGCTGTGTATGAGGGTTCCAGTTGCTCTGTATCCTGTCAACACTTAGAATGGTCAGGCTTTCCGTAGACATCCTACTAGAGGTGCAGTGGTATCTCATTGTGTTTTTAATTTGCATTTTCCGGATGACTAATGATATGCTTGTTTATCATCCATTTATCTTCTTTACTGACATTTCTGTTTGTATTTTTTGCCCCTTTTTTATTGGGTTGGTTGCTTCCTTATTATTGAGTTTTGAGAATTCTTTATGTTTTCTAGGTGCGAGTTCTTGATAAAGAACATGTATCTGATAAGATACATGATTTGCAATATTTACTTTCAGTCTGTTCCTCATCTTATAGTTTCTTCACAGCATCTTAGAAGATCAGAAGATTTAAATTTTAATGAAGTCCAATTTATCAATTTATTCTTTTATGAATTGTACGTTTGACATTGTACCTTAAGAAATCTTTGCCTAACCCAGGGTAACAAAGATCTTTTTCTAAGAGTTATTTATAGCTCTTTATTTATTTATTTTAGTTATTTATAACTCTTGGGAAAACTATAAAAGAATGCACAACTATAAAGTTTTCATTTTACATTTAGGTCAGTCTGCTTTGAATTAGTATTTGTTTATAGAGTGAAGTATGGGTTGAAGTTTATCTTACTGCTAATGGGAACATTTGGCAATTTCTAGAGACAGATACTGTACGGAGATGATGTCTTGTACGTGTCAGGGGTGGGGGATGTGTGGCATTTGCTGTTGGCATCCAGTGGGTCAAAACCAGGGATGGTGCTCAAGATACTACAATGAACAAGAACAATCCTCTCAACAAAGAATCATTCAGACAAAATGTCAGTAGTGAGAAAGGTCGAGAAACCCTAGGCTAGAGGTTTATCAATTTTATTGACCTTCCCAATGAACTAGCTATTGGTTTGTTGATACTTCCTTTTGTTTTTCTATTTTCTATTTAGCTGACTTTTCACTCTAATCCTTATTGTTCTTATTCTAGTTTCTTTTTTTTTTTCCTCCCAAAGATTTTATTTATTTTATTAGAGAGCATGAGCGGGAGAGGGGCAGAGGGAGAAGCAGATTCTCCACTGAGCAGGGAGCCCAACTCAGGACTTGATCCCAGAACTCTAAGATCATGACCTGAGCTGAAGGCAGATGCTTAACTGACTGAGCCACCCCCATTATTCTAGTTTCTTTAGGTCATTGATTTTGTGACCTTATTTCTTTTTCTACATAGATGTTTAGTCCTGTAAATTTCCTCCCAGGTACTGCTTTAGTGACATCTCACAAATTTTGATATGTTGTAAATCCATTTTTATTCAGTTCAAAATACTAAAAAACATTTTCTGTGATGTATTCTCTGACCCAGACTTACCCATATTACTTGGTTTCCAAATATTTATGGATTTCCTAGAGATCTTTCTGTTACAGATTTCTAATTTAATTCCATTGTTGTCAAAGAGCATACTTTGTATGGCTCAAATCCTTTTACATTTATCAAGAGTTATTTTATAGCCCAGAATATAATTTTTTTTAGTAAATGTTTTATGGGCACTTGAAAAGAATGTGTATTTTAATTACACCGTGTTAAAGGAACATGATATCAACATGACTTATCCCTATTCATGTTAACCTTGACCACCTGGTTGACGTGTCAGGTTTCTCCACTGTAAAGCTACTCTTTCTCCCCCATCTATAGTGTACTTTTTGGTAAGGAAGTCACTACGTGCAGCTTACACTTAAGGAATGCAGAGTTATGCTTCACCTCCTTGAAGAGTGTTGCTTTTTTATTCAATTTGGTGATCTCTGTCTTTTATTTATATTTTAGCTTTTATTTTTTTTAAATTTTGTTTTAAAGATTTTATTTATTTATTTGACAGAGACAGCCAGCGAGAGAGGGAACACAAGCAGGGGGAGTGGGAGAGGAAGAAGCAGGCTCCTAGCGGAGAAGCCTGATGTGGGCCTCGATCCCAGAGCACCGGGATCACGCCCTGAGCCGAAGGCAGATGCTTAACGACTGCGCCACCCAGACGCCCCTATATTTTAGTTTTTAAAAAGTTTATTTAAGTAATTTCTACACCCAACATAGGGGTTGAACTCATGACCCTGAGATCAGAAGTCATGTGCTCTTCCTACGGAGCCAGCCAGGTGCCCCCAATGTGATGATCTCTGTTTTTTGTTTACTTATTTCTTAAGATTTTATTTATTTATTTTGAGAGAGACAGACAGAGCTTGAGCAAGGGAGAGGAGCAGAGGGAGAAGGAGAAGCAGGCTTCCCACTGAGCAGGGAGCCTGATGTAGGACTCGATCCCAGGACCCCGGGATCATGATCCGAGCTGAAGACAGATGCTTAACCTACTGAGCCACCCAGATGCTCCGATCTTTGTCTTTTAATTGCATGGTTTAGACCATTTGTATTTAAAGTAATTATTAATATGGTTAGGTTTAAATCTATAACCTTGCTATTTGTTTTCTGCTTTTCTCATCGGTTCTTTGTTTCTTTTTTACTCTTTTTTGGTCTGTCTTTGGAATTATCGACTATTTTTCATCATTCTATTTTATATCCTTTTTTTGACCGGTTAGCTATCATTCTTTATTTTGTTATTGTAGTGGCTGCTTTAGGGTTTGTAGTATACGCCACCAACTTATCACAGCTTAGTGTCAAATGTTAGTACCCTGCTTCATGTGCAGCGCGAACACCTTGTTTGTATATTTCTATTACTCTCCTTGTGACCTTTTTGTTACTGTCATGTATTTTACTTTTTGTCTTGTAGACCCCACACTACATTATTATTTTTGTTTGAATAGTCAGTTATTTTTTATTTTTTATTTAAAAAATTTTAAAGTTAAGCTCCTTTTTTTTAATTTTACTTTATTTTTTTGAGAAAGAACACACGCACACACATGCATGTGAGTGGGGGAGGGGCGGAAGGCGAGGTGGAGAGAGAATCTTAAGCAGGTTCCACACCTGGCATGGAGCCCATATGGGGGTTTATCCATGACCCTGAGATCGTGACTTGAGCCGAAATCAAGAGTTGGACACTTAACCCACTGAGCCACCCAGGTGCTCCTACACAGTCAGCTATTTTTTAAAGGGATCTAAATAATAATAAAAAATCATTTATATATCCATACAGTTGTACAGGTTATGTTCTTTATTGTAGTATTGTTAAGTGAAAATAAGGAAATCATATATATTGAGCTTATTTGGATTCATATATATGTATATATAAATATATGTATTCTAACATTAGAATAAACTTTAAAGAAGTAGCGAAATTCAGAAATCAGAGCATAGTTCATTTTCTTCAGCTATGTTGAATTGCCGCTGAGCAGATCACTACTGTAACAGAAGGATGTTTGAGGATGCTGTAGAGTATACAACATTCAGAACACCTGCACTTGGAGAACTCTCTAGACAGGCACTGCTGAGTGTGCTGTGCTGCTTTTCCTTCCTCTGGGCAACATTAGGAGGATGAAGGTGGATGGGGAGCAGAAATCAGTCCACCTGTGCTGATATTTTCCAGACCCTGAGAACCTCTGAAACATGAGTTTGGAAGCATTTTTTTCTTTTGATGGTGGGTGAGATGAAATGTATTTGGTTATAGCTCCTCAAGTTAAGGTAACACATTAAAAAAAATTATTTATTTAAAATAAGATTTTATTTATTTATTAGAGAGAGAGAGCAAGAGGAAGAGGAGAGAGAGAGGGACAGGCAGACTCCATGCTGAGCGTGGGGCACTCGGGGCTCGATCCCAGGACCCTGAGATCATGACCTGAGATGAAATCAAGAGTTTGGTCGCTCAACCGACTGAGCCACCCAGGCGCCCCATCAAAGTAACAGATTTGACAGCAGTGAGCCTCAAGCTTCCACTTGTCAGAGTGGAAGGTACTGGACTGAAAACTCCAGTCTGAGATGCAGTTCTTGGATCTCTCTAGAATTTGCCATCCACTTGTTGCTCTAGTTCCAGCTGACTGTTAGTCTTCCTTTGGGTCCTGCCAGTGTTTGCTGTTTGTCATCAGTGCGTAGCTCGTCTCCATCTGGTTATGTAAATGCACCCCCGTTCTAAATATGAATACACTGACAAATACTCAACTGTAAAGGAGGGGGAAAAATCAATTCATTCAACAAGTTAATTTATTTTGTAAATATTTATTGAGTCCGGACTCTGGAACCTTGATGAAAATGCATGCCCCTAGCTCTTACAAAGGCAGTTGTCTAGTAGAAGAAAGGCCCACAAGCAGAGGAGCATGCAATCCCGTGTGGTAACTGGCGATCCCTACAATGGAGACACAAACAGCTATGGGAGGAAGCTTGGAACAGTGCTTCTCTAAGTGTGTTCCGGGCACTGGCAGCATCAAACCTCCTGAATCAGAAACCTTGAGGGCAGAGCCCAGCAATCTGTGTGTGTTTACCAAGCCTTCTAAGAGATTCTGATGCACACTCAGGTTTGGGAACCGCTGGTCTGGAGGATTAGATGATCTCTGAGATTTTTTTCCTCAGCTCCAAAATTCTATGAGTATGATTTAGAAATGTGATATTTACTCCGTTGTACTTTTACTTTTTGCTGATGCTATAAAAATGTATGAAAAGCATCATCTTAGTTCCAATTTGTGTTTTTATTATTCAGTTTCCCCGCTCGTACCTCCTATTCATTATGAACTACAGTATTGGGGTCGCTGGTTCCTTATCATATATCTTCATGTCTTTGCATCCTCAGAGATGACAGCCTACAAAGAGCAACATTGTGCAGCAAACTATCAATTCATAAACTCAAATCCTTCCTTACTGAAGTTAGCTCATTCATAATTAAGGATTTTCTTCCGTATCATCTAGTTGAGAGCCATATTGAAGTGCTTTGGGTGCACAAGGTTGTATGTGTATGTGTGTTTCCCAGCAACATTGTCACTTTCGTATAACGTTCGCCAATGTGCATTTCAAACTTTCTAAGGTCAAGCCAACTCTGATGGTGCTGTAGCCAGGGATGTCTAAGAGATTTATGACCCCATTGTAACTTAAAAAGCAGTGTTGGCACTAATGAAATGTCGTGTAGAACATTAATTGCTATGTGGGTAAAACAAATTCAAAATGACAGCGTTATGCCTGACATTGGAGTAGTAGTAAATTGGATTAAAAAAAAAAAAAAGTATTATGGGGGCGCCTGGGTGGCACAGCGGTTAAGCGTCTGCCTTTGGCTCAGGGCGTGATCCCGGCGTTATGGGATCAAGCCCCACATCAGGCTCCTCCGCTATGAGCCTGCTTCTTCCTCTCCCACTCCCCCTGCTTGTGTTCCCTCTCTCGCTGGCTGTCTCTATCTCTGTCAAATAAATAAATAAAATCTTTATTTATAAAAATTTAAATAAATTTAAAATAAATTTATATAAAAATTTAAATAAATTTATAAATAAATTTAAAAAATTTATAAAATCTTTAAAAAAAAGTATTATGAAAAATTTCACATATATTCAAAAGCGGAGATAATAGTGAAATGAACTCCTGTGTAAACATTACTCAGTATCGGTAATTATCAAATTCTGCCAAGGTGGCTTGACCTATACCCTCACTTATCCCCCCTACACTGGATTATTTTGAAGTAAATTCCACACATCATATTATTTCATCCATAATTAGATTTTAAATTATTTGAGCTATTAAGATGCTAGAGATGAATATGAAACTGAATCATAAATAGACATTTCATGGTTACACATAGATAAAGTTTATCTGGAATTCATTTACACAGAAGATAGTAAAACAAAACAGTGGTGTGGAGACGTGTACATATATTCCTGTTAAAATTCACTAAAAATAAATATACTGGTTACAACAGGGAATACATTCGGTCGAAATATTTTATAAACCTTCATCATTGTGATAGCAATATATACATTATACTTATAGATAATTTTCCAGACAAATGAGAAAGAATATACACACCCATGTGCTGTCAAAATTGAAATATCGTGCTTGACGGGGAGCCTTTAATTTGAAAGGGAGGTTTTGGGGAAGGGAGGTATCATAAGAAGGTTTTGTAGGTTTCTAGGCATATTTTTTAATATACTTAAATTAAAAATTCTTATTACTCATTCCAGCAATTATGCTGCTTTATTTGAAAAGAAAGGGTATTTAACATTTAGGGATGAACGATACATCTTTTAAAAAAATCCGTTCATCTTAGTCCATGTGCTACACATACTCTTTTCATCAAGTTTAGAGTTAACCTGTTTAGTTAGAGCTCAGGCTGCGAGATACTCCGTGTTTGGGGGAGGGGGTGATGCAGAGTTAATCTGCACAGACATACTACCTGTTTTCCCTAGTCTGGCTTTGGAGTACAAGTTGGGGAACTCTGAGGAAAAGATGAGCGTATTATGCCTGAGATCTTCAGGTTTGGCTGCTTCTATGTGGTATAGTAATTCATGGGTCATACCATAGAAGTTAGCTAATTTTCATTTACAAAAGATTTAATTACTCAGAAGTAATCTTTATCTTAAATTGAAACAATATAAATAAAGGCTGTTTCCCATGCCCCCAAAACAAATAATAAAAAACCCCCCACAACTCAAATGAATCTAAGCTATTGGTAGGTTATACAGCCAACATATGATGGGATCATTTGGTAGAATGATGCATACTAGAGCTTTTAGTTCAAAATTTTGAGCAAGTGGGGCGCCTGGGTGGCACAGCGGTTAAGCGTCTGCCTTCGGCTCAGGGTGTGATCCCGGCGTTGTGGGATCGAGCCCCACATCAGGCTCCTCCGCTATGAGCCTGCTTCTTCCTCTCCCACTCCCCCTGCTTGTGTTCCCTCTCTCGCTGGCTGTCTCTATCTCTGTCGAATAAATAAATAAAAAATCTTTAAAAAAATTTTTTGAGCAAGTGATTCAGAAAGAAAAAATAAAAAAGGAATGCCTACTATAAATTCTGTTTATAAAACTGTTAAAGACGTGTTTTATTATCTGCACTTGTATGTTGACAAGAAAAATGGGTCACAAGGGTTCTCTTAAATATCATTTATAGTCATTCATTTGACGACACTGAGTAAGAACTTTTCCTGTTAATAGACCTTTGTTTAAAAGAAAGTCTGTTACCTTTGTAGTCTTTGTACTTTCTTTCATTATAGGAAGCTTCAACTTAGTTGCATAATAATTAATTTTATAATTAGTGTTTAGTCCAGAACTGGTTATGATTCCTTCTAGGCCAGATGAAAAGAAACTCCAGACCGTTTATAACCACAGGTTGATGATTTGGGGACAAGACTCTGTTGGTGATGGTTTCTGAGACTTGGAAAGTAAGCTTGCCCCTCTTGTGAGTCATCGTGTCGTCTCCCAGTTGGTTATGTGTTTTCTTAGTAACTGTTGCCGATTTCAGGTTTGAGCAGGGCAAATATGTTTTGCAATGATCCAACATATTCTTTCAGGTTATATATATCTGTTAAACCTTATAAACTCACTGTTAATACTGTATGTTCCACAAAGAAGGGAAGATTTAATTGTCTTCCTGTTCCTGCCTTCCAAATTATTATTTTAATTTTCTGATTTGCTTTTCAGGGGTTTGGAGGTGGTGGTAGGAGCAGAGAAAAATAAGTGAAATAAGTGAGAATAAGTGAATCTGGGAGACTGGACCTGCTTGTGTATGACCCTGGGCTAGAGTAGAACCAAAATGGCCTCCATGTGCTGATAGGATAAAACAGAATTTACTGAAGTCCCGGTCTTGGGTAATACTCCCATGTGTGAAAGTACTAAAGGAACGAGTGAATTTTGGAAATGTCTGTGCCACAGCGGAATGATTAAGAGTATATCTTCTGAAGTCAGACTGACCTTGGTTCAGATCCTGGCTTTGTCATATACTAACTGTATCACTTTGGACAAATGATAGAACCTCTCTGAGTAGAGTTTCCTTATTTGTCACATGGAGGCCAATATATGATTTACCTTAAAGGACTGTAATGAATATTTCTGAGATAATACACATAGCGGGCAGTGCAGTATTTATTGTTGAATACTGCAGAACACAATGTAATAAATGCTAGTTGTTACGTTCGCTTCAAGGGTGCAGTGAATTAGGGGCTGAGTGGCAGGTGTGGAAGTGGCAATAAGAAGTGATCAGATATGGCCCCTGTTCTTCTGGAACTAGGGGAGATAGCCTTATAAACTCATTGTTCTCAAATGATACAGAATGAAAGGGATACCAGTGGAAGTGGAGGCCAAGTGCTGTGGGGGCATAACATCGGTGGTAATTAATATCTGCTTTGGGGAAGTTAGGGCTAGAATTGTAGAGCCTCAGCATTGAATTTGGGCGTATAGCCGGGTCTAGAATGTAGAGTAGGGCTTTCATGGGTGGAGAGAATGGAGAGAGTGGATTGTAGGCTGAAGACTAGTCCAGACTAAAGCACAGGGCTGATGGCAAGATGTGGTGGGAGAGGTCTGATAGGTGTTTCATGGTTAGATCTTGGGTACTTTTGAACACGTAAGTGGACTGTATTGTCAGAGGGGAACCGAGCTTGGTGTGATCTCTGTTTCATGATAATGTTCTGGAAGATGTATTGGAGAGGCAGGGAGTTCTCTCCAAGGTGTTTTCAGAAATCCAGGTGAATGATGAAGAAATCCAGAGGACAGAAGAAAAATAGAAATCAGAAAGTATTAAAAGGAGATGGAAGAGAGAGAATTCTAAGTTAGGTGCCAAAGAGAATGTTGTGCCATTACTTGAGAGAGATTGAGAACACAGGAGGGGAAGTGTGAGAGAGGACGGACGGTCTTGGTGGTAGGGTGGGCCTAGTGGGCTAATCTTTTGAGCCAACAATTAGTGGACAGCTGGCAGTTGGAAATTTAGTTCTGCAAGAAGGAAACCAACATTTATTGTGCATCTCCTATGTCTAAGATTTTATGCTAAGCATCTCCAAAAATCATTATTGGAAGCAGATGGTATTTTTATCGATGAAGAAATAGCTCAGAAGAGGCCTGAAGTATTTCAACATTTACCTTCATTACAAAGCACTTCTCACTTTTATCTTTCTCTTCAGGCTCCTTGGAGCCCAAGGCCAACCAGGGCTGGGAAGAATGAGTGTGTGATTTCTGAGGGCTGCTCTCCGTGGCACTTTTCACAATTTCCGCATTGAGGCCCCTAATACGCATTCTTTACCTTGAGGAGAGAATAAACCTCTACCTGAGGTTTCCCTTTGTTACCTGAAGAATGTTGAGGGAGTTCCATTTCCAATCTTCTTTCTCAAATTCTAATATTCCTTTCCTTTTAGTGCTGCTTGGAGGCTGAAGTCCCTTAGGATTTTTTTTCCTCTTGCTTCTGATGAAATGGACACATTTGGGTAGGAAAGGATGAACACCCCTTTTTAAAAAAGATTTTATTTATTTACTTGATGGGGGGAGGGAGAGAGCATGGATAGGGGGAGAGGCAGAGGGAGAAGGAAAAGCAGGCTCCCGTCAGGCAGGGAGCCCAATGTGGGGCTCCATCCGAGGACCCCAGGATTGCAGCCTGAGCTGAAGGCAGATGCTTAGCCAGCCGACCACCCAGGCGCCCCAAAGGGTGAACAGTTTATAAAATAAGTCTTGTTTTAGTTGAGCTGGAGAGAATGATGGCCTTTTCCTTAATGGTATCCCCTTCATTAGGTGATGAAATGCGTAATCCTGATGTCAGGTTTGTGGATGCAGATTAAAAATGAAGTCTGGCAGGGGCGCCTGGGGGCTGAGTCGTTAAGCGTCTGCCTTCAGCTCAGGGTGTGATCCCAGAGTTCTGGGATCGAGCCCCACATCAGGCTCCTCCGCTGGGAGCCTGCTTCTTCCTCTCCCACTCCCCTTGCTTGTGTTCCCTCTCACTGGCTGTCTCTCTCTCTGTCAAATAAATAAATAAAATCTTTAAAAAAAATGAAGTCTGGCAAAACTTCGAGCATTTCTTTAAACAATTTTTTGTGTTCTTAGAAAAATGCAACAACATACATATTAAAAAGCAAAAGCCCTTCCTCGTATTATTTTCACTTTCCATTCCTATAGTCCCTGTCCCTAGAGATCATCAGTGTGGACCATTGTGTGTTTATACCATTTGAATGTTTTCGAACACTTGGAACCCTGGCAATAATTAAGCAGAGTAGCTAGAATTTGTGCTTTTCCCTTTCCACCTAGATGTTTGGTATCAGGGTTTCTTATTGAGGCTTCACAGATATGGGCTCTTTATTTATACTGTGTTCTGAAAGCCATATAAACATCAAATTTAAGTTAAAAGCTATTGGATCATCTTTCAAATCAGTGACGTACCTATCATTAGAATTTAGAGACCTTGAGCTTATTTGTTGCTTAACCAGTTCTGTTAGTTAATTTATTACATGAGTTTGCCAGCTAGCTGCAACAGTGGGCAAAACACATGTTTCCTCTTATTTATTTTAAAGAGGAGAAAGGGCAGAAAGAGCTGAAAATTTAAACTCACAAAAGTCCATTTTAGTTTGGTCACTATATTCATCTGTTAATCACTTCCTGTGCTGAATGCTCAGATAATATGTGTTCTGGTAGATTTCTCTAACGGAATCACGGGATGCGTGAGTTGCTTAGCTCTCCCTTGCCCGTTAGGAGCTTTCTTTCTTTCTTTTTTTTTTTAAAGAATTTATTTATTTATTCAACAGAGATAGAGACAGCCAGCGAGAGAAGGAACACAGCAGGGGGAGTGGGAGAGGAAGAAGCAGGCTCATAGCGGAGGAGCCTGATGTGGGGCTCAATCCCACAACGCCGGGATCACGCCCTGAGCCGAAGGCAGAAGCTTAACCGCTGTGCCACCCAGGCGCCCCAGGAGCTTTCTTTTAAGGGCACGGAGATTGGAGCCTGCATATTTGTGTTCAAGCAAGTCTTGCCAGTGACTTGCTGAATGGTCTCCGGCAAGTTACTTTACTTCTCTGTTTTCCTAAACGGGATAGATAGTGTTTATCTTACAGACTCGTGAGGACTAAAGAGATGGCATGGATAAAATATCTGGCACAAATGAAGTACTAAATAAATATTAACTCTTCTTAGTACTGTTTTGTCATTCTTACCAAAAAGAGAATCTGCGATTTCAGCCACCGATGTAAGAATTTACCTGTTCTTACTTTCAAGTTATAACAAAGAAGTCACTGCTACCTCCCTTTTCTAGCACTGTCCAGTGTCAGAAGGAATGTGCAAATAGTGAGATATGCTCTCTAAACAGATACTGATCTCACTACCTCTCTTGGTCCGTCAGCTTCCTAACTAAATTAAGTTGGAGGAGCTTCAACCAAAGGATGATACAGAGATTTTGTTTTGTCTCAGTGGTCTTCTCAAGATCCTTTGATGGTTCTAGTTTTGGTCCACGCAAGAAAATACCGTGGAATGATAAGACATTTTTGTGGGGGGTGTTCTAATTGTTCACTGATGAGGAAGAAACAACTTAGCTGGTGTTTCTTTTTGAGGATGTTTTATGTTCTGTGTTTTTAGGGGCTGCAAACAGGTCAGGTATATTTTCATGGGGAAGGCTTTTTTTTTTTTTTTTTTTTTTTTTTAAGATTTATGTATTTATTTGAGAGAGAGAGAGAGTGCGTGCACACGAGCGCCCAAGATTGGGGGGGATCTCAAGCAGACCCCCACTGAGCATGGAGGCTGACCCTGAGATCAGGACCTGAGCCAAAATCAAGAGTTTGATGACTGTCCCACCCCGTGGGAAAGCTTTGAGAGAATGAAAAAAATATTTCTTGGAAATCTCAAAACTGTAGTCTAAAATTCCATGAAAAGAAAATTTAAGAATTTTGTAATCCCAGTTTGGGAGGTAAGGGGTCAGAAGGATTATGTTTTAGGAAATTTATTGTCACAAGGAAGTACATAATGTCTAAATATTTTAAAGAATTAAGAGATATAGTAAAGAAAAGGATCTCAGAAATAGAAATATTATTATTTTTAAAAGCGGGACAAATTTCTAATAGGGGCACTGCACATGTTATAAATAACAAGGACGATAATTTAGTACACATAGAAGTGCACTCTGTTCTTTTCCTGAGATGACGTGACCTCAAATCAGATCTCAAAATTGTGTCCACAGAATTGGCAAATATGTATCCTTGGGGAAAACTCAAACAAATAAGCTCTGTTGTTTATCTTCAGGTGAGAAACTTCTGTTATGTTTAGAAATAAAAAGGAAACTAGTTTGCAAGCTCTCAGCAAGTCAGAAGGGAAGCCTGAAAGGAGGGAGGGTTTCACAGCGTAAAGTTCTACTTTTTCAGAAATCGAATCTGTTTTTCAGAAACACCCTCTGTTTCCATAGTTGCTTGATTCAGCAACTTTTTAACAAATGAGTACCTGTTAGATTGCACGGCTGGCTGGTACCCTAGAAAAAACAGCTTCTAAATCACATGGCAGTTAATTTTCAGCTGTTTGTTTGTTTATTTATTTATTTATTTATTTATTTTTAATTTTTCCCCTTGTCTACTTTCCCACTAACCAGTCAGAATGCTAAGACTTACTGGTTGGGTAAGACTGGGTGTCAAGTAGTCAGGACTCCCTATTTATCAGTGCAATTGCACAGTAATGAGTGTTTCTTTGGAAGTAAAGGGTTTAAAGAGAAACACAAACTCAAAGAACAGAAAGGAGCTCTATTTTGGGGGAGATTTTGAATTTTTAAAAATTCCCTTAGAACAATTTCCTTAAAATTCTAGTATGCAAATTATAGTCTAAAGTGGTTAGAAGAAATGCAATTTTTTTTTTAGTCATAACACTTTCTTAAGCAAAACTTTATGTACCAGAATCTGGGATGTATTTATTAAAATATACAGTGTTTTACTGAGTGATCTAAGAATTTACTAGTTTATTTGCTTTGTCACTGTGCAAGTCTTGGTAAATTATTGAACGTAGGGATGAAAGGGGAACTCTTTTCTCTAAGACAGGTCTTGAGAGTGTGTGAAATTAGTGGTCTGTCATAGGAGACATTAAAAATTGAGTAAAAACATCACTTCTAAGATACCAGTTATGAATTCTAATCCTGGGCTTACCCCAGACAGTCGTATGCCTTTGAATAAATCATTAAGGTTAACGGTCTCCGTTTCCCCCGCCTTAGGAATATCATGAGTATGTAAAATAACCTATAAGCACAACTAAATATAAAGTACGTTTTATCTTGGATCAATTACACTGTCCCCCTCTTTACTGATAATCATTGCTTTGCTTTCCTAAACCCAGCCAGCCAGCTCTCAGAGGTCTCGTTCATCAGAAAGGACAGTAAAGGAGAGGGAGGGGGATTAAAAAGCATTCCTGGGTACTTTAAAATGTTTATGCGCTCTCCATAAGGAGTCAGCAAGTCTTGTCTCATGTATGATTTATAACGCTTGTATGGGGGCAGTAGTGGTGGGCTGTTTTATTAGAATCCAGAGAGCTCCACAGCGATCATGTTGAATTCAGTTAAGAATTTTAGAACTGAATGATACCTGAATCCTCTTATTTCACAGAAGAGGAACCAAGATTCAGGGACAGCAAGGTCCCACAGGTAATCGGCAGAACAAGGAATAAAATGGCTTTCTCCAGATTCGTGGCCCAAAGCTCTTGCTGACCTATGTATGTGTATATATATTTAAATTGTTATGTATGATTTAAGATCTATGAAATGGTATAAATCATCAGACAGTAAGTACTTACGTGCTTTATTAAGAAACAAAATATTGTTAACGTGGTTATGACCTCTACCCTCCTCACAGGTGTAGCTGCCGTCCTGAATTTGGGTATTTATCATCCTTATGCATTTCTTTATAATTTTGCATATGACTCTCAAGGGTGATTTTCAAAGTATTTAACAACCAACAGTGTATGGGCATGGCCACTCAAAGCGGATGCTGGCCATAAACCGCAGATCAGCCGTGTCAAGGTGTATTGACTGAATATCAGGGACTCCCAAGCACTTTTTTTTTTTTTTTTAAATGTCAGCTGTAAGCCCAACATGGGGCTTGAACTCAGGACCCCAAGATCAAGAGTCACATGTTCTCCCGACCGAGCTCGCCAGGGGCCCCTCCTAAGCAAAATGTTTTTAAGATTGCGTGTCCTTGGCGTTCAGTATGCATTCTTCTGCAAGTTGCTCTTTTCTCCCTCAACTTTATATTTGTGAGCTGCATCCATATTGATATGTGTAATTCTGATCTGTTCATTTTCATTGGTTAATATTCAGTTGTATGAGGGTGTCACAGTGTATTTACCCATTCAGTTGTTTTTGGATATCTAGTCCTTTTCTAGGACCCACCATTCCTATCATTTGCTTATTTTCCTGTTAGGTTGTTTGTCTTTTCCTTATTGATTTGTGAGTATATTATTTTTTATTTTTTGGAAAGTACTTTTTAATAAGCAGATAACATTAACATCTCTACTTAAGCTGCATAAAACCTATCATAGCTTTGCCTTTCCAATATTATTGGAGCTATATACAGCTGTTCACGTTTGAAAAGGCCCTTTCAATATCCCCTTACCAGACTGATGTCAACTATACCCATGGAATTGTCTGAGTGTTAATATGTCTGTGATTGTAGATATGGACATATTCCTTTATATAAAATAGATTTGGCATAGTCTTAAAATTCTTGATTATGAAGATAGATTTTATTTTCCCATATTTACATGGTCATGTAGGTGACGGTGTTGAACTCAATTATACTCTAAAATGTGGGAGGAAAGCCTTAATGGGAAGTTATAAAATTCTCCTTTTTTTCCTTTACTAAATAAAGCAGGATAATGGATGGCACACTTGCTTCCACAGTGAACCACAGATGGGCCACAGAATATAAAGAAAACTATAAAGTCAGTCGGGAGATTGAGGCCACAGTTTGGGAAATTCTTTCTGGAACTTTGTCTATTTAAAGTGTCTGGGTTGTTCATGGTTTGGGTTCTCTGCCTCTCTTGTCCCCCGGTGAATGGTGACTTGACTTGATAGAGGTACATGCTAAGCTTTCTGTTCTTTTGTCAACTACTTGTATCTGCTTTCTAGAAGGTTATTGTTTTCAAGGATCTTAAACGCTTGGATCAGGACAGTTAAACCTTTCGCTGGCTGGGGAAGTGTAATCTTCCTATTCATTCCGCTTTCCTGGCTCCTTGGCTTCCTTCCCTTCCTTCCTTGTTTCTTTTTACTTACGAATCACTTGCATCTGTTCGATAGCCATCCTTCAGAGCACCCAACATTTTGTTCATTTCAATTTTTTTAACCTACTCTTGTACAATAGGACATGAACATGTAAAGGAACCTTTCGTACTAGAGGTTGCCTTCTCCTGGAGTATCACATTTGGCCCCTCCTCCCCGCCTTATTAGTAGAAAGATCCCCCAGCAGCCCCGCCCCCCACCTCTGCACTGCCTCCCTCCCTCCCCGCTCTGTAGGCCTCTTTTGTTGTTCGGAGCTAACAAAGTACTGTAATTTGCTGGATATTGTGGATGGAGGACAGGACAAGGGGTTCCTGGAAGAATTTCTGTAACCTGCCTGAGCTCTCTTCTCTTAAAAGTTGCTGATTAACTATCTCTTCTGTTTTGGGAATAGCCGGAACTTTAAAGTTAGGAATGTTTTTCAAAACAAAGATGTTTATTTTTAGAGGCAGAAAATATTTTGAGCCCATTTGCCATAACTGCTTTTTTAAGAAACAAAAACCATGGACTTGAAGTGGGTAATCCCAAAGCGAAAACAAAAATGTTGCTGAAAGAATTAGCAATATATATAAACATTTTGTAAACAAGCTGTGTTTTAATTTTAGCTTTCTGTATTTGCTTTATCAAAATTAAGGAAGATTTTGCTTAATTACCACAGTTGTTCTTAAATGTTCCATTTCCTTGCATGTCTTGTCCTTTGAAATTGCTGTCCTAATATAGAAGATAAAAAATGTCAAAGGAGAAAAGTGTTCAAAGAAAGTTTGTTGTTAGTGCAAAGGGCATGGTGTTTAAACTAGCAGATAGGCAGAGTTCTTGGAGATGGTGTCATCCAGATTAATTTTTACCTTCGGGATCACATGAGTAAAAAGAACGCTTTCAAGTCTTTGATTTTTAAAGCTTCATGATTCTTTAGTTTTCACTAGTTTTCACTGTATTTATTAGTCCTAGTTGGCAGGAACAACTTAGGTGCAATGTAGATAAAAATCAAAGAGGGGGCTAGTAGCCCCAACCTTCCCAAGGGTCTTTGTAAGCAGAACCCCAAACCCTTTACAGATGCAAAGGTCTATTTAAAGGTTCACAATAACAATGACAGCATTTTAGGGCTGTCTTCCAATCTTATCACTTCCTTCTTCTAGTGGGAAGTCGGGCTTGGGGCGGAGGAGGTGAACGGCTCTCACTAGACCAGCGCACTCAAGCTGTCGCCTGCTTTTGTGGAAACACAGCCCTCTATGGGACATTGCACAAAGGGATTGGTGATGTGACAATACTTTGATTGATTTAGACTAACAGAATGGGGAAAAAAAAAATTGAGTGAGTTAAGAAATACTCGTTAATAGCAGCCAAAACATGGTAGGGAGAAAACCCCCTCACATCTTAAACAATAACCAATAAAACTTTCAAAATGTCAACATTTACAGTAAATAGTTTTTTTGATTTTTTTGGCATGAATCCTTAGGCAGGTGTATTTGAGGGACTAACAGTGTGTCACCCAGGTGATGCTTGGCGGCTGAGGAGGAAGAGCTGGTGGATGGCCTCTCCAGGGCTCCAGAGCTCCCAGACTGGGCCAGAAACCTCAGGTTGGAAGAGAATTTCTGACCAAAGTGCCTGTTGCAAGGGCACTGTATCTTAGCAGATCTCTCTGTTTGACTTCGCTCTGCCCTAGGGAGGTCTGTGGACCAGGATCGTCCCAATGATTCTGGTTCAGATTACAGTGGGCCTGACGGTCCTGTATTTTTCCTAAGCTGATCCCAAGAATTTGCTATGGGTTGCCCTTAGAAATCTAAAATATCTCATTTTTTTGGAGGTTTCTTTCTTCCTTTCCTCCAAAAAGATTTTATAAAGGTTCACACAGGGGCTCAGACTTTCCCAGTTCTCCCATTCTACCTTTAGGGTAGAACCCATGCCTAAGGCCTGAAGTAGATCAAGGCCTGACTTAATTCAAATCTCTGGGGTGCTTCCAGCAGCCTTGAGGCACTAGAAGCCTCTCAGAGGCCTGCGGATCCTGACGGGAACCTGGGGAAGAGATTTCCCAGAGTTCTTGTGCTGTAGGGGCTCTTGCTTGTATAACTGATTCTAGTGCTTCAGGGAAGTACACCTCAGCATCAGTTCAACTACAACATCTTCTTTGCTTGGTCCCTAACCCGTGTGTGCTGGGACTGTGTTATATGAAGGTAGATATGCATCCGGTGGCTGTGGATCGAGCCGGTTGCTTAGAGCCTGAGTAATTGCAATAGTGGATACCATTATATTTGAATTATTTCCTATTTTCTTTCTCTCTTTAAAGATTTTATTTGTTTGAGAGAGAGCACATGTGTGTGAATGGGGGGAGGGGCAGAGGGAGAGAGAGAATCTCAAGCAGACTCGGCGCTGAATGCAGAGCCCATCCAGGGGGTTGATCTCACGACTCTGAGATCATGACCTGAGCTGAAACTAAGAGGCAGACGCTTAATTGACTGAGCCACCCAGGCACCTGCCTCATCTTTCTTATTTTCAAAAACCAGCAAAATATGCTCCTTTCGACTGCTTTGGTCATCATCTTTTATGGTCAGAGAAATTAAGATAATACAGTGACTTGTTTGAGGCCCTGCAGTGAGTGAGCGGGAAGGTAAAACAGGTCAGATCTGCTGTCCCTGGATGCCCCGCCTGTGGCTTGTTCAACAGACCTGTTATTGAGGATTAACATCCCCTCAGAGCCGGAAATAGACCAACTGAGACCTAAATCAGTGATCGTTGGTCTCTAAGGATGAAAGGGTGCGGGATCCATTAATTTGCTGGGCAATTGATTTTCCCTTGGGATAAGAGAAAAACAAAACCAACATTATCAGTCACCGAAAATGGCACAGTGAATTATGTCTGGGTTTGGAAAATGTCCAGTCCTATAAATAGATTATAGGAAACCCTCAGGGCGAGAAAAGAGGTGCATCATGTCTGTTTTCATATGTAAAAATAGCAGGCCCAGGCCCCTTGAAGAAGAAGCTGGGGAGTCTGTAACTTAAACTGTAGTCAAAATAGGAACTATAATTCCTGACCCAAACTTCACTTTTTAAGTTTATTACCACTCACTGCCAAGAATTGGTAGGCTTAGAAACAATAGGTCAAAAGTTTAGCAGGAGGATTTTGGGGAAGGATTTGTATCAATGGGAGGTCTCTGAGAGTTTGCACTTTTCCTGCTGAGAAGGTGTTGATTTGGTTGTCTGCAAGCACATTTTGCCTTCATAGAAACTAAGGAAACCATGGAAGTAGAAAGAAGGACCGTTTTCATTCTTATATTTTAATATTGTGATTGAAATAGAACTGCAGAACGCTGTGGAAGGTCTACGCCGGTGTTAATTGTCACAGCTCTGATTTTCTGGGCTGGTCACGGTATTGTTAAGAACTAGCACATAGAGCTGGATATTTACCGATGGTGTGTGGGATCAAAGAGGCATGTTTCATCTTTCGTAAGGAGTGTATCCATGCTTTCCTGTGTGTTTATTGCTTTGTTTTCTTAATCTCCGTGTCTACCTCTTTTCTTCCCTGATGTTTCTCATGTCATTTTATGACTGAGTGTCTTAAGGTGTGGCTTTCTGCGTTTTCCAGGCTGGGCCATTTGACTTGGCTCATGTGGTCTTCTCTGGATGGTGAGTGGGTGGGTGAATATGAACTGGCACATGTGGGAACTTGCATGTGACTCTGCCCCGTGGGGCTGGCGTGTCTGGATCTCATTGGTCTGCACCTGATACATCCACACCACCCAACGAGGCCCGCAGTCGCGGTTAACAGGCTTGCTGTGGGGGGCAATGCACACCCTTATCTCCTGAGGTGGGGAGGTGGGGGGCAAGTCGGTTAATACCGCTTTTATTTGGGGCCACACAGGAATCAAGATAATGATTTGCTGACACCCATTCTCCCCGAATTTCTCTGCTGCCAAAGCTCCTTTTTAAACCATCAAACAAGAACATTCTGGTATAACCAACCCTTCCCTGTCCCAAGCACTTAAATAATGCAGTTTGCTTCATTGGCTCAGTACATGTTGCTGGTTCTTGTAACAGTGTAAAAGCACCCCAAGTCCTTGGGGAATCTCCTTTTACATATGGACAGAAGGAATTAATGGATTTGCAAAGGTTATAATATGCAGACTATAGCAACCCTTGATTTGGGGATAATAAACCTAAGAAAAAAGGCCTTAAAAAAGGGGGGGGGGGCTTTGTCTATAGGCAAGGTAGGAGGGCTGCAGCATAGGGCATGGAAGAATCTGTTACATCCGGAGTGATAGAAGGACCTGACCTCAGACTGGGGAGTTCGAGAGCCTTCCAGGAGAATGACCTTGTCTTCCATCAGGGGAAGGGATGTATCTACGAGAAGTCTGTTCTGTATCTGGAAAATGCTAGGGAGTTTAAATAGAGTCCTACTGCCTCACAAACCAAGAAGACTGTAATGAGAAAAACTGAGGCAGGGCTAATTTGTCTCAATAATAAAAGCTATCAAGAAGCCTCTCTTCATGCAAGCTTTATCAGGAGATCAACTTCAAAATCTTTTCCTTGTTGCAAATATGTCTCCTCTATCAGGCAGGGAAAGGAGGCACAACACCCCTAAAAATGAACTTCTGCCGTTGAGAGGCAGCCTGCCCCAGAGTTGGCTCCCGTGAACGTGAACACTGAGCTGTGAGAGGGAGGGGACAGGCGGGTCTAGGCAGAAAATGCCCATGAGGGGCGGTCAGCGCTCACAAAGGGACTCCACGCCCTGAATTCAGACAGTTACCATAAATAGTCTGTTGGTCTTCATTTCCTACAAGAAAGCCTCTCCAGGGAGCTCAGGTATCCTAGAAGGAAGCTGGGAAGGTGGAAAAGCCAATTTGCTCTAGACTGCTAAATTGTGTGCGGGGAGAAAAGGGAGAGTGGTCAGAGGTAGGGCCACTCAGAAAGGAAAGGGCTTCCCAAGTTCATTTGCCAGGGCCTGAGACAAGGAAGAACATTAAAAGTACTCAGATAAATAAGCAACAGAAGGTACCAATCTTTCTGTGTTTTCCCTTTAGTATACCGCAGATTACATATTTTTACGACTACCGCAAAATTAAATTCTTCAGTAAGTCTCAACAAGCAAGGAGAATTCAAACTAGCAAAGGTTATTGTGGGGATTGTGCGATGGATGTCACAGGGACACTGAGAGGACTTAGAGTTATTACTTTTATTAACCACAAATCGCATTCTTAAGGGAATATTTTTTGGTTATTTCTTATTGTATAGATAACCTTCTAAATTTTATGTACCTTATTTTAGTTGGTTGAAGGGATGTGGCAAATGTCGACTTTTAAGTGGTTTAAAAAAAATGATGTGAGTTACATATTTTTCATTTAGAAGGTGAAGTAGCAATAGTGCTTAAAGATTTTTTTTAATAATACGATTTTTAAAATAAGATTTTAGAAAAATAATCTCTCCACCGAATGTGGGGCTCAAACTCACAACCCCAAGATCAAGAGTCGTGTGCTGTACCGACCGAGGCAGCCGGGAGCCCTGCTTAAAGATTTTGAATGAGAATTTTCTAAGTGGCATCATGCTAACACAACAATTTTTATTTGTGCACTTTACCTTTTTGCCCATACATTTGTGTGGTTACACTCCCATGACACATTTGTATTCTGTTTATCTTACTTAGTATTTTCTTATTTAATATTTTGCATAGAATAATGATTGCTTTTGTTTTCATTAAAAACTTTTTTTTCAATCGATATACCAAATTTTGCTAAGTATTCCAATGTTTTGAGAATCTATATACCTATCTCTATGTGTATCTGTGTTTATATATCTTTTTGCTTCTAACAAATTACTTCTTAAAATAAATTCCCAGGAGTTGGATTACTGAGTCAAACTGCATGAGCATTTTTATGATTCAAGGTATATGTCACCAAATTGATTTCCAAAACAATGATTGTCTATCTAGTGTGGATGCATGTCAATTTCTTTGTCTACTAGGTGAACTTTTTTGCACGTGTTTGTTTAGTCTTTGCATTTCCTCTTATGTGATTGTCTGTTCCTATGTGTCAGAACTTGGTTTGTTTTTTAGAGGAAACTTGATGTCTTCCAATGTTCCCATGATTGTTTCTTGTCTTGGGTTACTTTCTGGGATATTACCATAGACGCTTTTGATCCTTGGTGTCAGGCATATGACACAGATTACTTTCTCTGAAGGAATGGAAGAAATCCAGATTCATTCCTCTCTTAATGGATACTTCGTGCAAAATGTCCAGTGGTTAAGACACTGCACGTTCACCCCACTCGGAGACACACAGACTTCTCACAGCCTTAAGTGCCGGGCCTTGCAGATGCCATCAGAGCAAAAGGCACAATTACTGATGTTTGTCACTGGAAATTATACTGCGCTTCTGACTGGCCAGCTTGACGAACTGCTCTTGAATTGTGGAGACTGTTGGCTGCAGTTTCATTCCTCTTTTAAAATAATATCTGAGAGGAAGAGTATATAATCCAGGCATTTCATCGAAGGGAAATACTGAAGCCTCCAATCCTGTTGCAATTGACAGTTTCTTGATCCTGTCTGCGTTGTGTTTGCCTTGAGCCTTTAGCAAGCTCTGCGAGGCAGGTGGAGGCCGAGGTCCCTGTGTCACAGCAGAGGAAGGAAGCCCAAGGGAGGGGCAGGGCCTGCTCGTGGTCATGGCTCTGGGACGTGGCGGAGTCGGGCGAGGGGCAGTGAGTGCTTCGTGCAGGCCGACAAATGTCAGCTTGAGTAATGTACCCCTTGGGGTGAATTCAGTGAGGAGCTACATGGTTTTGCTTAGAGATAAGGGCAGTAAAATTCACATTAATAATGGTGCATTTAAGTCACCCAAGAAATCCTAAATCGTATTCCAGATATTTTATGTAGTGAGTCAAGGAGTTTGCATCACGACTGATTAAGAGCAAATGTTGATGTTATTAAGAGTGAATTTTATAGTTACTTGAAGTGTTAACTTATCCTGACCGTCTCATTTGGGGATTATTTGAAATAGAGGTTGAGAATGTGGATTCAGGAGTGAGACAGCGGGGGCTCTGAGACCCAGCCCCCAGGCTGAGCCACCTAGAGAAGGAGCCCTCGTTGTCTGTAAACTAGTGGTTTCGTATCCTTGTCGGAGATGTTTTACGAGGTCGAAGTCACACGT
Organism: Ursus arctos; assembly: GCF_023065955.2. Taxonomy (NCBI): domain Eukaryota; kingdom Metazoa; phylum Chordata; class Mammalia; order Carnivora; family Ursidae; genus Ursus; species Ursus arctos. The sequence goes on along the minus strand of NW_026622930.1, from coordinate 35,433,781 downwards.
GTACGTAAAATGCTTAGTGCATAGTAAGCACTCTATTTTGTCATGAATTAGGTGTTATTTGTTGGTGAATATGCTTAGTTTTTCTTTTTTACATTTAAAACTTCAGTGTCAAGCAGGCCTTTCTTTACTCTAATTTTTATCACAGCATAAAGGTTACAAATAAGAAACAACAATTGGTTTTTTAACATAATCCTGATTCGTTATAACTTCTTTTATATAGCCTTCTATTTATTTTTTTTTTTAACAAAATTGCAGGCAGTGAGTAAATGTGTTTTTGGACAGACACACTTTGTATTGACTGTGGGTCGATATTTATTGTGGTCTTGTCCTCTCATCCATGTTTAGTCTTATGAGTCATGCCTCAGGAATTATCTACATTCCATGAATTCCATTTGTACATGAATCTTTGAGAGCAGTTTTTGGCCTTTGATATTTGGAATGAGCTTTGCTTTTGTGGATATTTTATTACATTTTATAATAATGATGTGGGCATAGCCAAGTTCAGTTTCAGTAAACACTTAGAAAAGGGCAGAATTTATTTGCACATGTATGAGATAGGAGAGATTATAATCCATTTTAGATTATTCAAGGATTAGTTGCCTAGTTTTTGTAGATGTTTGTGTTCTTGCTTGCTCTTCAAGCCTTTGTCTATTTCGTTCTTCACTTGTTCTTTCTAGGGAACGAGATGGGAAAGACATATTTTCCCCGTTGGACCCTTTTACTCTTAGATGTGTCAAGCATTAGCTTTAATGTACTGTTCTAGGATATATGTAGCATTTACCAATCCGCCTGAAACTTTCACTAATATAATTTTGTCTAGAGTGGGTCTTCTGGGATATAGGTCTGTACCTTTAACTTCCTCAGTTTTCTGCTGTAATTGAGGAATAAATTGACCAATATTGTGTCATATTCTATTTAATGGAGAGTAAGTGGACCCTGCATACTTAGATTGCTAAATTATTTTTAGAGACTTAAATTACGAATATTATGAACGTATTGAACACAACTGAAGTTTTCTTTGAGGTTCATAATCTTTTGGTATATTGCAAAATTTATTTTATATTTTTATATTTTAAGTACATTATCGGTATTATAAGTACATTATACGTATTATAACTATATTATTATCAGTACTTTTATATTATTATAAGTACAAGCTTCATTGTACTCTAGATACGAAGAAGTGTCAGTTAATAAAGGCTGAAAATGCAAAAAAAAAAAAAAAAAGAAAAGAAAAAATTTATATTAGAAACTATTCATTCGCTGTAGAGGTAGGGAATTTCGGGAAGGTTGTCCTAGACCAGAGCCTGATGTTTTCTGTCATAAAATATAAATGTAACACTGTCTCTATGGCTTAAAATACAGAAGCTAGTGAATTGTTCTGAAGTGAAAAATATGCACTGTGGCTTGGGGAAGAGAATTTTGTGAAGGGGTCCTGGGGTGGTAGTGGATGGCCCAGTGGAGAGCTGAGGGGCATGTCCCCTTCATCTGGCCCAGGAGATGGAAAACAGGTGCACAGGTCAAAGTTGAGAGGAGAGCCACAGCCAGGGCGGCAGGGCCAGAGAGGTGGTGCGAGCATCTTCCCCTCGACCATATCGGATGAGGGTAAATTAAATGGGGCAAACAGGCCTTGTCGCAGACCACAGTGAAGGCAAAATCTCTAGGATTGGAGGGCAGGGGGAGAACAGCAGCCTTGTGGGGGCAGAGGAGAAGTGGCTCTCGGCTCAGCGTGAGGTAGGAGGTACTTGGTGAGAACGCTCCGTAATTCTGTCCATCCGTCCCTGCGGTGACTCCCCGCACGTGTGTTCAGTACCGACTCTGCATCGGGCTCGGTGTTTGGTGCTGTGGCTACGAGGAAGAAAGTGGTGCTCTCGAGAAGCTTGTGGTCCACTTGGGATCTCGGACACGCAGGCCTGACAGCTGTGATATTTGTACTGAGTTGGAAGGAGGGGTGGGGTGCGTGGGGAGCCCAAAGGCAGGTGGCCTCCCTGTCCCTGGGCTCAGGCAGGAGAAGCAGCATGTGCAAAGACAGAACAGGGAGAGAGAACATGGGCCCTGAGAGAGAGCTTTGATTCACTTGCCGTGTGTGGAGCCCTGGGCCTATGCCAGCAGCGTTAAGAGATAGGGTTGAAGAAGTGGGCAAGTGCCAGATGCTGAAGCGCTTTGAATGCGGTGCTGTTGCTGGGGAGCCTTTGAAGTGTTTGAGGCAGGGAAGTAAAATAACTAGACAGATGATTTTAAGCGCGCATTGCAGTAGACGCAGAGGTGCCATCCAGATCTTCCTTTAATGGAGGACTCGCCCAGCCTCTGGGCATTGCCTCCGCAGCAGTGAACCCTCTCACTTGGGGTTACGCCCCTTCCCAGGGGAGAGGTGGGGATGGGGTTTCACATCCAGCGACTGATGAGGTGGGAATATGAAGGCCATCTAGGCCCAGCTGACAACTCTGAAGGGCCATTTAACCTGCAGCGCTCACTGTGGGCAGGGGTGGGGGGGGGGTGCGGGGGAGGCCATCCTGCAGCCTCAGCTTCTTCCTCTGCCCAACCCTGCTTCCTTCTCTGCTCTAGCCACGTGGGTCTTACTGATTTCTGATCTCAGTGAGGCTCAGGCTCTATTCCGTGCCCCCCTTGCTGTGTTAGGGTTTGCACATTGTCTCCTGGTAGGAAACACTGGCCATCCGAAGGCTCCCCTCGCTTGTTTCCTTTCTCAGAAGGATGACACTCTTGCATAGCCTGTTGCAGTCTCAAAATAATTGTTTCCTCTATTTTAAACCATTTTCTAGTAGAAAGTTAATTCTGGACCCTGTGACTCTCATGGCGGTCAGTGAGGTCATCTGTTCTATTTCAAAGATGTTGAACTGCGAGCCGCTGAAGTAGAGCTGTTCAGTGGGCAGTTAGTGCTGTTTGTTTGAGGTACTCAGCTTACATTTATCGAGCACTCACCTGAAGCTGAGGGATGATGTTCAAGAATCAGCAAGTTGAATGGATGCTGATTTTCTTAATTGTACCTGTCCCTCCCCCCTCCCTGTGCCAACGTGGGATCCTGTCGCTTTATAGTCAGGTGACTGGGCCCTATAACCACTTGCCTTGTACTAGCACCAACAGAGAATGGTGCCATTTCACAGGATGAAAGTAGCTTTAACATTCCCACTGCCTCCGTCGTGGACAGAATTCCGAGGAACTGCTGGGAGGGCTCACTACTTACAAAAGCGTGTATACTGGCAGACACACAAACTTTATCACCTCCGCTTAATGTCCTCAGCCAAGAGACGGGACTCTGACTAATGCACCAAAAGGAATATGTGAGCTTGGGTAATTGAGAGTTGATGGTACCTTTGTTTTCTTTTTGGCTGTATGATCTTCAGATAAGTAATGATTTTTTTGTTAAGAATAATGGACTATAGGGGCGCCTGGGTGGCTTAGTTGGTTAAGTGTACTTATTGGGGCAGTAGTCATACTAATTTTGTTTTTAAATGGCATGGGCTGGGGCACCTGGGTGACTGGCTCAGGTCACGATCCCAGGGTCCTGGGATTGAGCCCCATGTTGGGCTCCTTGCTCAGCAGAGAGCCTGCTTCTCCCTCTGCCCTCTGCTCCCCCTGCTTATTCTCTCTCTCTTTCTGTGTCAAATAAATAAATGAAATCTAAAAAACATATAAAAAAGAATAATTGACTATAATTCCTATGATGCAGGGTAGAATGCATCCTCTATTGTCCACTTCACGGAATGTTCTTCCTTTTTTTCTTTTTAAATCATAGACTTTGATTTTCAGAGATAGGTAGAATAGAGGTAATTTCAAGATTATTAGGTGCCAAATCAATTATTAAGTGCAAAACTTGTTTACCTACTGAATGTATATCAATTTTATAGCTCATAAATTGGTTTTAATTGTTTGATAGAATATTTCGTACTGGGGCTCCTGGCTGGCTACGTAGGCAGGGCACGTGACTCTTGATCTCCGGGGTTGTGAGTTTGAGCCCCAAGTTGGGTGTAGAGATTACTTAAATAAATAAATCTTAAAAAAAAATATTTTGTACTTATTGGGGCAGTAGTCTTACTGATTTTGTTTTTAAATGGCGTGGGCTGGGGCACCTGGGTGGCTCAATCGGTTGGGTGTCTGCCTTCGGCTTAGGTTATGATCCCAAGGTCCTGGGATCAAGCCCTGTGTCGGGCTCCCCACTCAGTGGGGAGTCTGCTTCTCCCTCTCCCTCTGCCCTGGGTTGGGCTCCTTGCTCAGGGAGGAGTCCGCTTTTCCCTCTGTGCCTCCCCTGCTTGTGCTGTCTCTCATGCGCGGTCTCTCCTCTGTCTCTCCCCCAAATAAATAAATAAAATCTTAAAAAAAGTGGCACGGACTATTTTCTATTAAAGAAATTATAGAGAAAACCCTAACAGCATGGAAATGATAATCATTTTGAGAAAAAAATGAAAATAATTTTTGATAATAAAAGAATTTATCCTCTGTTTTCGTACCATCAGAGAATGTCATATAATGAAAATATGTAATGACCGTCAGTCATTAACGTGAATCTTTGCACTTTCCTATTAGGAAGGCAGATTTGAACTGATCAGACCCTCTCTGCTCTCTGTGGGTCCATGGGATAGGTGGTCAGCTTGTGGCCATGGAAGAGAACGCGGTGCTTGTCCTTCAGGAGGAAGCAGACTCTCAGCGACCCCTCCCCCGCCTCCGGCCTCGTTGGCATTGCCAGCCAGCCTGGAGAGTGATTACTACCCGGAATACCTCCGTAACTGAACTGAAAGGGTATATATAACTTGTAGAGCAGCAAGGAACTGGTTTTTCTTCATTCCTGGTGTTTGAAATAATGCTTGAGAAGTGGTAAGATGGTTGAGTTTGGTACTTTTGGGGACAGTGAGTCCTGCTTTTGTAACATTGCAAAATCACAGATTTACCCACCTGGAAGGGCTCTTAGAGAACGTCTAGCTCCACCTTTATGTTATGGGTGAGAAGAGTAGGGTTCAAATATCTAAAATGCATTTTCTGCGCTTGGGCCAAAAGGAGGACTGGAACTCAGGTCTGCTAAACCCCTAGTCCAGGAATAATTCTGTGACGTGGCATTGCCTCCTCACAAGACCATTCAGCTTCCCAGACTAGACTTGCTGTGGCTCTGGTGTCCCAGGCTTGCCAGCAGCAGCTGATGTATGCTAGTCCTTGCTTCTCTTACGCTGGGCGGGGATATTAAGGCCAGACTTGGTTATATTCTGGCTCAGATGAGCCTGGGCCCTTATTACTGCTGACCACTCACCGTTCCTGCCCTGCTGGACATTAGGCTCGTGAAATGACTCACGTAATTATTTGATTTAATCTGCCCAGAACAGAGCTGGAGCTCAGTGGTAACAATAGCCAGGAATCAAGGAAGGTGAGGAAATGTGTTTCCCTCTGGTCTCAGAGTCCATATTCTTAAGGATTGATTATCTTGCGAACCCATAGTGCCTGAAACATGCAAGCTGTACGTTAATACTTTTTGGGTAATTTATTGACCAATAATAAATGAACAGAGGTTAAACAATAACAGAACTTTTTTTCTTTCTTTCTCTCTCTCTCTCTCTTTTTTTTTTTTTCTTGAGAAGTTGAGGAGACTAACCCTTGCTGTTCTTTTCCAGTTCAAGTTTTTATATACCATCAGGATACAATGTAGGCATTATAACAAAATTTATGGAGACTGATAACATGGAAATGCTTAATGTTTAGCAGAATACAAATTCGTGGTATAATTAACAACTTTGTAAAAACAAAATAAAAAACCTATGCTGGAGACAAAAAGAGTCTAAAACTTTATGGATAGATTTTATTCATTGTTTTGTTTTCTGTATTATTAAAAAATCACTGTAATAAGCACATAGTACTTACATAGTACAAAAAATTCTCTTAAAAGTAAATAAAATGTATAGCCCATTCTGTAGAAAATAAATGTGGACTATAGTTTGACTTTTTATCCTTATGGTATATAAAATTTAGATTTAAAGGATCTTTTTTTTTCACCCTCTAAAACTACTGATCCATTTTTTAACCCTTGACTCTGTTGTGCTGGACTGGAGGAATACACTTAGCTTTGCACTTACTAGTGATTTATAATGTGAACAGATTCACTTGTCCTGGCCAGCCTTCTCATCCACCAGTCTACATTTGCTAGGTCCTACCTGCTTTAGCAGGGAAATCTTAAGGGTAGGATGCTGGAAATTGGTCCTTTTCTGTGTAAGCCTGTTATGACAAGCCTGCTTTTTTTGGATTCCCCCAGGCAGAGTTAGTTCCTGCTGTTGTTTATGCTCCTTAAACATGCTCTTCCTGTCTCTGGAAGGTCTTTTACACTTACTCATCTTTGCATCCCCAGTGCCTGATACAGTGCCTGACAGGTAGTAAGTACTCGACCGGTATTTGTTAAATGAATGAATGAATGAATACGACCCCATCTGGAACTCTCAACTTTCCATGGCTCTGCTTCATGTTTTGATAATATTTATCTTAAGCCTGAGTGTGAGAAGAAAATTGGACCAGAAAGCTTCTAAGTTAAATAAAAAACTTAGCAACCATATACATGTGATTGAGGGCTCTGGTGGGACTTGGCCATCATAAGACAAATTGGACCATTACCTGAGAAAGGTGGATTTCGTTGGTTTCCTCTGTAAGTGAACACAATTAAAGAGAAAGCGTGGGTACCTGGCCAAGCAGCAGCTGGTGCATCTGGTGATAAAGGCATGTGTGATTGGGTCAGTTGCAGTAGTACACAGGCCAAAAGGAAAAATGCAATCACTCCACCTTTGCCCATTTGTAATTGTGAATTAAGTTCTGAGTGTGAAAACAACTTTGCAGCTGCCACTAAAATTGACAAATATTTTTCTAAAGAAATAGTACATTTCAGAAACAAACTTCTCATTTTAACAGCCAACATATTTTTGGCTGTTGTATTTGCTGGCAAACATTTCAAATTTAGAAATATTTCTTTTAAATATCTTGGAAAGACTCATGTTTGGAATTTTAAAGACCGCATATCCCTCATCACTGGGAAAATGCTACCCAACAGAAACAAGTGTAAAAATGCACGTGCAGTTACGGTACTTGAACCACCAGACAAAAATGCTTGTATGGTCACAAGGAGATCCTGCACATCTTTCCCCAAACATTTCCGTCATTTCTGTTCCGAGAATTTTACCAAGAACATGCAGCCATTTGACTGCAGTTCAGCAACACTCGTTGAACTTTGTAAACTTAACAGAATTCCTCTGGTCCCTCAATCGCTTTTTCCCCAGGAGAGTTTGGGACTAAAGTTCCCTTGAAACCTTGAAAATCTGAGAAAAAAAATCATGACCAGTAGAAATAGGCATTTGACCTTAAAATACATCCAAGAAGACATTGGAGGGCAATTCAGTTTTCTATGGCTAAGAATTCTGGGCAGTTGGTGAGAAAAAAAAATCTTGTCAAAAATGAAAGGAAAGAGAGCAAATTCAAGTGGAGATATTGAAGGAGGAAGTTGGAATTAAAAAAAAAATCCTGTGACTTGGGAAGACCTGAATTTCGAAATCACTTTTATTTTTATTAAAGTGTGTATAAAAATATTCTTGTAAAGTGTATTTTCTGAGTTTTCGTTTGCCTGCTTATTTGTTGATTTAGTTTTTTAATTTGTTCCTTCCTTACTTTATTCATGAAGGATTTAAGATGACCACACCAACTATGTATAAGATAAGGTATTATATGTCAATAAAAGTAAAAACAGAAAAACAAGACGAAGTCCAGGGAAAAACAGACATAGGAGGGCCTGCATAATTACTTCAGTTTGACCTCACGGTGAGCTTTGTGTTTTTGGACACCAAATGAAAAGGGAACATGAATTGTATGGTTCTTCTTTTCAGGAAAAAAAAAAACAACAAAAATAATACAGAACAACAGCCAAAACCCAACTTGTTCCTCCAAGGTAGTGGAGTATTTCTTAGTACTAAATTCTTTTTTTTTTTTCCCAAGATTTTATTTATTTATTTATTTGAGAGAGAGAGTACGAGTGGGGTGGAGCAGAGAGAGAGGGAGAAGCAGACTCCCTGCTGAGCAGAGAGCTCAATGTGGGGCTCAAACCTAGGGCTCCCGGAATCATGACCTGAGCCGAAGGCAGGTGCTTAATGGACAGAGCTACCCAAGCGCCCCTATTTCTTAGTCCTAAATTCTAAGCGGGGCTGGAGCTAACAGCTTCCCCAGCTACATCGCTCCAGTTTGTTCCTTCATTTGTTCACTCTTTTAATCTTTCCTCAAACATTTATTATGTGCCCACTATATGCCACACACAGCGCTAGATGATAAACAGTAAACAAGACATAGTCCCTTCCCCAGGCTCACTGTCTAAAATCTGCAGAAGATGCAGGGTTGAAGGAACCGCTCCAAGGGACAGGGAGAGTCCACAGTGGAGTTTCAAAGGGAAGGGTTTCTCCAGTTAGCTGGCATTTCAAGTTGATGTTCAGGGCCCACAGCCTCCGGATCGATGCTAGGATGCTTGCAGTATGCTCCAGCATGAGATGCCAGGAGGGGGCTAACAAGAACTGAACGGTGGGAGTCAAGCAGGGCAGAGGATATTCCTGGAGTGGGGACCAGACAGAAGTGATGTGTTAGTTACATAGCTACTTCTCTGGGAGAGAAGGCCAATTCACCTGAAGCCAATTTACTGAATGGCAAATGAACCCAAGTACTTGTTTCTTTTCACTAGGAAAGTTTAAGCAATTCTTGTAAGATAACAATGATTTTTTTTTATTTTAATGTTTTTTTATTATGTTAGTCACCATACAGTACATCCCCGTTTTCCGATGTAAAGCTCGATGATTCATTAGTTGTGTATAACACCCAGTGCACCATGCAATACGTGCCCTCCTTACTACCCATCACCAGTCTATCCCATTCCCCCACCCTCTCCCCTCTGAGGCCCTCAGTTTGTTTCTCATAGTCCATAGTCTCTCATGTTTCATTCCCCCTTCTGATTACCCCCCCCCTTTATCCCTTTCTTCCCCTACCGATCTTCCTAGTTCTTACGTTCCATAGATGAGAGAAATCATATGATAGTTGTCTTTCTCTGCTTGACTTATTTCACTTAGCATTATCTCCTCCAGTGCCGTCCATGTTGCAGCAAATGTTGAGAACTCGTTCTTTCTGATGGCTGAGTAGTATTCCATTGTATATATGGACCACATCTTCTTAATCCAGTCATCTGTTGAAGGGCATCTTGATTCCTTCCACGATTTGGCTATTGTGGACAATGCTGCTATGAACATTGGGGTGCATATGGATAACAGCGATTTTAACAGCTTTTTGAGGATGTGTGTGGTGGTTAAGGTGTCTCTTTTCATATTAGTGTGCTGGCATTTTACGGAATATTCAATCTGTGTTTGCCTTGCTGTAATGGGAGAGGGCAGGGGCAGAGAGATCAGAACACCCAGACTGCTGATCCAGAAGAGAGAGGAGATCGAGGGCGAGGGAATGGGGACCGAGGGGAGAGACAGAGTAAGAATATATTCAGGAGGAGTACAGTCAGTAAAAACATATATTCTTGAGGGCCAAGAATTCTCGGGAAGATATTTTTCTTGTGAATAATAATAAGCCTTTATTATGCCCCTCAGTACCTTCTTTTTCTCTCTCTCACTGTTCCACGCCCGACTGGAGGCATTGTGAATCTATTGCTTCTAGCCACGAGTCTTCATCAATTCGGGGTTTCCACAGCTCTGAGACTCCAGGTGATGTGAACTTCCTAGACCTTACAACTGGAATACGGATATCTTCAAGTGACTTGGCATTGAGAAATAGTTAAAAAGTCTCATTTATTGAAGGCACATACAATTTCATTTTCCACAGTGAATTTTCCTTTTTCACAATAGAGAACAATTTGCATTTGCATCTCATTTTGTGATTTGCAACATGCTCTGTCTTGCCTGTACAGAAAGTCTGAGTTCATTTAACTCGCTCATTCGTACCCTCTTGTGTCCCAGAGAAAGTTGGAAGTAATCTGTAGAACAACATAGAATTAAACAGAATTAAAAAAAAAAAATAGAGGAGGACCTTGCTGCGAAGGCAAAAAAGAAGAAGAAGAAGAAAAAAGAGGTTGTTGAATAAAGCCAGTGGGAAGGCAACTTGTTTCCATAAAGTCATTTGTAATTGCTAGAGCTGGGCTATGCCAGCCAGAAAAGAGAGGGAAACTTTGCTTATAAAAATAACATGGTCATTAGATGAAAAGAATAAATGCTCAGGGTCACGGTTTTTCTTGGTCCGGAGACCTGAGAGAATGCGCCACAGCGTGTTCTCGTAAAAGGGACACGGTGTGTCTGACGCCCGGTACTCCTGAATTTCTGGGGGAGAAGTGGCGTGGTACGTTTCTCTCGCCTGTTCCCTGTGCCATCCGGCTGGGTAGGGCTTACGGGATATACTAGAGCGCATTTTAATAGAGGCAGTTCTCGGAGGGGCTATGACAATGCAGTTCAAGTTCACAGTTCCTGAGGCTGGACGGGATCCAAAGACAACATCCAGGAATGGGTGGACGCTTGGTCTTTCAGGCATTCCTCCGTGACTGTTGTTTCTTGTAATCCACTGGTTTAAAACGTGCGGCCGAGAACTCGGGTTAGAGTCTTTGGCAAGAACCTGAGAGGCTAGGAGTTGGCTCAGACAAAATCATTATCCTCATTTCACAGATGAAGAAACGGGACTGGGGAAGTTGATGATTATCCAAGGCCGTGTGGTCCGTGGCAGAGCGGGGACTAAAGCCAGATTCTTCTGACTCTGAATCTAGGGCGCTTTCAAGCATTTCGTCTCTCTTCTCTAGCTTTAGTGGAATTCTATTAGAATTTTGAAATGTTAACTGTTTTAACATCCAAAGTGCACTCCCTCCTTCAATGTTCAGTTTTTGGGTAAAAGAAGATATGAACTGTGGAGCTGAAGCTCCCCCCCCCCCGCCCCCCACCGTTCCTTTGCCCTCATTCTGCATGCAGTTGGTGGGTGTCATTTCTGGCCCTGTTTCTGTTCTTCTACTGTGTGTGTGTGTGTGTGTGTGTGTGTGTGTGTGTGTGTGTAAAATTTATATATAAAGTACATAAATGACTTCATAGTATATCAGTTCTTCTGCACTTGCTCCCTCCCCCCGCCCCACCCCATTATAGTTTGATACATAACCATGCTGATACTGGTCGGTCATTCATTTCAGCTGTGGCATCGTCTTCCGTGCATGAATCAACCACAGTTTATCCACTGACTTGATTAATTCTACTTTTTTCTGTTGTAAATGGTTCTGCCATGAACAACCTTGAATAGGTCTCTTTGTGTCTTTGTATAGTTTTTTTTTTTTTTAGATTTTATTTTTAAGTAGTCTCTACACCCAATGTGGGGATCGAACTCACAGCCCCAAGGTCAAGAGTCATATGCTCCACCGACTGAGCCAGCCAGGTGCCCCTCTGTGCAATTTTAGAGCATTGCTTAGTTGGCAGAAGTTGAAGTCACCAACAGTTGCTGCTCCCACTTGAGCCGCAGTCAGATGCTGAGTCCTCCCAGGAGAACCTCGCATCCACCCAGAATGCTATTTGGGTCCATTTGCAGCCAACGCTGTTCGTGCCTCAGTGCCCCTGCCCTCCAGCTCCTTGTATGTCTCTAGTCGGTTTGTTCAGGTTCTCGACTGTGGCCTGTTCCAAGCAGCGTTTATTTCTCAAGGACCCTACCCCACCCTCGCTCCCCCTGCTCCCAAGAGATGACCTCACTTATTTTCCTGAGAAAAATGAGGTCATCTGATGAGAGCTTCCTAAACCCTTCTCTCCCAAACTCCTCAGCATTTCCACCTAGAAGGATGGTGAACACGTCTTTGTAAACCCTAAGTTCTTTATGGAACGAATGGAGGTATAACTTTTTTTCTTAAAGCTTCTCAGACCTAAAATTGCAATTTTGTTTTACCAGGAGCTGCCCTGTCTTCAAAATCACTAATTCAAATACCTTCTGGCTGTAGCCTCCAGCAATTCTAGCTTCATGGTCACTGTCATGGTTCTTCAGGTTCACAGAGACGTCAGTCTGGGTGCTCTTCACTCTGTCTCTTCACCCCTTCCTGTCTGCCCGTCCTCTCTTTCCATGTCCTGCTCCTGCCAGCACCCACCCTAGACCTCTCCATCCGAGCCCTGCTGATTTCTGCACCGATCTGCGTGGCAGTCATGTGGGAACTTTCCTTTTTCTCCTGTGTTTGAGATCTAGTGTCTGTTTTTCTCATTTTTAGTTGACTTTTCTCCTTTGTTGGAATACTTTCTTTCCTCTTTCTTGTTTTACTTTCTTATTTTGTTGGAGTAAGTCTGCCAGTAGCTTTCTAAGAGCAAGTGCCTAGGACATGAATTTTTTGGAAACTGGCTTGTCTGGAAAGGATTTCTTTTATGTCCTAACACTTGATTAATACTTCAGCTGGATGTAGATTACAGGTTGAAAATCATCTTCTGATTTTTTAAAATTGTGGTAAATAATACGTACGACATGAAATTTACCACTTTAATCATTTTGAAGTGTACAGTTCAGGGGTATTAAGTACATTCCCATTGTTGTGTAACCATCCCCACCATCCATCTCCAGATCTCTTTTTTCTTGCAAAACTGAAATTCTATACACATTAAATAATTAAAAATTAATTGAAAGTTAATTAATACAATTAACTCCCTACTCCCCCTCCCACAGCCCCTGGCAACCACCATTCTACTTCTGTGTCTGTGAATTTGACTACTGTCAGAATCTCATGCAAGTGGAATCAGGCAGTATTTGTCTTTTGGTGACTGGCTTACTTCCTTCCGTGGCAGCCATATTGTAGCTTATGTCCGAATCTCCTTCGTTCTTGAGGCTGAATAATATTCCGTCATATGTACATGCCACATTTTGTTTATCCATTCATCCACGGATGCACATTTGGATTGCTTTAACCTTTGGCTACTGTGAATAATGCTGCCATGATTATGGGTCTATATATATCTCATTGAACCTCTGCTTTCACTTTTTTTTTGTAGATATACTCGAAAGTGAAATTGCTGGAGCATATGCTAATTCTATTTTTAGTTTTTTTAAGGAACCTCCGCACTGTTTTCCATAGTGGCTGCACCGTTTTACATTCCCACCAACAGTGCACAGGGGTTCCAGTTTCTCCACATCCTTAACAACATTTGCTATGGTCTGTGGTTTTTGTTTTTGTTTTTTTTTTGATAGTAGTCATCCTAATGAGTTTGAGGTGGTAGCTCATTGTGGTTTTGATTTGCATTTCCCTTATGATTGATGATGTTGACCTCAAGTCCTTTGCCCATTTTTAGTTGGGTTATTTTTTTGTTGTTGAGTTATGGGAGTTCTTTATATATTCTGGATATTAATTTCTTATCAGGTATATGATTTGCAAATATTTTCTCCCATTCCATGGGTTGCCTTTTTACTCCGTTGATAGTATCCTTTGATGCACAGACGTTTTTATTTATTTGTTTTTAAAGATTTACTTACTTATTGAGAGAGAGAGACGTGGGACAGAGGGAGAGAGTGACTCTCAAACAGACTCCCTGCTGAGTGTGGAACCTAACTCGGGGCTTGATCATGACCTGAGCTGAAATCAAGAGTCGGACGTTTAACCCACTGAGCCACCCAGGCACCCCAATGTGCAGAAGTTTTTAATCTTAATGTTCTTCAATTTATATTTTCTTGTCTGTGCTTTTGGAATCGTATCAAAGAAATCATTTCTAAATCCAGTGTCAGGAAGCTTTTGCTCTGTGTTTTCTTCTAAGAGTTTTATAGTTTTAGCTTTTATTTATTTATTTTATTTATTTATTTTTTAAAGATTTTATTTATTTATTTAACAGAGATAGAGAAAGCCAGCGAGAGAGGGAACACAAGCAGGGGAAGTGGGAGAGGAAGAAGCAGGCTCATAGCGGAGGAGCCTGATGTGGGGCTCTATTCCATAACGCCGGGATCACGCCCTGAGCCGAAGGCAGACGCTTAACCGCTGTGCCACCCAGGCGCCCCTATAGTTTTAGCTTTTATGTTTAGGTTTTCTCAGAACTTTCACTGTATTCCTCTCTCTCTTTTGTTATCCAGTATAGTTCTACAAAAGTCTGATGCTGTTCTGATTCTTTCTTCTTGGGGTGTGGTCTATTTTTTTTCTCTCTGGGAGATTCTTTATCCTAGCTCTTCTGAAATTTTTCAATAATGTGGTTTGCTGAGAGTCTTTTAAAATATTTTTGGGGATATTTAGTATGCTCTTATAAGATGGAAGCACTTGTCCTTCTGTTCTGGAAATCTTGTATTCTTTGATTATTTCCCTCTTTACGTTCTCACTTAGATGTTAGGCCCACTGGATTGGTCCTTTCAGCTTTATATTTCTTTTTTATTTTTCTCTTTTTCATTTATGGGAGATGTCCTTATTTTATATTCTAGCCCTTTCATTGATCTTTTAAAATAGGACATGAAAAAGGTTGTGTGTTTTTTTTCCCGTGATACCCTGTTCCTCTCTTACTACCTTGCCCAGCTCCGTTTTCTTGGTCCTGACTTGGTGTTCCTGGTTTACCTTTCCACCGGGCAGGAAGCATTTGCTTTGGGGGGAAAAAAAGGAATATGCCCAAGTTACCTGAATTCAAAATAGAACAGGAACCTTCCCTTGGAACTGAAGCTGTGCTGTGTGGTGTACATCTAATTTCAAAACTGGACTCCTACATTGTCCCCAGACCTGTCCCACCTTCATTGTTCTCTGCCTCAATTCATGGCTTCTCCATCCTTCCTCATGCTTAAGCCAAAAATTTTGGTCATTTCTTATTCTCCTCTTTCTCTCACACATGACATCAAATCCGTCAGAAAATCTTGTTGGTCCCATCTTCAGAATATATTTAGAATCTGACCACTGATCACTGCTACTCCTGCGGCCCTGGTCCCAGCTAGCGTCATCTGGATTTCTGTAATAGCGTTTTTCTCCTAGCATTTTATTATGAAAATTCTCAACTATACAACAAAGTTGAAAGAATTTTACACAAATACTCTTATTCTCGACACCTAGATTCCACCCTTAACATTTTACCCCCTTTGCCTTCTCATTTATTATCATCCACCCATCTGTCCATCCGTCCATCCTGTAATAACCTTTTAATTTCATTCCTAGTACCATGTTTTGTTCCCAACCTATCAGTCCAGGTGATCATTTTGAAACATAAGTCAAATCATGTCTCCCCGCCCCCGCTCAGAACCCTCATACAGCTGCCCATTTCACTCCTACTAATTCTGTAGTTTTTATGATCCCAAACGGGAAGCTAGCCTTGGTAACTTACAGATTCCGGTGGAATCGTGAATTCATACCGAGCTTCCGTGCACTGGCGTCACTGAGGGTGAAATTGACTTTTGTCTTTGGAGGAAATAGAGTGAACTGCACTGCCGTTCAGGAGGGATATGTTTAAAATCTTCAAACGTTTGTTCCTGCCAAGGTAGTTTGCTTGCATTTTGCTCTTCATTTCATCATGTGTGTGGGTGTGGGTGTTTATAAACAAGACTAAGTCTGATCTCATAAGGGCTTTCTAAAATTAATTCTGTCTAATAGAATATGACTTTTGCTTGGGTATTTTTTTTTTTTTTTTTTTAAGGAAATAGAAGTTTATTGAGTACACTGCAAGGGAGTAGCAGGTAGGACAGCAAAGGAAAGACTCTTTTGCTGCTTTGGTATTATTAAAAATCCAATGAGTAAAGAAAAAGCTAGTGAAATGTGTTAGTGATATGCAAAACAAAACCTTTAAAATATATCTTTTGTTATGTACATTGTCATTTGAAGGTGTAAAATGGAAGAAATGGTGATTCTATTTGTAACTGATATTGTGAAGCTTTTTATGAGTTTTAAAATAAAGTTCATTTTATGGGGTCCTTTTTAAAAAAAAAGTCAACTATGATCAATTTCAGTTTTTATTTTTTCCCTTAAGTTTTCTTTTCTTTCCTACATTTGCCTCTAGATTCCTCTTTTGTGTTTGTTTTGATATCTTTCATTCTTGGAAGCTTTCCCTCGATGTCTGGTAATCTTTGGCTCATATTTAAGAGTGAGGAATGAAAAAGCCAATTAATGGAATTTCACAGTAGGGTGATGTGCAGGAAACTGACCTTTCCATTTAGGAATCCCATATATCACTGTCTGGAGGTCTTTTCTGGGGGGGGGGGGGTGGATCCTGATGCAGGACAGGATCCTCTGAAATCCCATCTGTGGGTCCAGCTAGGGATCTGGAGAATAGGTCTGGCTGCTGGTGCTTTTGGAAGAGCTGGGGGTCCTACTGTTGCTGTGGAGACTTGTCTAAAATCTTGCTCTCAGCCCTGATCTCCAACATACTGTTTTGTTTGTTTTTAGTCCTATGTTTCATCCTCAACTTCTGCTCTATCTCTTGCCACCATGTTCCACTCCTCTTAGGGATTCTTCAAAGACAGAGATAGGGAAGCGGAGTAAATAGGAAAGCGAGGAATCTTTGGTAGCAATTTAGGGGCAAAATAATGAAGTCATGGGCACAGGTGATGACTAAAGGAATGAATATATATGGAAAAGAAGGAACCCAAACCATTGTCCCTACTTATAACTTAAAGACATACGCAGGGCTTTGGGGAGATTGGCATCCTGGTGGTAACAAAAGCAGGAAGAGTTCGCTGGGGGAATTATGATCTTTAGAAAATTTCCGTGTGTGGTAGCAGGGCAGAATTTCAAGGTTAGAAGGTACTGATGGAAAGGAAAGATAATCACTTAGTGCAGGCTTTCTAGATCTGTGCTAATTTAACACATCAGTGTTCATAGTTTGGGAAGTTGTCATCCTTTATTTTTTATTTTTTTTACTTTTCATTTTACTATTGTGATGAGGTTTTAATTTTTACTGCTGATTAAGAAATGCTAGAATCCATGGGGTGCCTGGATGGCTCAGTTGTTAAGCATCTGCCTTTGGCTCAGGGCGTGATCCTGGCGTTATGGGATCGAGCCCCACATCAGGCTCCTCCGCTGGGAGCCTGCTTCTCCCTCTCCCACTCCCCCTGCTGTGTTCCCTCTCTCGCTGGCTGTCTCTCTCTCTGTCAAATAAATAAATAAAATCTTAAAAAAAAAAAAAAGAAATGCTAGAATCCTGATAAATTCTTTTCACAGATCAGAGTAAATACCATTTATATACTGTCGCGTATCTACCCCGGTAAGCACTCAGTTAATGTTAGTTGTTACTGTGGTTTTTAAGTTTCATGTGCTTTTTAAATTGAATTCCAACAGCTACCCTATGAGATACACACTATCATTCCCATTCTGTAGCCGTGGACACTGCAGTTCAGAGCAGTTCGGACTTGGTCAAGGCCAACACAAGGCTCTTTTAGGGAAGTGGCTACATTCAGCCAGACTGTTGTCACCGCGGTTGGCGTGGGTGGGTGAGCGCACAGCTGCTATTGGCTGCTGCGCGACACTGCTTTGTTGTGAGCTAACAAGCACAGCAGGGTTATATCCGGGGAATTGCTACATATTTGTTTTCCGAAAGTGTAGTGAATAGTTAGAATTGATTGTGCCGGCATTTTGTGGTGGTCATTAGAAAGGTAAAGCACCCGAAAAGAGATAGCAGCACGAAGCTTAAAAATTACTGGGTCTGATTTTTCCAAAGACATCCAAGTGGCCGACAGACACGTGAGAAGATGTTCAACGTCACTCCTCACCGGGGCAGTGCAGATCAAAACCACAATGGGATACCACCTCGCACCTGTCAGAATGGCTAGAATCAATATGACAAGAAATCGCAAGTGTTGGTGGAGAGGTGGAGAAAAGGGAACCCTCACGCACCGCTGGTGGGAACGCAAACTGGTGCAACCACTGTATGGGGGTGCCTCAAAACATTACAAATAGAAACATCGTATGATTCAGTAATTCCACTACTGGGTATTTACCCAAAGAAGACCAAAACACTAATTCAAAAAAAAAAAAAAAAAAAGCCCCCCTGTTTATTGCAGCAGTATTTACAATAGCCAAGATTCAGAAGCTACTCGGGTGTCCATCAACGGATGGATGGGTAAAGATGTGGTGTAGAATACGATGGAATGTTATGCAGTGATAAAAAAAGATGACATCTTGCCATTTGAGACAACATGGTTGGACCTAGAGGGTATTATGCTGGTGAAATAAGTCAGAGAAAGACAAGTACCATATGATTTCACCTTCACGCAGAATCTAAGCAAACAAAGAGCAGAAACAGACCCATAAATACAGAGAACGAACCGATGGTTGCCAGAAGGGAGAGATGTGGGGGGATGCACAGAATGGGTACAGGGCAGTGAGAGAGACAACAGAGCAAGTGTAGTCAACAGTGTTATAATAGGTTGTGTACTGACACGGTAGCTCCCCTGTGGCGAGCACAGTATGATGTGTAGACTTGTGGAATCACCATGTTGTACGTGTGAAACTAACATAATATTGTATGTCAACTGTACTTCAATTAGACAAATTACCTGGTCTGCGAATTTGTGCCAGTAGCTTCTGGTTCAGTGATGATGAAAGGGTAGGTGGTAACAGAACTGAGAGAAGTTGATGGGAAAAAGATGAAGAAACGTACTGCGTATGTGCCACCAACTTTCTTCCGTGAGCTTGTAAGCAGATCAAAGCTGTAACTGTCAGTTGCTAGGAATAGCTCTGTAACTCAACCAACAAAGGGACATCCTTTGGAATTGCATCAATAACATGGTGGGTCATAAATAACGTGGTGCAGACGAAGACTAGGAAAAAATGATGACCTTGAAATCATCCTGTTTAAGAATTCCCTGAGTGCACCTGCTTGGTCCTGCCATGCCCTACCCTCTGATCAGCCTCTGAAGATGAAGTAGAGGTCCCTGTCCTCCTGCTGACACCGTGCATTTTCCAGTGCTCAAAAATAAGAGACCTGTTGAGCTATGAAAAAGATTTTTAGGAATCTTTTCCAGAAATTTCTGACAAAGCCATGAAAGTTTTCTAATATTTAACTTGTGTCAAGGGCGTATTTCCCTCATTATAAAGGCGCACATATGCATGTTCCATCGCAGGTCATTTGGAGAACTGACCCTGAACTGAATACCTTATTCCCCATTTCCTTGTCCTTCCATTAAAATGAAAGCAAACATGTTTCTCTTATTGCAGCAGAAATATGCGTTCACCATTTGAAATTTCAAAAATGCAGATAAGCAAAAGGAAGGAAATAAAAATCATCCATAATTCTGTTCATGAGAAATAATCTCTTCAAATTTTATTTTTGTGTTGAAAAAAATTCTAATCATAATAATCCAAAGTAAATGCCAACATTTTAAAAAATATTTAATTTATTCATTTGAGAGAGCGTGGGTGCACAAGCAGGGGAGGGACAGAGGGAGAGGGAGAAGCAGACTCCCCACTGAGCAGGGAGCCGGATGTGGGGATCGATCCCCGGACCCTGGGATCATGACCTGAGTGGAAGGCAGAAGCGTAAGGGACTGAGCCACCCAGGCGCCCCCCAACATTTCTTTAAAAAATGGAAATTCTCTAGTGCTCGAGGTTTTAGAGACACCAGAAGACTATTAAGATCTATTGCCTAAACAAACCACAGTCATTTCAAAATAGCTAAGCCATTTATAAAAGTGTGCCTATTAATTTAAATGAATTTTAAAAAATGCAATACCACACCATTCCACTTGATTTTAGAGTCTTTAATGCCACTACATTAATTCCGTACCCAGTCTTTGGGTATGTGCCTGAAGATGGTCCATTATTTTCATTCTAATCCCTGGATTTTTCATTTAATTGGGTGTAGCTTTTATTTGAAAAGGAACAGTCAAGCTATGAGGAGCTGCTGTGAAGGGCTCTTCTGTGCCCATTGTGTCTGCACAGGGACGCTGGGACACAAACGAGATGGCCTTGGGGAGTTTGGTTGCCAGACCCTCGTGACTCCCGTGAGCCCGTGGACATGTTCCCCTTTCCGCCTTTTTCACACCCGTTCTAGCTTCTCAATTCAGATCCTGAGAAATCTCTTAAAGCTTTCCTTTTCTACTTTGTTCCCGTTTTTCATGGGCTCTTTTTTGCAAGTAAATTCCTCTTTGGAGATGTCGACTGTTTCTCCCCAAAAACAGTTGTGTTGGAAATACCATCATAAATGGTCTTCAGTCAGGTCCTTATGACCTTTGTAGCATGTTTTGAGAAATAATTATACTAAGGCAATGTTTGGGTTAATGATCTAACACTTCCAACTGATTCAGTCTTTAAAGTTTAGTTTTACTTTTTTTCAAGTGATTTTATTTATTTATCTGTCAGAGAGAGAGAGACAGAGCACAAGCAGGGGGAGCGGCAGGCAGAGGGAGGAGCCGCTGAGCAAGGAGCCCGATACGGGGCTTGATCCTAGCACCCTGGGATCATGACCTGAGCCAAAAGCTGACACTTAACAGCTGAGTCATGCGTCCCAGTTTAGTTTTACTTTTGCTGGACGTATTTTAGAAGCTCTAAGAAATTCCTCAGTAAATAAAAATTATTGTATTTTATTGACTCGTTTGCTAATAAATTTCCCCTGTTAAAAACAGAACCCCCCTGGGCAAATACAGTGAACCTTTGAACGACATGGGGGTGAGAGGTGCTGACCTCCCCCCCCCACCCCCCACACAGTTGGAAATCCATGTATAACTTTTGACTCTCCCCAGACTTAACTACTAATAGCCTGCTGTTGAAGCCTTACTGATAACAAGGTCGATTAACACGTATTTTATATGTTATATGTATTATATACTATAGTCTTATAATCAAGTGAGCTAGAGAAAAAGAAATGTTAAAAAATCATAAGAGAAAATTATTTTTAGTGCTGCAAAATGTCTTTGTACAAGTGGGCCTCTGCAGTTCAAACCCATGTTCAAGGGTCAGCTGTAGTTATTTTAGGGTTTAGACTTCTTTTCACTAATACATTCTTTTTCTTCAACTTTCATATGCAATGTAGTGAATCTTACTTACCCGTCTAGCACAGCAACAGTTGATTCTCTGGTTATCAATTTGTTCTCTATTGTTCTGTTTTTACTTTAAAGTCTTTCCTCTCCATTTAATACCTTATATTTGATTAACAATGAATGGCAATGAGTGATTCTCAGAGACATTCTTATTAAATTCAAGGTATTATTTGAATAATGCTGATGGGGTCATGTGGAGTGCAGTGCTGTTTTATAATAAGTGCACTCCTGACAGTCACATCTCTCTCCGGATTCAAGTGTGGGACGCGCCTTCTCCTTTACTTCCGCGGCACCGTCTGCATACATTTCTTAGAGGATTTCACTCAGTATTGTGTTCATTTGTCATTCTCAGAAAATTGAATTCCTTGGGGCACCTGGTGGCTTGGTTGGGGGACTGAGTCTTGATTTCAGCTTGGGTCATGATCTCAGGGTTGTGGGGATAAGCCCTGTATTGAGCTCTGTGTCGAGCATGGAGCCTGCTTAAGATTCTCTCTCCCCCCCCCATCCCTCCCCGGCCCTGTTTGCATGTGCATTCTCTCTCTCTAAAAAAAAAGAAAAAGAAAAAAAAAAGATTGAATTCCTTGAGAGCAGGAGCTAGCATGTTTAAACCCATGTTGAGTAAACGAATGAAAAAAAGAATAAATAAAATATGGCTGTTTTAGCCAGCTCTATGAGGTATTGACCAACATGTATTGGTTAAGAGCATAGACTGAAGCCAAAACTACCTGGATTCAAATCTTAGTTCCATCATTTATTAGCTATGTGTCCATAGACAACTGTACGTGACATTTTGTTTTGGTTTTTCAAATACGGGGATAATTAGCGTACCCAACTCTTACAGTTGTTGTAAGGATTAAATGAGGTTGTATATGCAAAGTGCTCAGAACATGTATGGTAAGTGCTATGTAAGTGTCTGCTACCATTGCTGTTACCCCCCCCCCCCCTTTAAAAATATAGTCTTGGCACAGAATAGTGGATACCCTTAGGAGACTCGTCCTGGAGTTCAGTTTTTGTCCTGTCATCATGAAAAGTGCTTTGTCTTCAGTTTGCGTTCAGGAGCCTTTGGGTATGGGAAGGGGTAGTTGAGGTCCGCAATACGTCAACAGCTGAGAACGTTTGTACCTTTTTCAATCGCCAAGCTGCACAGGCTCACTTGAACAGCCTTTTCATTTTGGTTAGAAGCATATCAACTCAGTGTAGTAACACTGTTAAGTCAGGCAGGCTCCAATTCATCTTCATTCCAAGGATAAAACAATTTAATTATTAATAGTTTACTTGGTAGGTAAAAATCTTTCACAACAGTGATCCATGGGAGAGATAATAGAGGAGATTTGGATGATAAACAGAGTGGAGAAACAAAATTGAAAGTTGGTTTTCTTTTTCTTTCTTTCTTTTTTTTTTTTTTACAACTTCTAAGATAGTAACATGAGTTTTTAAAAACAGGCATCCATACCAGCGTGAGGGTGAGGATGGGAGAAGAGGAGAGAGCAGGACAGGCAGGCGGAAGGAACTCTCTGTTGGTATTAAAGCTGCAGGTTTATCCCATCCTAGATTTCGTAGTCCCCCCAGAGACATGTTGTCCTTAAAAATCATGTGCCATTTCTTCAGGACGATCTTGTCCCAATGGGTGTCATTTTGGGCTGCGATCAGCTTTTTAAGGTCCTCCAATTTTTCATCAGTGTTGCGCTTAACGGGGACCTTCTTCCCTAGCCGATCGTTGCAAACAACCTCGATCGTCCTGTCTGGAGCTGGAAATGCCTGAAACCCGCCAATGCCGCAACCTCTTCACTCAAGGGCCGGAAGATTTTTGAAGTCTGGCTCTGGCATTAACTGTTGGATAATTTTTATTCTTTGCATAAAATGGTCCGTTGGGTATGATTGATTGTATCTAGCTGTCGGCCTCAGGCTTATGTATTTTTAGTTGTCTCCCTCCCAATACTTTATTAAAAAGAATTTCTAACATACAGGAAAGGTAAAGGCTTTTACAGTAAACACCCGCAATATACTGAACATATAGATTCTGCCACTAATGTTTTGCTATATTTGCTTGATCGGGTACCCGTACATTTATCCATTCTTCTATTCACTCCCTAATACATTTTATATTTTTATATATTTGGTTAGGTTTATTTTGATAAGAGAGTCATCATCTGTGTGGGAAAAGTCAAGTTTTTCCCGCCGCCAGGATACAAATAGTGGCATATACACACATGAAGCAGTGGAG
The DNA here is from genome assembly GCF_023065955.2 of Ursus arctos. Taxonomy (NCBI): domain Eukaryota; kingdom Metazoa; phylum Chordata; class Mammalia; order Carnivora; family Ursidae; genus Ursus; species Ursus arctos. The sequence goes on along the minus strand of NW_026622930.1, from coordinate 35,410,635 downwards.
TTGCAGGGCAAGAATTAACTCTTACTGGAAGGATTCTTGAAGAGTCAAAGTGGGGGTTGAGAAAGCAATGTGTGGAAAAGTGCGTGCTTGGGAAAATAGTTCAGTATAATAGGTAACCTCATCAAAACATTCTTTTTGATAGACTTTTTTTCTAGTTTCACTTTGCCAGCTGTGCAAGCTCAGTTATTGTTTCCAGAGAATGGCAACATTTATGGAGCAGAAAGGAACTAAGTTAAATAAAAAGTTACAAAGAAAATCCTTGCAGGTTGAAGGCGACAATAAAATACATACAACGCCTAAGATGTCAGTTTGTGTCAACTTTGCTTCCTCTAAGCAAGTTATGGAATCTCACCCGGGAGCTTTCCTTCTCCCACCAGGGTAGAAGCCACAGCGCTAGCTCGTTGGGAGTCCTGCCAGCAACTCGGATAGGTCACAGGGCAAAATCTTGATTATGATTCAAAAAAGAAGGCGTAGTCACTTTGTTCCTCATGAACTACGGAAATACTCACTAGAAACTGCTTCTTTCGAAGGGCAGTTTTCATTTGCTGTTGCTCTCCGGCAATGAGTGTTTACTGGAAATGCAGGCTTGCAGAGTCGCTAACGAGCATTTATTCCTTTTACTTTTAGTTCCCTTCTTTAACTGAGATGGACATGATATAATCTCCGTTGAGTCAAAGGATGGCATCTAGTCCTGTGCCGCCCACCGAGGATGAACACGTTTCCTTGGGCATCGATGATCGCCATATTTCACTGCAAGGTAATTACGATTGGAAGATTGGGTGGGGGTAACACCCGTAGTCGCTGGGGAAACTTTACCCTCATCTTTCCATCTACTGCTTTCTGTCTCTCTTAGGTAGTTTTCCAATTGTAGAGCCTTTCAGTATATGTAAATGTCTTTATTGCTGCCTCAGCTCTCTAAGAAAGTCAGAGATACCTGGAAGGAATTTGGTATCACGGTGTCTCACGCTGAGTGTATGTATTTTATTTGTATTGAAAACAGTTAACCGTGGTTTGCTTGGAATTGTTTGCACTTATTTTGCATCTTTTTGCATCGCCCCTTTTAGATGTGCATCCTTATGTTGCCCAAAAAGAAAAGAATAGTAAGTAGTATGATCATAAGCGAAAGCCCTTCAGTCCTGTGAATCGTGTGTGCGTCTGTGCAGACTCAACACTCTCTGTATTGGGTTGTTTTAGTACTTCTCGTGCGTTTGGCAATACTTGTTTTGTACCTTGAAAATTCATTTGACTTTTCACCCTTGTTGATAAGGCAAATCTTGGAGCTGAGTAAAGTTAGCTAGTGTAGAAGAAATAAGGCCATGGTAAGCCTTTGAAAATATTTATGAGGCGGTGTATTTTAAAGTAATCTTTAAGATTATGTGCAGTTTTATTATTTATTTATTTATTTATTTGAGAGAGAGACAGAGACAGAGACAGAGAAAGAGAACGGGGGAGGAGCGGAGGAATAAGGACAAGCAGACCTCATGCTGCATGCAGTGCCTGGCATGGGGCTCGATCTCAGGACCCTGGGATCATGACCTGAGCAGAAATCAAGAGTCAGATGCTTAACCGACTTGAGCCACCCAGGCACCCCAAGATTATGTAGTTTTATAGGCCATTCTTAGAATGTTACTTAGAAGCCATGGATTTTGAGTTGTTTATTTTTATTTCATTTTTTACTTTTTTATTGAGGTGTAATTGACACACAACATCTTACTAGTTTCAGGCATACAACATAATGATTTAATATCTGTATATACTGTGAAATGATCGCTACAGTAAGTCTGGTTAATATCCGTTACCATGCATAATTATAGATTTTGTTCTCTTAGGTCGAGAACTTTTTAGAGTTGCTCTCTTAGCAATTTTCAAGTATTCTATACGGTGTTACTAACTACAGTTACCATTGCTGTACACTCCTTGGACCTGAGTCATTCATGACAACGCTCCCAAAATGACTTTCTTTTCTGATACTTTCTTTTTAATTAAAAATATGTTTTTGAGCGATTAGCTTCTTGACTTTGGGGTCAAGAGCTATTGCGATAAGCTATGGCTACATGTATCAGGCTTTTAAAAATAAATATCATGTAATTTGTGTAGACTAAGAAATGTGCTGTGTTGAAGTAGTTACTTGAGGTAAGAATTTTAAAAATTTTCGGTAAGTACATTTTTTATGGTGTCATATGATATCCATAAGTAACTGGAATTAAATTTTCACCTAACTGGGTGGGGGGATGGGTACAAGAGGCGCTGGGGATTAAGGAGGGCGCTGGGTGGCGCGTGGAAGTGCTGAGTCACTGTACTGTACACCTGAAACTAATGTAACACTGTACATTAACCCTACTGGAATTTCAAATAAAATTACATTAAAACAGTTTTCATTGAACTGGAAAGAAAGCCCTGATGTTCTTGTTTTTCTCTGAAGTTTTGGTTGCATGTGAGTAATAACTCATGTGACCTGAAACGTATCAGGAAGAGAGCGCCTCAGTGAATAGTACGGTAAACCTAATTTCTGTTGCTGGCTCTGGCACTTACTAGTTTTTTGAACTTGGACAAAAGACTTCACCTGTTTTGAGTCTCAGTTTCCTCATATTTAAAATATGGATGGTAATGCCTGTGTTGCACCTGTGTTTTGAAGATGAGCAATTATGCATAATGCACACGAAGGGCCTCGCTCAGTACCTGACACAGAAGGAGTTGAATAAATGCATCGTCACTTCTTTTTATATATTTACAGTCGAAATCTTTGTCCCAAAAGGTTTCTTGTCTGGGAGCACACCGCTAGAGTAGAAACTGCTTAGTGTATAGAAAAAAGTTGTCAACCAGAGTCTGGTTTTTACCGTTTTTTTTGTTGTTGTTTGTTTTGACAATTCTAGTCCGTGGTTTCCCATCACATGGAGGATAGTCTAGACTTCTCGGTGTGGTTCACTGGTTAGTGCTCCTTCTTCTCTGCCCTCATCTCCCGCCTCACCCCCATCAGCACCCCGTGGTCTAGCTGTTTGGCTGCCCAAGGGGCCATACTCCCTCTACCTGTTGCTTTGGTTCAGGCTGTCCCCCCGCATGCCCCCTTCGTCCTCCTCCCGCTGGAAGAAGTCCAGCTTGCTTACCCCTTATCCATCCCAAAGTCAGCCAGACTCAGCCTCCTCCTGAGCCCTGCTCTCTCTTTGGCTGAGATTCGCACTCCCTTCTGTTCTCCCAAGGTACTTATTTTAGCGCTTGTAGTATTGTTAAGTTTATATTATAGTATTATAATTACATTATAATTATATTTCATAATGTTTTCTTCCCCACTGCAGTTCACTCCAAGACTTTTATGTCACAAGCTGTAGCTTACACAGCAATCTTAGGCACATGATCTCATTCAGTCCTCAGATATTTTTATCTTCGAGGTACGGAGAAGGAAGCTGTGGCTCAGGAAGATGGAATGAGTCTCCCAGAGTCACATAGCTGGTGAGCAGCAGAGCTGGGGTTTGACCTGGAGGGTAGCTTTCTTACCACTGCACCATACCCCCTCACGTGTCAACACATGTAGACACATTTCAAAGAACAATTTGAAAAAGGAATTTCCCTAACGCTCTCTTTGGAAAATCTACTTAAATCTTAATCCATAGTAAACTTTTACATCCTTTAGATGGACGGGCATCTTCAAGTAACATTAATGACCTCAGGTTTGCAAGTAGCTCAAAATAATTTGCAAGTTATTGAGAAATGAGTGTTTTCTTATAGCATGTTTTGAATTATACTAGGTTAATACAATTGCTTTACAGTAAGAGGTGAATATGGGCTGTGTGGCAATGGGAATGTGAGATACATGCACCACCAATGTGAATGATTTTTCTTTATGACCCATTTAGGGGAACATGGTGCTGGGCGCATTGCCCTATGGGGGGAGGGGTGGAAAGCCAATACTGTAATGTAGTCAGATTTACACCAGGTAAGTGCTGCTCACATTAGCCAGGTACACTCAGGGATGTCACCCCGGAAGTTCCCATGACGATAGAATGATGGCTTAACTGTGAAATGAATAGATTTCTCAAGGTTAAGTTCTATATTATTATTAGCAGATTTATAATTCTTTCAGCCTGAGTTGAAGAAAGAAGGAAAGAAAGAGGGAAGGAAGGAAGAGAGGGAGGGAGGGAAGAAGGAACTTATATATATTTCTAAAGGTAACTTTGGTTTCATAGCAGGATTATTAGCTATTTGGACAAAAAATTGATGGACGATATTATGTCCCTTAGCTACTCCTGAATGACAGGCTGCTGGCAATAGTCTTAAAAGCATTTGGCTTTGTACATTATGTTATCAGACTTGTACTTCACAAAATTCACATGTGCTTAATGATCCTTAGAGTAATATGAGAAAAGAGATTTTGTGTAATATGATAGGCTCAGGGTCACTGCTCGTAAGGAAGTTTTTTTCTTCTAATTGCAGAACATTTTTTTAGAGACAGAGACCTATTTAATTTATAACGCCTACTTTATTTTAGCCAAACATATCTAAGATAAGATAATTATGCCATACCCTGACTTGGAGTAATATACGCAAGAAAAAATTAAGATGTCTGCATTGAAATGTAGTGAGTCATCGTTGATATGCTATGAAAACAGATTTCCGTGTTTGCAGGGCCTGCGATGAATCAGGCCCAGGAAATCAGGCAGTGCTGTGCTGAGATTCATAGAGCAGGACAACAAACAAGCAACTTCATGTTGCTTTTTGTTCATTTTTTGTGTGATCTTTGAGCAAATGTCCTTATGAACGGTATGAAGGGATTTTTGAAGGCCCTTATTGGAGGGAGATATTTATGTTCTCAGTCTAGTAAGGAGCATAGCATTGAAATGATTGGATTGTTGGGAAGGGAAAGAAATGGCACTGGTGAATTTGAGCAGATTAATGTAAAAATGGAATTTATCTTAGTTTAGTGCATTTTGTACTACTACAGCTGGTCCACATTTTAAATAAAATGATACATGAAAGTTCAGGCTATGACAATAATAAACAACTATTTAAAAAAATTATTTGCTTTACCAAAGTGTCCATTATATAATTTCTTTAAATTTTTCCATTGGCTTTGTTATCTAGCAAAATAACAGGTGCTTCCTTCCTCTTTATCCTAAGAAAATAATAAATACATATTTTGTATGAAACACCTGGGCTGAGCTCTTCAGGGGAGGAAAGATGTGTTGAGGGAACAAATCCTCGGAGTATTGGGTAAATATGATTGTAGAAACAGCAGTAAGGGATCAAGTTGGAAGGGACTTTCTTTGCCATTCAATTTAATTTGAGACCAAAGTAGGAATTTCTTCAGTAGTATTTCTGAGATTAAGAACCCTGAGGGAGCTGACTTCACGCCCAAGAAGTCTGGGGATTTTCGCCTTTAGGCAGGGGATAGCTACCCGGGCTTGGGAGGGAGAGTATGGTTGGAGGTCAAAGCTGTACTTTAGGAGGTCAGTCTGGCTTTGCGGTGTAGGAAGACTTGAAGCGGGCCAGAGAGTGGAGTTGGAGAAACCAGTCGGAAAGGTTTGCAAACAGCTGGTGTTGGGTAACATCTGCCTGGATTAGAGGTAAGCAGTGAATCCGAATGTAGGGACAGATATGAAAACCGTCAGGGTGGAAGACTCGGCGGGATTCTGAAACTGCCGAATATGGATCCTAACAGAGAGGCTCTTGGGTCTAGAAGCTGAGCTGCTTGGGGTAATAGCAATAGCAGCGATCACGTCCACATGAGCTCTCTTTCTGTTTAGTGTGTTTTCACTAAGTATTGCATAGCATCAAAGAAGGCGGCCATGGGATGTTATGAATGTGCTTGAAGTAAATTGTTGTAGATAAAATATGCCGCTTACAAGGAAGCTCTTTCCGGAGAACTTCGTGTCATGGAAAGAGTGAAATCACGACACAGGTAGAGGTTCCATTTAAAAGTCAGATTAGTAGTAAGTGAAATTGCCAGGCTAGGCTGACTCACCCGGTGCTATTGTAAACAGCAGCTACGGCGCTCTGGAACTGCTCTGCACACTCTCCTGATATATTTCAGATTTCAGTGATTTCTTTAGAACGCGTAAATAGAATAGTTTGTTGGCGGCAAAGGGGTGTGACCAATTCACGTAACAAGAGCAAATTGTTTTCAGCAATGAGGTAGGTCCGTGCTTTCGAAAAATAGCATTTGAATACAGAGCAGTAGCATTAATTAGACAAAGAACTAGGAAGGAGTGTGTCTTCCCTGACGCTTGCCACTGCCGGGCGGGCGAGGAGTTAACTTGCAGGCCGTCCTGCCAAAACCGCGGGAACCTGTATAAAATCACGTTCAGCCCAGTTCCTGTGTCATTTCGAACAATGCTCATATGTTTGATTTAGTGTTATCTTCCAGATGATGTATTTTAAAAGACTAAAAAAACTCTCTCTGCCTTCGGGACAGACATTACTAGGTAGGGCTTGAGAGCGGAACACCGGTCCCTGTGGTTAGGTTATTACTCCATTGACATTTATTCATTATTTACCGAGTATCCATCGAAGAGAGGCTTTCAATGTATGTGATATTTTTAGACATTATTCATGTGCATCGGGCTAGATAATAAGCATAATAATGTGATGTAATGTTTAATTTTATTCGGTTGCTCAGTAAACACCAACACCGACCATGTGCAGTAGGCTTGTTGTTAAGGGGACAGCGATGTGAATAGATTGAGCACCTTCAAGAAGCGTGTGATCCAGGTGAGCTTCCGCTTGTCCGTATCATGTGAAAGTCGGAAAACGGGCTGGGAATGCAGCAGATTTAATTACTCTTACGTAACGAAGTCATCTTGCTCCCAGTTTTGGATCCAACATAAAATTTAACCAAAATATGACTGAATATGCTGTCTGGATATCTTTGCACATTTCAGGTGTAGAGAGGTGAAGAATGAAAGTGTATTCCATACAATATTATCTGCAAGGTGAGTTATCTATCCCTCTCACTGTAAAAATCAACCATTTTCGTAAGAACTTCCCTGAACTTCTTGCTGAACCTCTTGTGATTGTTTTTTTATCCTTGAGTTTCCTCTCGTCTTTGGACATCACCCACTTTAATAGCCTTCTGAGTTCTTCCCAGTGTGTATTAGGTGCCCTGCCTAGGATACTCCTGCATCTTTAGTGCCAGTGACATTTCTGACATATTTTAGGCTTTCAGTAAACAACTGTGTAATGAATAAATGAGTGGTCATTTCCAATATAAAGAAAATATAAAGCACCCTGAATTAGAAGAATTGTTCAGTGTTCAGGAAAATCAGTGAGAGAGGATGGAAACATGGATCTCTTTAGACCTGGGGCAGGGAGGTGTGTTTATGGTGTTTGTGGGCTCAGAAGTGTTTTAGTATTGTGTTTCTGAGAGAAATTCTGTTTACTTTATGATGGCAAGTGAATGAAACCATGTAAATTCTGAGAAAGAGGAATGGGATTAATAAAAGGCTTCTGGGTGGAATTTCTACCTTTTACAGCCAGGGTCCCCCCTGTGGAATTTTGATGGAAATGGTGAATGAGGAGTAAGGGAAGGACATGCGCTATGAGGAAGTATTTCTGCTTCTGTAACCAGTTCAGACTGCTCAGTTATTAGGAATAAAAGCAAATCATCTCTGGGGTCTTTTTTTTTTTTTTTAGGAATTAGGTGATTGTTATACCCAGAGACAATAATCAAATTATGGTTCTTCACTGACTATCAGTGCTGTATTGTCCCAACACAAAAGCTTCCAGAGAGTTCCTGATATCATAGCAGCTGATGGTGTCTTTTGCTGTGTTGTCTTGGAAGATAACTTGCCTTAATACTGTAAAGTTTTATAGTCTTAAAATGTTCCGATTAAGTGAAAAATAAAAGAGCTCTGCAAGCCGTAGTATTTGCACTGTATAGTCTCTTTAAGAGAGAAGAAATTTTTTTTTCTTGGGTTGTATATATACAGTTTTGGCTTCTGGGAACTTTGGTTTTGTTTTTGCCAGGAGTGTGGGGATAAGCTTACTTTATTCTGGGTCAGTTACATTTTGAAAACTAGGGCAAGATAAATCCAGGGTCATTCAGAGTCCTGTTCAAGTAGGTTAACAAAGATCGCATTCATGCCTTATAGAAATCAGAATCCTTTTTAATTAGCCCCATGGGAGATACAGGAGTTTTTCTGAGCTTTTGTGTATGCGTGTGTTTCGGGAGGGGGTGTAATTATTCAGAACGTGAAGTAGTATATTAGGAAAAATAAAACTCAAAATAATTTCCCCTTGAAAATGGGAAAGTAAGAAGTCAATATAAGCGATTGATTTATAGCCATTTGGTGGGGTGGTGAGTGTGTGACTTTACACTCTAAAGATTAGAGGTTATTCTAAATGTGCATCTTCAAGAGCTTACCTCCCCCATCTGATTTCAGTGTCGGTGATTACAATTTCTCTGACGGCTGTGTTTTTCTAAGACATTCAGGGAAATTTTGATAAAAGGTAACTGCATTTGTTGTTCTCAATATATGTTTGAGAACTGCAAGTTACTACCACCAGGTATTTTTAGAACCGCTTAAAAATAGTACATAAAAGGATAGGAATGATTTGTCAGAGAAATGAAATGTTCCAAGTTCTAAATGTGTGTGTTTTTGGAGGAGAGATATGAGATTCTGGGTAAATAAGCTCTCCTAGTCATTGACAGCCTGTGCGGTGATGCATGTTGAATGAGCACAAAAGAAAATGGCGGAAGAGTGGCCACGCACGCTTGCTCACTGCCCCCAGGCTGGAGCAGCACTCGCTGGTCATGCCTTGGTCTTTTCTGTCTTTATTGCACAGGGTCTACCAGTCGCGTCAGCAGCTAAATGTTATAAAATGAAACGCACCTGGCTCAAATCAGAACACAAACAGCCTTTATCAGATTTGAATAATATTTAAGATCTTTCCAAAACATAGTCATTGTTTGCCCTGTCTTCCAGTTAAGTAGGATTATTAAGAGTGGGAACTAGCTCTGCTGTGTGTGTGTCTGCCTCAGTCTGAACATTTATGTGGGAGAACTTCTAGCATGGTTTGATGTCTTCAGAACAAAATGTTTCAAAAGTATGGGTGGATTCACACTAACCAGTTCATCACACAGTTACGGTTTTTACGAGTACAGGTCAACCTGTTCATTGATACGTTCATGAGTGTGTGTTTCCTGTGACCCTACCCTGTATCAGGCACTATTTTGGGTTAAGAGAATACTGAGGTGAACAACTCCAACAAGCTTCATACACCCACGGTGCTTGTCTTTCAATTATTAGAGAGACAAGGAATAAATAATGAAGAAAAATAGCAGCCCATGGGTTGTGCTATGGAGAGGATTAAAATGTGTTTATGTGAGGATTGCTTGTTTTGTTTACATCGGGTGGTCAGTGGTGGTCTTTGATGAGACATTTAAGGAATGATTGTGACACAAAGGAGCTGCCAAGCAAAGAACAAGGGAAGAGCATTTCAGGCTGAGCAGTACTAAAGGAAAAGCTCAAAGGTAGAAGCAAGCTTGGTGAAGTCATGGAGCCTGGGGTGGCTGGAATGGGGTGGGCATGAGATGGTGTTGGATAGCAAGGCAAGGCAGAGCTGTATTAGGCAGGGATTTGTCAGCTGTGAGGGAAGGCGTGTGAATGGGAAACCATTGGATGGTTTTAGTTAGGGGAGTAACATGCTCTGATTTACATTTTCCAAAATATCACTCTGGCTGCTGGGTGGAGAGGGCATTTTCTGAGTGGTGGGAGGGGAAGCAGCAAAGCCAGTTCCAATGCTTTTGTTGTCCAGGTGAACTAGCAGAGTAGGTTGGATAGTAGTAGGGTGATAGGAATGGGATAAAGAATCATGGATTTTTTTTTTTTTAAGGATACTTGTGAATGTTGGGATGTATGGAATGAGTAGTAAGAGATCAAGGATAACTTCTAAATTTTTGCTTTGAGCAATTGAGTAGTTGGTTATATAATTTACTGCGATGAGCAAGACTGATAGACAAGTTTTGGGGAGATCAAGAGTTTATTTTTGCCGTGATTGATATGAGATGCTCATTTGATACCCAAATGGACATGTCAAGCAGACAGTTAGATGTGAGGATCCAGAGTCTCAGGGACAGGTATAGATTAGGGGCCATCAGTATGTGGCTGGTATATTTGCAGGTAAAACCATGGCCTGGAAGAGATCACCTGTGGAGTGCGTAGCTAGAGCAGACCTTTGGATTTTTCAGTGTTTAGAGGTCAAGCAGAAGAAAAGCAAGGGACACTGAGAAGGAGTAGCTAAGGCCAAAGAAGGAAAACCAGGCCAGTGTGATGGCCTGGAAACCCCCAGATGAAGGTATTTCAAGAAGTGGGGAAGGGTGCCTGGGTCGTCTGCCTTTGGCTCAGGTCACGATCTCAGGGTCCTAGAATCGAGCCCTGTGTCAGGCTCTGTGCTCATCGGGGAGTCTGCTTCTCCCTCTCCTTCTGCCCCTCCTCCCTGCTGTTGCTTGCTCATGCTCTCAAATAAATAAATAAATAAAATCTTAAAAAAAAAAAAAAAGAAGGGGGTGAAATCAACTGTATTGAGAAATAGCCACTGGACTGGGCTCATAGCGTTAGTTGGTGGCTCTAACAGGGTTAGCCACACTCAAGTGGTGGAGACAGAGGCCTGACTGGAGTGGGTTGAGGAGAGAATGGAGGTGAGGAAGTAGAGACAATTGACTTAATCAACACTTAGAAGAAATTTTGCAGTGAAGGGGAGCAGAGATATTAGGTACTTGTTGAAGAGAAACAGGACTTTTTTTTTTTTTTAATGATTTTTTATTATATTATGTTAGTCACCATACAGTACATCCCCAGTTTTCGATGTAAGGCTCGATGATTCATTAGTGAAACAGGACTTTTTTAAGGTAAGAGATACTACTCCATTATTTGTTATGCTTTCTCTAAGTATAGGTTAATTTATCCTTAGATGCCAATTCATTTATTTGTTCATTACGTGACAAGTGCTTTTGAATGCCTATGGTATATAAGACACTGTACTGAACACGCGGGATGACGCATAAAATGTGCTGTCCCACGGTGTACGTTCTGATTACAGGGAGACAGCCAAGGGCATAGACTAACACAGGATGATCTGGGTGTGCTGCAGGGGAGAGAAGACGTGGTACTCTGGAAGTACAGAGTAGGGGCACCCACCAGTAGGTACACCCACCAGGGGTCAGGGAAAGCTTCCCAGAGGAAGTGATTTGTAAGTTTAGACCCAAAGTATGTTAGCACGTGGACAGGGTGGAGATGAGGAGAGTGCTCCAGGCAGTGGTAGCATATTAGAGGTAGGAGATGGGGCCGAACAGGGCACATTCAGGGAAATGGATGCTCAGTGAGACGAGGATTACAGTTTGAAGGAGAATGTGAAGAGGAGGCTGTAAAAGGTCATGGGAATATACAGAGGTTGGAATTGTTTCCGGAGACCAAGGAGAAGCGATTGAAGGGTTGTGAGTGGAGACGTATTATGAACTGGTTTTAAGAAATCACCTGAGCTGCAGTGTGGGGTGTGGTCTCATGGGAGTGAATGTGGAGACAGAATGACCAGTTGAAGTCTGTTACCTCAGGTCAGCTGAGAGATAATGGTGTCCTGATCTAGGAGGTGCCTGTGAGGATGGAGAGAGATAGATATCAAGAGATATCTAATCGGTGCAGTTGTAAGCGTTTTAAATTCTTGAATTTTATCTTATTTTTAGCTTTATTGAGGCAATCATTAGGGCTTTTTGATTGGGTATAGGAGAGTGAGGAGAGGGAAGTATTAAAGATGATTCAGATTTATTCTTGGCAAAAGAGTGGATGATGGAAGCATTCACAGACAAAAAATGCAGAACACCTTTGGTGGGGGAGGGATTCGGTTAGAGATGACCCCTTCTGGCAGGGCTGAGTTTGAAGTGTCTATGGAATAACTAAGTGGGGATACCCCCGAAGCTCAAGAGAAGCAGACACCTGGGCTGATGATAGAGATTTGGAAGTCATTAGTATATAAATGGTAATTTGTTCCTATGGAGTAGATGAAAGTAGAAGAAGAGAACATTACAGAGATAGAAAAAGCAAAACAAGCTTATAACAGAGTCTGAGAAGGAGTGTCACTAGAAGTAGGAAGAAAATCAGAAGAGTGTGATATCATGGAAACCAAAGAAGGAGAATCTTTCAAGAAGGAGAGGGTGGTAAACAGCACCAGAAGTTTCAAGATATCTAGTATGTTCTGAGAAGTACCCATGGGGTTGAGCAATGGCAATATTACAGGTAGTCTCTCTGAGAATTAGATGGAGTGCTTGGGGTAGAAGCTAGCTTTTTTTTAGTGAGTTGAGAAGTGAGTGGTAGGTAAGGACACGAACACAGCCAGTGTAGACAATACTTTCAAGAAGTTTGGGTTTAATGTGGGGGAGAGAGATAAGGTGGTAACCTGGAGGGGCCATGGATCTGACTTTTGAGCTGAATTTTAATTATGATGAAAAGAACATGGATTTTGGTATCAGACACGTCTGGATTTGAGTCTCCTACCAAATGTGAGCTCTAGAGTGTAGTATATAGGACATAGTGTACTTTCAATAAGTGTTTATTGAATGAGTGAGTAAAAATTTTTCATCTTCTGGGAGCTACAATTTTCTCATTCACAAAATGCCTACCCGACCACTTCATTGGAAGCCTTTAATGAAATGATGTAATTATTCCTTTCCCTGAATTCCTACTTCCTCCTGGACACAAGTTGGTTCAGCAAGTCTTCTGAGCCCCTTCAAGTGTGAGGATACCCATATATTATCAGAGATTTATATTGAGTTACATTATATTAATATCTCAGGGTTTATGATTTCATCACTATTTTTGCTAAGCCTTTCCTGTTCCCTTGTATTGTCTCAAGAATAAGTCACACATGTAAATCAGTCCAGTAACAGAGATGTTTCTCAAAGTGAGCTGTGTGAGTCCCTTGAATCAGAGACTCTGGGAGTTGGGACCTAGAACTCTGAACTCAAACGATGACCCTGAGTAATTTGCTGTCATTCAAAAGTGTAAGAATCCTAGATTTGTAATCCTACAAATTTGTAATCAGTGTGGTCTGGTTCTTTCGTGCTTAGAAGTCAGGGCTCAGGCTCACATGTCGTGATTTTCAAAAGAAAAGCACTCAGTTTTATATAGTAGATGAAAGGTAGTAAGGAGTAAGAAATACGTGTTGAAAGAAATGGAGTCATTTCTTTGATTTGTTCATTCCACAAATATTTATTGAGCAACTCAGATGAGTCAGAAGACGGTGAGAAAGAGGAGAGCAAATAGCACCCCAGGTTCTAGGCATTTTGTCTGTATTGTGGGCTCATTCGCATGTGCTAGAAATACAAGGTTTGCTTACGCAGAGAGCCAGGAGCTATGTTCCGGGGAGGCTGGAAACAAAAGCCGCTGTGTGAAAATCTCAGGTGTTGCACAGGGTGTGGTTCGCTCGTGTGGCAACACGAAGAGGCTGGATTCCACACGCTGAGGCCCAAAGTAGAAATCGTTTGTTTGTTGTATGTCATATATGTCCCCAATAAGTTCAGTATTTAAATCTCTACATTGACTGGGGAAATATAGCCACAGTACCCCCTCTCCCTTCTCCCCCAGCCATTTATTCATTCAGCAAACATTTTCTGAATTCCTGCCACAGGTGGTAGATGCTGCAGGCAAATGAGGAGCAAAATTAGAGCCAGGCTGTCATGGAGCCAGTAGGCTAATGGGAAGGCGCACGTTAATCAAATAATCTTACAGATATTATTAGCTAATATTTTTTGGAACAGCTTTGAGATATAATGTGAGACGTGAATCACATACCAGACAACTCACCCACTTAAAGTGTATAATTCGATAGTTTTTAGTATATTCACAGAGTTGTGCAACCTTCATCTCATTTAATTTTAGAACATTTTCGTTACCCTAAAAAGAAAGGCCATACCCTTTAGCTGTCACTCCCTAAACCCTCCGTCCTCCTTCCCCCCCGACCTGGGCAGACACTATTGTACTTTCCGCTTCTATAAATTTCCTTATTCGAGACATTTCATATAGTATGTGGTCTTTTGTGACTGTCTTCTTTCACTTAGCATAATGATTTCATGTTTCTTCTATATTATAGCTAATATCTATTTGTGTTAGACTAATCATAGTCTATGCAGGGATGGGCAAATATTTTCCATAAAGGGCCAGGTAGCAAATATTTTAGTCTTTGAGGTCCATTTGTTTTTATATCACCTGTAGCATGAAAGTAGCTACAGGTGATATACAAACAAATGATCATGTCTGTGTTCCAATAAAACTTTATTTACAAAAACAGGCAGTGGGTCAGATTTGGCCTTCAGGTTATAGTTTGTTGACCTCTGATTTATGTTGGTATAAGTACTTAATCCCCCTTACAACCCTGAGGGTAAGTACTAATATCCCCATTTTACAGTCGGGAAGATTGAGGCACACAGCTAATAAATGGCAGATGGGGGAACCCAGCTAGTCTGGCTCTAGAGCCAGTGCTCTTAACCTTGACAAGGTTAAGGTGATTGAAGCAAGTGATAAATGGTTCTGGGGTATGAGTATGGCTCTATGAAAACCAATAACGAAACGGAGATTGACTTAGGTTTCCTTCAGGATGAACCACTGAGCTGAGACCTGAGCGAAAGTGGAGGTTGACTAGATGAAAGGAGGGGTGGTGATACAAAGGGCTGAGTAAGAGGGAACAGAGCTGGTGAAGGTCCAGGAAGAAGACCAAGTGGCTGGAAGTCCGTGTGCGAAGGAGAGGAGGAGAGCCATGCGTGTGGAGGCTGGAGAAGTGCCCTGGGGTGGGCCACAGAGCACCTCCTCAGCTCTTACTGACATGGCTCCTTAACCCCAGAGCAGAGAGAAACCATCGAAGTGGAAAGGGGAATAAGGCAAGATCTACTGGCCGAAGCGGAGAATGGATTAAAGGGAGCCCAGCAGACCTGGTTGCCCATGGGAGGAGCAGGCCATGGCTGATGGCAGATGGGGCGGGAGGGCTGGGGGAGCCTAGCGGTGTAGGAAGGAAGCGGATACCAGAGCTCCGCGGGAGCAGATTTGGCCTGATTTGTAGTAGGCTGTACTTGGGGATGATAAAACATGGTGGTGTTTAAATCTCTGAGGTGGAGGCACTGGTGTGGGGAGAGGGAGGGAGGAAGGGTGTGATTTTAGTCCTGGGATGCTGAGTCTGATGGGTGAGTGCTGTTTTTTCTGTAGTGCCAACACAGATTCTCCAGGGGAGGATTATTGACGTAAAGAGTGTTGAGGGGGCACCTGGGTGGCCCAGTCAGTTAAGTGTCTGACCTTGGGTTTGGCTCAGGTCATGATCTCATGGGTCGTGGGATCAAGCCCTGCGTTGGGCTCTGTGCTCAGAGGGGAGTCTGCTTGAGATTCTCTCCCTCTGCTCTCTCTCTTTCAAATAAATAAATAAATCTTTTTTCAAAAAAGAGAGTGTCGAGGCTGAGAGATGGTTGCATGCTGTGCTTACAACCTTGTTGTTAGTCGGGAGTTACCTTCTAAACTCAGCTCTTCTCATTCAGTAAGTGAGGTCTTAGTCTTGGTACTATTTATTTTTCTTTCTTGCTGGTTTGT
Organism: Ursus arctos; assembly: GCF_023065955.2. Classification (NCBI taxonomy): domain Eukaryota; kingdom Metazoa; phylum Chordata; class Mammalia; order Carnivora; family Ursidae; genus Ursus; species Ursus arctos. Next base: position 35,395,081 of record NW_026622930.1, on the reverse strand, counting down.
TTGTTTGCTTATGGTTGGTTGCAAGAAAATGTGTAGTAAATTGTCCCCCTGCTTTTTCTGTTAGTTAATAGTTTCCCCTTTTGTAGTTCAGTAACACACCTTTTCCTGTTTATTCGGCAAATATTTTAGGCTTTTCTTATTTTGATTGTGCATGCCTGTGTGCTTTTATCCCTTAATTTGTTTCTTCATTTATTTCTGTTTGTTATCATCTCCATGAGAAACAATAAGAGAGGCGGCCTTATTATTTTTAGTTCCCTTTCTTTTCTTTTTTTTTTTTTTTAAGATTTTATTTATTTATCTGACAGAGATAGAGACAGCCAGCGAGAGAGGGAACACAAGCAGGGGGAGTGGGAGAGGAAGAAGCAGGCTCATAGCGGAGGAGCCTGATGTGGGGCTCGATCCCATAATGCCGGGATCACGCCCTGAGCCGAAGGCAGACGCTTAACCGCTGTGCCACCCAGGCGCCCCTAGTTCCCTTTCTATTCGATAACAGCTTGATTAAGATTCTTTGAGATGGCTGTTGGGACACATGGCTAAAAGGTGTCACATTATTTTTTGAATTTAGTCATCCTTACCATTTCTGTCCCAGTGAACAGTGAGTTGGCAGTGTTGTTTTAAGGAATGGCACCAGGGTCTCATTATAGTACCTGTCCTTTTGTTCAAGGCATTTTATTTGTCAAAGAAAGAAATCATTCAGGGGTTATTAAAACAAGACTACGATAAGACATAGGCCTAGTAACTATTGTCAGTAAATTCTACTTCTCCATACTACAGTAAGACAGTTTGATTCTCTATACTCTTAATACTTGCTAAGTCTTTCAATCAGCAAATATTTATAGAATACTTATTATCTACAGGCACTGTGCTAAGGGGAAGCAAAACCACAAAAGCATGAAAGTTTAACTTCAAGGTTCATATATTGAGTAGGAGAGAAACCAGACGCCCTTACGTGACTAGAGTATATGAGCAGCTGGTGGTAATTATCATAAGGTAGAAGGAGGCTGTCGGGCCGTGCATATAGCTATCCTTTAATAAAAATACAGATAGAGAGGTGCCTGGCTGGCTCAGTCCATAGAGCATGTGACTCTTTATCTCAGAGTTGTAAGTTCGAGCCCCACGTTGGGTGTAGAAATTACTTAAAAATTAAATCTTTAAAAAAAATACAGATAACATAAGAGTAAACATATTATTTTACAACTTGCTTTTTTTCAATTAAAAATATATCCATATCAGCACATATGTATCTACTTTGTTCTTTTTATTGGCCAGATTTTTTTTTCTTACTTTCTGGTAATTGGGAAGGGTTATAATCTCCTTTTAAAATATTTCTTATAGCTTTGCAGATGCTTTTTAACTCTAAGTAGTATAGCTAAATTTCTGCTTTTTGAATGACCAACTTAAAAAATGGAGCTGTCATGTGTTTTCATTTAATTTACATATACATACATTCATTCAACAAATATTGACTGAGTGCCTCCTACTTGTGAGATATTGTTCTAGAAGCTCGTGACCCAGTGACCAACCCAAACAAATCCTTGCCCTTTTAGAATTTATGTTCTTTATATTTAATCTATCTAGAAGGATGCACAGGAAACTTAATTAATGTTGTCTCAGGGAAAGGAAAATGGGAGGTTTAAGGGAAGTTAAGATTAACTTTTGAGTACTGCTTGGAAAAATGTTTTATGAGTATGTATATCGCTTTCTAATAACAACAACAACAAAAATCCAATAAAGCATTGTGGGAGACTAGAACCAGGAGAGATATCTATTTCTCTTTAGGAAGGGGGACATTTGAACGGAGTATGTCTTATTTTAACAGATGTCGAGTAAATGCCCATGATGTCCATTGTGCTGGGTGCTGGGGTTTTTATAAATGCAGAGGGAGATGGGAAGGATTGGCCATTCCAGAGGATACATAGCATGGCAATGCAGAAAAGAGTAAAAAATTTTTTGAGTGCAACTTAACTGGGAAATTGTAGCTTTCCAATTTGCCAGAAAAGTAGGCCATCGGTAGAGAAGTCATGGGAGATGAGTCAGGAAAACTAGATTGGAGCTAAACTATGAATGACCTAGAAGGTTAAGCTAAGAATTTTGAATTTATTCACTAAGGAATTAAGGCATGATCAAAAGATTTTAATGAGGAGAGTGACAGATCAAAAGAGTGAATCTGGAGCCAAGTGCAGTAAACCTGTTAGCAATAAACCAGTAATAGAAAGGGAATAAGAAATTCCCGGATAGAAGGAGACTGCAAAGCTTCCTCAGTTGAGCTCGTGCAGGAGAGGGCATTCCTGGATAAGCCACATGGTAATAACGCATCGCTCTGTGTTTAAGTGAAAAGGTAAGCTAAGGATTCTCACGTCTACGTTTACAGCTGCTTTGGGACTCCCACTACTGGGAGGACCGCTGGAGTCAACATTTTTTAATTAATTAATTAGTTAATTAATTTTTGGGGACTCAACATTTTAGATGACCTTACTGCTCCCTCGTAGCCACAGTAGTTTCCCTGGGAACCGTATAATGAATTTAAAATCCATACTTCTTAACTGAGCTTAACTCAGTTCGTTTTCATTTAAGGTGCCTTCCAGCTAAGGGTATGTGTTGCCAGTTTACAAAAGGCAGATTGAATGAGCACAAACTCAGGGATTAAATGTATTTTTATGGTAATGACATCTAAAGAAAACCTTTGCCCATTCTGTCTTGCTTCTCAAATTCTGTCAGATATTTTCCAGATATATTCCTGAATAAAATTCACTGACTACATTTTTCTACGTTATACATAATTCTTATTTGCTTTAAAAATCAGGATAGAGAATTTCTCATTCTCCATTCCTTGGCATTTTATGGAGAAATCTATCATTATAACAGATTTTATTATTCTTTTTAATTCTTTCGCTTTTTTTTTTTATCCCTAACAGCTGCTGATTCTATTCTCTATATGCCATTTTGAGAAGAGTTTTCTTATTTTATTAGAAACTTACCTCAGAAATTATAAAATAAAATCCAGCAGTTAAAAAAAAAATCTCACCCACTCAAATTAAATTGCTTTAAAGCAGTTGGTTCTCAATTATTTTTTTCCTAATGGGTCAGCCTTTGAAAAGAACAATTGGTTACTTATCCTGCCATAGGGTGAGCTATTTGGCTCTGGTTCCTGTTGAATTAATACCGCTTTTCAGGGATAAGACCGTATGAAAATGTGAGAAAAGTGTGTCAAGGGCTGAATAAAATGGCACATAGTAAACCATGTAATTCAGCGGTTGCAAAGGTGTTTAATTGTACTTGGGACACCTTTGTTTGCTCTTCAGCAAAGGGTCCTTGTTGCATTTGAAGGGTTCTGATTTCCAGGATGACGAGTTGTTCTCTAAATGTGGACAATGAGTTCGTTAAAGGCCATGAAGTTTCTTTTCTAAATCCTTTTCTGAAGATTTCATTTGGGCTTTGTTTCCTTTGCTGAACCGGAGAGTACCGGTGGGGATTTGTTCTGGCGGCTTCTCTTTTTGTTTGTCCCCTGGTTTCTATTAGATTTTATCAAATTAGGACAGGAATAACTTAGGGTTTTCGTTGGAAAAGTTTTGATCATTTTCAGTTTAGGTTTATGTCCCTGTCGGATATATGTCAGTCCAACCTGGGATTAGATTTAGGTGCACCCAGTTTGAACAATCCAGTTAGAGCCCTGGTTTCCCTGCCTGTTTTCCCTGCCTTGGAAAGTTCATTGTGTTTGCTCGATACCAAGACCCTTTTGTCTAACATGGCAGGAAAATGAAATGATCCCTCATATTACCTGGAAATAGTTCGGAAGGACTGGGGTTTCCAGGTGGACGCGAATTCTAAAACTCCTTGGTCATGCAAGTTTTGTGCTAAAAGACATTTTTTGCTAAAAGACAAATAATGACAATAGTTTAATATTAAATTGAAATTAATAAAACTGAATTATAATTAAATTAAAATTAATTTTAATTTTCTGGACTGTTTTGTGCCAGCGGTTTACCCTTTCCAAGATGATTTTACCCACCTTCCACAGATGTCCCCCTCCCTTCTCCCCCATGTAGCTCTCCTAAAATTGGTGCAGACTCTTTCTCTCCTGGACCTAGCAACGTTCCTGGTTCGTTTCTTTTTCACACTTTTATGACCTAGAAAGGAAAATCTCTCTTGGTCCCTTAAGGATAGGAAGAGTCCTCTTTCATTGTTTTTTTGTTTGGTTGGTTTTGATTTGGATTTCTGCTTTATTGTTATAATAATGGATCAGTCCCTCCCCGCTTTTATCCACGGCCTTGATTAATGTACACCGTGTGCTGGTAACTTGATCCTGGAATCAGAAAAACTGTTCTCTAGTTTTTTTCTATTGAGGAGCAAAATTAACCGTCAATACTATTTTCGTTTGAATGTTTAAATATATTTAAAAATATTGTTGAATCATCTGGTACTAGGAGAAAAAGCAATGAAAACATATCTCAAAGAATCTGGAAGGTGTCGTAACATTTTGAACCATAGGACAAAATTGTGCTTCTTTGTTAATTCTTTTGCTTGTGTAAAACAAATAACTTTCAAAAGCCTACACTGTGCATTTGGCTTGCCAGAACTCAGTTCAGTTCAGCTAACAATTATTGAGTACCCTGGACTGTGTAAATCACTGGGCTATAACTAATTTAAGCTGGTAATACAGGAAAATGAAGTGGATTAAAAAAGATAAGAAAAAAAATCCAACGAGGCTAAGTGCATCTTTAATCTCTAATCAGCCAGGATTGTAAACACCCGAAAATACATTTACTCAGATTCTCTTCAGTTCCTCAACCTGAACTCCCATGAGATTAAATTTTAAGAACTCCAATTAGATGTCATGCCAACAATTTCGGTCTGTTATAACTGTGTTAGCTAGAGATTAATGAAGGGGAGTGGAAGGGGTCAAAGAAAATGTATTAGAAGGTAGATCAGACAATAAAAAAAAAAAGAATATGAACACATAAAGGTAGATTTGACTGTCTTGGTGTAGTAAATAAAACATAAATAATAATCAGTGAAATTATCATTTATTAATTTTAATTTAATTATAATTTAGTTTTATTAATTTTAATCAATTTAATATTAAGCTATTGTTATTATTTGTCTTTTGTAAATGTTTCTTTGGAGTCTCTTCTGGGCCATGTTCCTCTAAGCACTTGGAATAGATCACAGACAAAACAGCTTTGTGTCGGACTTATATTCTGTTGGGAGAAGAGCAAGACATTAAATAATAAACATACGACATATGTAACTTAAATAGGAAGTTAAAAGGTGGTAAGTGCTGTAGGAAAAAATAAGAGCAAACAAAGGGAAGCAGGAGTGGAGGTGTTACAGCTTTAAATAGGATGGGAATTCTGCTTGTGAGGATATCTGTAATAGCATTCCTGGGAGAAAGGACAGTTAGGGCAAAGCCCTAAGGTGGGAATGTTTCCAGGGAGTTTGAGAAAAGCAGGGAGGCCAGAGTGGCTGGAGTGCAATGAGCCAAGGGGATGAGTGAAGGGGGTGGGTGTCAGCCTTGCAGCCATCTTAAGGAGTGAGGTGAGGAACCCTCAGAGGATTGTGAGCAAAGGAGTTGCCTGGTCTGAGTTAACATTTTAGCAACATCGCTCTGGCCGCTGCATTGAGAATAGTATTTTGAGGGCAAGACTGGAAGGAGTAATCCAGGTGGGAGGTGGTGAGAAGTGGTCATATCCTGAATATATTCTGAAGGGGGACCGAAGAGGATTTCCCAAAGCATTGGATATGAAGTGTGAGAGAAAGAGAGAAGCCGGCTTGTGATGTAGGAGAAAAACCAAGAGTGTAGGGTTCAGAAAGGTGAAGGCTGAGAATCGACCATTGGTTCTAGTCGAAGGGGGTGGAGGTCATTGATGACTTGGATTCATGGTGACCTTGATGAGGCAGCAGCTGGAAAAGGATGGGAGGAGGGATATCAGTGAGGGCGAAGGACAGCGTGAAAGCTGGCGGAACACATGACTTGGAGTTTCTGATGGATGCCAAGGATTGTTGGAGTCGGGGCACTTGAGGGAGGGAACTGAAAAGCTGGGGCCGTTGTTCAGAGGTGCACAAAATCGAGACTGCAAGGAGTTGCAGTTATCAGTAATGATAAGATGTGGGGTTTGACTGCGACAGTGAGTGGTTGAAGCAGAGCAGAAGACAAGTTTATTGGAGAAGAAGAATAAAATGGAGGGGCCAGGAGGTTGGGTGCTTCATCAGTATTTATGTGGAAATTGCCAAGAATTAGGAGCTGTATTGGAGAGAGGACAGTGGGGAAGGAACTAAAATCTTTGAGAAATGATGAAGAATGGACAGAGGCCTGTAGATGACTCTAGTAGTGGGTACGTCTGATGGCACGAGAGTCAAAGCTGGAGCACTGCGGGGACGAAGAGAGTGGAGAATGATCTGGAAGTAGCAGCGAGGAGCAAGGCCCCCGTGGTACAGGGGGCTTACGTAAGAGAAAGCAGAGGCAGCACTTGAGTGGGCCAGTTTTCAGTAAGAGCAGAGAGGCAGCGCCTGCCGGAGAGGATTTGGACACAGGGGGTTTTGCGGATGGTGTGCTTATGGGTTCATCATCAGTGGAAGGTTTCAGGAGTGAAGGAGAGGTGGGAGATGAGAAAAACGGAGGCATGTGCAGAATCTTACGTAAATCAGAGTGAGAGAACAGAGGGGAACCTGAGAGCCCCCGGCGTGCGTGTGCACGTGTGTGCATGTGCGTGTGTGCTGGGATGAGACCTGGTGACCTCGGGTTAGATGGTGGTGACAAGGCTCTGAGTGCTGGGCCCAGGGAGGCATGGCTGTCTGTCCTTACCTGGGTGGCCAGCCAGGTGAGGACATCTGGGGAAATGGAGACTCAGTCCTGGTGTGCAGAGTTGACATGGCTGCTGAAGCTGAGGGGGTAGAGGGCCGGTGGGGAGCGTGGTGTGGCCGTAGGGCCTGCTCCTGGCCTGGCGAGGAGGGGAAGCCATACCTAGAGTGTTCAGATCTTCCCCTGGACTCCTGTCCTGTTAAAGAGTAAGAACGGGCACTTCTCAAGTGAATCGTGAACAGTGTCTGGAGGCCAGTGCTTATTCCCTTACTCCGTGAGGACACTGCCGTCACATGGCTAGTGGGTGACAGAGGCAGGAGCCGAGCCCAGACAGCTCTGACTCCAACTGCCACTCATTTACCGTTAGTTCAGTGGCAGCAGATCCTCCGTGATAAATACTGTGAGTGTCAAGACTAACCTGCCCACAACTTTATGAACCTTTTAGAACGTCTTCAGATGTTCTGGGGTTTGCCTTTAAATCTGTATGGGCTTTTGCTTGGACTGAGAGTGTTTTTGGCGGGGGAGGTCTTCTCCCTCACAATTCCTCAGACTGCACCATCAAGGCCACGTGGCGACTTTGTGCTTTTGTCAGCAAACACTATTAAAAATCATCATCTTTTAGCTAACTTGCAGCAATAAAAAAAATATCTTGTATCAACACGCCGTTTCCAAACCACTCCTTGAACAAACATCTGAAATTTAGACCAAGTCCTAGAAAGCTGGGAGAGTTGTGGCGTACGCGCACATCCCCAGAGGGATGGACCTTTGAAGCTTGGATGTATTTGCAAGGTTTCTGAGGCTTCTCATTTTGTAACCGCTGTTGTCCTTTTTCAATAGCTGAACAGGAAGACACTCAGAAGAAAACCTTTACCTGCTGGATCAACTCACAGTTGGCAAAGGTGAGGGGAAAAAACCAAATACAAGTGCAAATATATTTAAGTTACTCCTCCTTCCCTCCCTTTGGGTCCCCAAAATGGCAAGGTTGAAAGAATGTGCTGAAGTGACCTTGATCTTGTTTAGATGTGTTTGTTATTCTCTCCCTACCCTTTGTTAAGGGTATGGGAGATAGTGCTATAAAAATATTTAAAGCAACAGCAGCTTTTTTAAAAAATCAAATATAACAATAATAAAAAATAATAATGATTCATATGTATGGAGTTGTATGTTAAAAACACTGTCCTAAGCTCTTTTAAATGGTGTCAGTTTGCGTCACATTTACGAGACCTTAAAACATCCCGATGAGATAGTGTTATTCCTGTTTAAAAAAACAAGGAAACTAAGGTACAAAGAAGTTATGTGACTTGCCCAAGGTCACACCACTTGTCAGTGATAGTGCTGGGACACAAACCCAGGCAGTCTGGATCTGAATCACTGTGCCATCCTGTCTCTCCGTGACGCCAAGTGCCTGGAATAACCCAGATACAAAACGAGTGAGCCTCTTCTCCCCGGCTACCCATCCCTGCCCAGTGCAATTCTGGAAAGGGTAAATTCATAAACAGATTACTCCAGAAGTGTCATCTACTCCCCAAAAGGGTCACTACTGGCTGATTTTGAGTGCCTTTAATGCCGCCTCCATGCACACGTTTTAAGCGCTCGCTGAAAGCTACAGGAGTGTTATGTTACTGGAAATTTGCCACGAGATAAATTAAGTTCACTCCTTCTCTTATCATGCTTTGATATAGAACGTTGTGTGTTCTCTCTCCTTCAGTCAATAAAAAAATCTCTACTGAATTTTAGCTTTTGTGAAGCCACAAAGCCCACTTATGGGATTCTTAAAGGTATTATGTTTTCTGGACCAATGTTTGAATGAGTGTTTTTCTTGTGACCTTTTGTAGCACACGCCTCCCTCGGTTGTATCAGACCTGTTTGCAGACATTAAAAAGGGGCATGTTCTCCTAGACCTGCTGGAGGTACTCTCGGGGCAACAGTTGGTAAGCTTTTTAAATGACATTAAAAAACATTTTGTTGATTTACAAGGGTTTTTTTTTTCATATTTCTAAGTAATATATTTTGCTTGAATTTCATAGCCTCGAGACAGAGGATCTAATACATTCCAGTGTAGAATCAATATAGAGCATGCCCTGACATTCCTGAAACACCGATCAGTGAGTATGAATCTCATCCGAAGATTCCCGGGAGAAATGCACGCTGTGAAATGTGTTCTCCTCTTAACCCGTGTTTCTTCTTTTCCAGATCAAGCTAATAAATATTCATGTTACTGATATTATAGATGGAAACCCATCCATTATTCTTGGCCTAATTTGGACAATTATACTACACTTTCATGTAAGTAGTTTGATGATATGAAAGTTATTTCTGTCCTAATTACTGCAGTGTGAAATAAGTGTAACGCAGTAAGATACAGTCCTGGGTTTCTTCCAGAAAGAGGACACTCTGGAAATCTCGACAGGTGGACCTTTGGCCATTTTTGTTATTTTGCGGTTAAAAATTGAATGATAAATTACGGTATCTTAAATCATCCGTGGTACCAGCACCAGTCTGAATAGAACCTGCCTTGGTAAAACTTTGCTTACTATTGTTTACTTACTCTGGCAGAAGATAGTAGAAAGCTTCTGGAGTAAATTTTTGAAAACTAACCCACTAAATTTTGTAGAATCTCCTAGTTTTGAGGACCCTTGTTCAACCTAATCGCCCCACAACACCTAGTCCTGTCCCAAAACTGACTCATAGATCAATTTCATTCCCCAAATATATTTGAACACCTACTATGTGCTTGCTTTTGTGTTAGGATACCAAGAAAACAGCAAAGACAGTTCTAGCCCTGACTTTATGACACTTGTGACTGATACATATATTCTTCCAGACCTGGGATTCTGAGTTAGTACAGGTTTTCTGCAGCTGCCTAAAAACTTGCATGTTCTGTATCCCCATAATTACCTTGAAAATAACTTAAAAAATTATATGGGAAACAAATGCTTATTTTACAAAAACTAGAAAATAACATAATTTGTGTAACATTTAAAACACGTAAAATGAGACTGTATATGATTTCTGGATACCTACATTTGAAGTTAATAGTAGAATAATACACATGAGAATGATGAAAAACAAATTTAGAATAGTGTTTTTTCCCCTCTGGAAAAGAAAGGAAATGGAATTGCGGAGGGAAAGACAGAAGGCTTAAGCTGTATCAGGGTTTCATTTCTTTAAAAAAATATGAACCAAATGTAAAATGTTAAAATTTGGCAATACATAGGCATTTGTTACATTTTTCTCCATACTTTCCAAGATATTTAAAATATAATTAAAATGTTCAATATAGATAATAAAAAACCAAGTAGAGTCATCTGTAATTCTACCATTCACTGAAAACCACTAAATAATTTGGTGTATAGACTTCATCATACATGCAGCAGGAATGAATGTATATATTTATATATGTGTATCTTAAATGGAATGGTCATGCTACCCAAACCGTTTTCAACCTGTTCTAATGAACATCTTTCTGAATTCACACATATTTTTTTAATGGAGGCATGGTGTTCTCTTGCAAAGAACTATATTTCATCAAGGAACAGTCAGAATGCTCACAGTTTTACGATTGTAAAGCGATTCTAAACAGACTACCCTTCGGATAAATCTTTTCCATACAATCTTCATTATTTCCACGAGCCAGATTCCTAGACGTGAAATTGTTGGGCCATAAGTTTTGCTTTTCTTGGCTTCATTTTACTAATGTAAATAAACTTCGTTGAAGAAGAACATACATAGAGAAAAGATGCGCAAATCTTAAGAGCAGAGCTTGATGTTTTCTTAGAAATTAAGTACATCCATGTAACCACCACCCAAGATAAAAATAGAGAACCTTGCCTGAATCCCAGAGTTCCCAGGGATTCCTCCCGGTCCTTGCCCTCTTCCCTAAAGAAAACCACCACTTTGATCTCTATCATTGTTCAGCTTAGCATTTTTACTTCCATATAAAGGAATTTTAACAGAATGGACTTATATGTAGAGTCTTCTGTCAGACTCACTTCACTTAACGTCATCTACGAGTTTCGGCTTGTTGAAGCCTGCATCTGTAGGTCTTTTTTTTTTTAAGTATAGTTGACATGCAATTAGTTACATTAGTTCCAGGTGTACAACTTAGTGATTTGACACGTTATTACATTATGTTTTGTACGCCACAAGTGTAGCTGCCGTCTGTCCTGCTACGTCGCTAGTACAATGTCATCGACTGGATTTCTTTCTTTCTCTTTGTTGTGTATGAATATACCATTGCATGAATATGCCCGAGTTTATTTACCACTCTACTGTTGATGGACATTTCTTTTGTTGCCAGTTTTCAGCTGTTAGGAATAAAGCTGCTAGGTGCATTCTCGTGTGTGCCTTTTGGTGGTGGTACAAGCCCTCATGTCTCTTGTGTACATAGCTAGGAGCGGAATTGCTGGATCATAAGGCATGTGACGTTCAGCTTTGGCAGGAAGCGCCAGCTAGTTTTTCAAAACGGTGGTTCTGATTTACACTGTTACTGGAATTTGTGAATTCCTTGGTCCAATCCTCGCTAATACTTGACATTAAAAATTTTTTTATTTTAGCTATGCTTTGTGCTTAATGATTTATAGAAGTTTTCAAATATATTCTGGATACAAGTCCTTTGTCAAGTATATATAAATTGCACATATCTTCTCTGATTCTATAGCTTGCCTTTTTAATCTTTTAATGATTTTAATGCAGTTCAGATTTATCAACTTCCTTTTCTGGTGGCTAGTACTATTTATGTCCTGTAAAGAAATCTTTCCCTTTGTCAACAGCATGGAGATATCCTCTTATGCTATTTTCTCGAATAGTTCTGTCCAAATAGGACTTTCTGCACTGATGGAAGAGTCCTGTAGCTGCACTGTACAAGACAGTAGCCACTAGTCGCTTGTGGCTACTGAACACTTGAAATGTGGCTAGTATGACTGAGGAACTAAATTTTAAATTTTATTTCATTAATTTAAATAGCCACGTGTAGCTAGTGACTATTATATTGGACAGCACAGTTCTAAAAGCTTCACTGTTTCACATTTTGCATTTAGAACTACAATCTTTTGAGAATGAGTTTTTTGGAGTATGTTATGTTAAAGCTTAAAATCAAGATTATTTTTTTCCATATCCGGTTGACTCAATGCCATGTATTGAAAAGACCACCATTTTCCTAGTGTACTATACAGTGTCAGTTAATAAAAAATCAAGTAACCATATATGTGTGGCTCCATCGTTCTGTCAGTTCTGTTCCATTATTTACCTTGGCACCAGTACTATACTGTGTCAATTTCTATAGCTATATAGAAAGTCTCGATACCTGATAGTGTCCAACTTGTTCTTTAGGATTCTTTTGTTTATTCTTTGCTCTTTGCATTCTCATATAATTTTTTTAATTGAGATGTAGTTGACATATACCATTGTGTAAGTTTAAGGTATACAGCATGTTGACTTGATATTCATATAAATTTTATAAGTAACTTGTTAATTTGCATGCACACAATCTGTTGGAATTTTAACGAGGATTGCATTGAATGTATAATTTGGAAAAAGTCGGCATCTTTAAAATATTGCATTATTTAATCCATGAATACAATATTTTTGTTATTGCTCTGTTCAAAATATTTTATTTTCATGATGATTTCTTATTTGGGTTCTATGACATTGTATTGTTTAATATCCAAATATTTGGGGATTTTGTTTGTTATATCTTTGTTACTGACTTCTAGCTTACTTTGAGTGTGGTCAGAGAATAGCATCTGAATGGATTCAGTTCTTCAAACTGCTGCAGCTTGCTTTATGACTCAGCACCGTCAGTTTCAGTAACTATTTTATATGGATTTGAAAAGAATGTTGGTGCTGCCATTTTAGGTACAAGGGGCATGCCAGTCAGACCAAGGTTGTTAATTGTCTTGGTCACATCTATCACTGGTTGTCTGGTGGATCTATTAATTATTAAGAAGTGTACTTTTCTCAATAATACTTGCTACTGTGTTTGTAGATTGACCTTTTAAAGTTTCTCATAGGTATTATCTTACTGCCTTCCAAAAAATCTGAACCAGCTTCTGTGCTTACAGCAATATGTAAAAATCCACTTTCTCATACTCTTACTAGAGGATACCGTTACTTGATGTTAACTTTAAAAATTTTTTTGCCTGTGTTATAAGTGAAGAAACTGCCCTCTTGCTGTATGCATTCAGCTTTCTTAAATGACGAATGAGGTTATTTTCCACATACTTAATGGTAATTTGTTTTTCTTTCTTGGGACTTAGTTCTCATGTATTTGACTGTTTTTTTCTGTATGTGTATTTGTTTCTAAATGATTTATAATCAAGGATGCATTTTAACTGACCCAGTCTCCTGGACTCCTGGACTCTAGACTAGGATCTCAAATGAGTTCAGTTCAGTTTAGAGCGACAGGTGCTGAGCAGTAGCGAAGTGCTCTGTAAGCACGTGAAGGGGATGAATGGACACTTGCCCTCAAGGCGGAACGCAGTGCCTGAGTAAGGGCAAGGAGTGACCCAAGTCCACTGAAAGAGAGCCTAAGTGTAGCCCGAGATGACAAGTGCTAGTGCTTATTTCACCATGAGTAACCTCTCACTGTTAACCGGATACTTTTTCGGACTTGTTTTGGCTGAAGGTTTTGCCTCAGTGCTGCTAACTAATGGTTTATACGTGTTGACCATGATTCCGTCTTCCTTAGATTGAGGAGCTTGCCCGGACTCTTTCTTGCAATTACAATCAGCCTTCCCTGGACAGTGTGAGTGTGGCCGACTCATCTCCTACCTCAAGTCCTCCAGCTAAGAAGTGCTCCAGAGCCCAAGAAAGATGGCAGATGTCTGCAAAGAAGGCTCTTCTCCTGTGGGCTCAGGAGCAGTGTGCCCCGTAAGTGGTTTGCTGTGACCACAGGAGACAAACAGGGCAGCTCGACCCACCAGCACAGTGTTACTGACTCCAGGTCTGAAACTCAGGCCGACTGGGTGTAACGCCCACTGGAACACTTTTCTCTCCTAAAAGGCAAATGCTCACCAGCCTCCTTCCTCTCAGGGTAACTCCCCTCACCCCCACCCCTCAGTTTAGGTGGACTGTTACTGTGTAGAAATAAAGTGGTCTTTAAGTATCCTTTTCTTTAGGCACAATTGCCCTATGTGTCTGGGAGGTGGATTTAAATCACGAACATTTTACCACAGTAGGAACTCTTTAAAGGTCAGGACTCCCATCTTTATTGTCTGTGTATCCCCAGAACCTAGCATAATGGGAGTTCATGGTAGGTGTTCCATAAATATGTATTGAATGAATGAATGAACAAATGAAGGAATAAATAATCAACACATAAACTTCTCTCTTGGAGCTGTATATGACTACATTCAGAGATCACAGTCCCCTTTGTTTAGAAATTTGTAGCTCAATTGGGGAACAGAAGCCAGAAAAATAGGAGTTTTTTTAAAAGAGTGGGGATGATGAAAGGAAGGTAGTGCTCAGAAATTCTGTTTTACAAGAAAAAGGGTTTTTTTGCTCTAGGGAGACATTTACTCTTTGATTTTAACCACCTGCTGGGATGGGAGTTTTAGGAAAAGTAAGGAGTTAGATGCAGGAGAACTCACCATGAGATGAGCTGTGGAGTTCAAAAGGCGTGGTTCCTTAGCACACCGTAGCATTGCCTGGGTAAACAGAGGCTTAAGTATGTCGCCGAGGCCTCTTCCATGACGGGCTTCTGAGGACCTTCTTCCCAGTGCGAGACTAGGATGCTGATTTCTGCCGTCAGCCTTACCTTTCTTTAGTTGTCATCCATCCTTTGCATTTTTCGAGGGACAAAAAAACCATACATATCTTAGGAGGGTTTAAGTATATCAAATGAACTTGTTTCTTGAATCTTTGAGAGACAATTTTATTTTACTTCAGTTTTCTAAGTTTCTTAATCCAAAATACAGCATGTGTGAGAAGACTTATCCTATCAGACTTGTTTCATTTATCTGTAAATAAGTTTCACACCATTTCAGAGGTCAAATATTTTAGCAGTTGATCTTTTCTCCGTGTCTTTCCTTGTTTTTTGACTATGAGCTACGCTAAACTTACCGAGATGTAGTAAATCGTTCTTAAGTAATTCATCAGGAGTTTATCCTTGTTTTGGCCATCACTGGTGGTATTAGGTAACTTTTATTTCAGTATTCTGTGATTCTCTGGAACTCACCTGAGTTCTAGACTATAATAGTAAGACCACGTTGGAAGAAATATGTTGCATTTTCTTATTTCGGAAGGGGATGAATTGGGCCCCTGTTTGTAACGTCTTCTTCTTCTTCTTTTTTTTTAAGATTTTATTTATTTATTTGACAGAGATAGAGACAGCCAGCGAGAGAGGGAACACAAGCCGGGGGAGTGGGAGAGGAAGAAGCAGGC
This sequence comes from Ursus arctos, assembly GCF_023065955.2. NCBI lineage: Eukaryota > Metazoa > Chordata > Mammalia > Carnivora > Ursidae > Ursus > Ursus arctos. The sequence goes on along the minus strand of NW_026622930.1, from coordinate 35,379,900 downwards.
TCATAGCAGAAGAGCCTGATGTGGGGCTCGATCCCATAACGCTGGGATCATGCCCTGAGCCGAAGGCAGACGCTTAACCGCTGTGCCACCCAGGCGCCCCCCCTCCCCCCGTTTGTAACTTCTAAATGAGCTTAGATCCTGCCCAACACTCTGGAGCCCTAACCCACCCTTGCAGCCCAGGTGGTGCTGATGCTGCTGGTCCCGGGGCCACACTTTGAGAACCAGTGTTCTGTGGTATCAAACTTGGCATTTTACTTTATTCTGACTACCAGATTAAAATCAAATATTTTCCTAGAAGGATGTATATGATTTATTTGATTCCCTGAAATTTGTTTCAATTACTATCGAGTGTAGCAGATGTGCTTTGATAAATTCTTTTAAAGAGTATTTATCATGTTTTTGTCCTGTTGTGATAGGTGTGAGTCCGTCAGTGTGACAGATTTTAAGTCAAGCTGGAGAAATGGGATGGCTTTTTTGGCTGTCATTCATGCCTTGCGACCAGACCTAGTTGACATGAAGAGTGTAAAGCACAGGTCCAACAAAGCCAATCTGAAAGAGGCCTTCAGAATTGCAGAACAAGAATTTAAAATCCCCAAATTGCTAGAACCAGAAGGTAAAGAAACTTCTTTCTTTTCAAAACAACGTCCAGTGTGAAGTTGGCTTGAAAATGGTATCTGTATCTAAAGGAACAAAATGACATCATATTTTAGTCCGGAGGGGTTGAACTTAAACTCTAGTAAATTTGATGAAATTAAGAAGTCCTACCGCTTTGTTGACCTCTGTAATTGCAGGGACGACGTGACGGCTGAAAGCAGAGAGTGCTGTTATTGGAAATACTTTGAGTCTTCGTCTTCCTTTTCTTGCGTTGTGTTCTGTTTTGTGCTCCTTTGATTCTGTTACTCTGTTCTAAAATCTCTCGAGGAAATCTGTTCTTTGAGTGAACGTATTTCCCCCTCCACTCCTTCCCCCTCAGTGAAGCTGAACTTCCATGAGGACAGAAACTGCCTTTTCTGTTTCTCCCTCTATGGCTGGCTCCGCTTTGCCACGATTGCGCTCAGTACATCGTGCTGGGTTGTAAGCGACGACCGCAGAATCCTAAATACTGGTTATATTCGGAGAGATAATTATGTTAACTTCATAAAATTAAGATTAAAGTGATTTACTTCTTTGGAAAAGCACTTTGCTTTGGATTGGATTGATTGTTCCTTAATTTTCCAAAGCTTATTAAAAATCCTAGGAAGGTCACAAAAGACGTATGTAGGATTAGTGAAGATTATAAGAACTAACAGGTTAAAAGATACAAATTCTAGTCTCAGCTCTATAACCAGGGGTGTGTAGGTGAACGTGTGACTAGCTCTCCGAAATGATGTGTGTGTGTGTGTGTGTGTGTGTGCACGAGTGGGTGTGTATACATATACAGGTCTGTTGCAAATAGTACTAGTATAAAGCACATGCAGCACGTTGTTTCGATAATAATAAAATATAGGTCACACTTTATTTTCAATTCCGTATAGCCCCGAATTGCTTTTGTTGATTTTTGCCAAACTCCTGCATCCTTCTGCAGCCAACTTACGGTTGTAGCTGCTGGGCACGTCTAGTGCTGACGTGAATTAGTGGATAATTTCCGTTACGTTCACGAGTAAGTATGACAGCAGAGCAGTCTGTCACAACTTCATTTGTTCTTCAACAATGTGAATGACTTTTTTGCTGAATCTGGTCCTGGAAGAATATTTCCTCAATTTTTTTGCACTATGTGCAATTTAACAGCTCTAAACAGGACATACTCTTAAGTTTAACCCGCATTATTCACATTTTCTCCATCTCTTTCTTCATAATCAACAAAACAAGAAATCAAGCCCTCATTTGCTGATGTGTGTGTGTGTGTGTGTGTGTGTGTGTGTGTGTGTGTGGTTTGAACACTACCACCACGGCCGATTCCAGCGAGAAGTCAATGAATGCAGAGTAGGAAGCGATGTGCAACCCTAACACACCATTATGTATTCTATTTTTCTCTCATACAGGTACAGTAGAGGTGAATAACCTCAAGAGCATAGGTAATGGTAAAATGTAGTAAAATAGTTGCGAAATGGTGAGTTTTGATTATTACCTTTATTTTTATATATATGCATTTTTAATATTTTATCTATTTACTTGAGAGAGAGAAACAGAGAGTGACAGAGATAATGAGAGAGGGCATGAGCTGAGCAGGGAGCCCGACATGGGGCTCCATCCCGGGACCCTGGGATCATGACCTGAGCTGAAGGCAGACGCTTAACCATCTGAGCCACCCAGGCACCCCTAATATACTTTTTTGATTGTATGTTTATACAATTTAATTTTTAATGCTGGCTTGTTTAACAACCAGCTTATAAAAGTGCTGAAAATCCAATGATGGGCTCTCTCAAGCTGAGCCATGTGGCTCCAACATACCACTACGTGACTGGGGCTTTGTCACCTAACTTTTTTGGTTTTATACAGCTTTATTGTGATGTAATTCACATACCATACAACTTACCCATTTAAGTGTACAATTCAATAGTTTTTTAGTGTATCGGTGAAATTTTGCAGCCATCATCATAATCAATTTTAGAACCTTTTCATCATTCCAAAAATAAAGCCCATCCCATTAGCAGTCCATCCTTATTTTTCCCCACCTCTCCCAGCCTCGAAGACACACACACATCCAGGGCCCTTGCAACCACTAGTTCTTTCTCTTTCTGTAGATTTGCCGAGTCTGGACGTTTCACAGAAACATGGTCTTTGTGGCCGGCTTCTTTACCTTAGCATAATCTTTTCAAAGCTTATCTGGGCGGCAGCTTTTATCAGGACTTCATTCTATTTGTTTTTAGTAGACCTTACGTTTTAGAGCAGTTTTAGGTTTACAGAAAAATTGGGAAGAAGATCGAGTAAGTTTCCGTGAGGTTTTTCCTATTGTTGACATATTAGTACATTACATCTGTTGTAATTAATGAACCAAAATGGAAATATTTTTATATTTTATTCACAGTTCTTTAGTTTTTCCCTGATGCTCTTTTTCTTTTCAGAACTCCATTCAGGATTCTACCTTACATTTAGTTTTCACATCTTTTTTTGGCTGCTGCTGACCGTGACAGTTTCTTAGAGAATTTTGTTTTGATGCTCTGACAGTTTTGAGGATTACCTGTCATGTATATTACGGAGGACCCCTTTACTGGAATTTGTGTAATGTCTTTTCTCATATTAGACTGGGGTTATGCGTTCTTCGGAGGAAGATCACAGAGTAGTAAAGTGCCATTCTTAGCACATCGCATCAGGGGACCATGCTGTCAACATTATGTCACTGGTGATGTTAACCTCGATCACCTGGCTGAGCTAGTGTTTGTTCAGTTTCTGCCTTGTGCAGCTATTTTTTGTTTCCTTCTTCCTGTGTTGTCCTGTTTGGAGGGAGGTCTCTCTGCATAGCCCACACATAGGAGACTTATGCTCACTCTCCTCGAGGGCAGGTTATCTATGTAAATTATTTACAATTCTTTTGCAGGAGCTATGTCTCTTCTCTCCCGCATTTATTCATTTATCCAACCATTGATTTATATCAGTATGGGCTTTTGGACATTTTATTTTATACTTTGGGTTGTAATCTAATACTACTTTGTTTTATTTCTCAAATTAAAAAAAGATTTAAGCTCGAAGTTTTTTAGCCCCTGGGAGCTCTTTCAGCTAGCTCCTGTGCTCCTTTGACATATCCCCATCCATGGGGTGTTTCTTTGTTGTTTTCGAGCACGTCCTTATTTTCTGGCATTACAGGATGTACCCGGCTCATCCTTACATTCCCTCCCCTCTCTCCGCCGAGCGCTGGCTGGAGAATGGCATTAGAGGCTAAGGCCTGGGAGCTAACCGTGCTTGGCGCTGTTGGTTCGTAGCCATCTTGGATCTCAGTTGAATTAGGAGATGTTTCTAAGTTAAGAGTTAGCCCCACGATTCCAAATTTTTATATATTAGGTTTGTCATTATGTTAGGTTCAGGTGGCTTGATATTAATTCTTCTTGTTAACTTTTCTCTCCTTGTTTTTTCTTCCTTCCCTTTTCCTCCTTTCTTTGTCGTCTCTCTTTCCGTTTTGGCTTTCATTATCTTTTTTCCTTTGTTTTTCCTCATGTTTTGTTCTATCCCCTTTTCTGATTACTGGGTTTTTTGTTCTTTGTTTTTTTAGTACTTTGTCACTTTGTGATTCTCTAAATCTTTATCAGTGTAAAATATCTTCTCTAGTTCAGTATGTGAAAATAATTAGGCAAATAATGTAATAGTATAAAAAGGCAAATTTCCGCTGTATAAATGATTGTCCATAGTTCATTTTAAATGTAGATAATAGCTTGAAATGTGAAATACATCATGATTATTTATGCAAGTCAAATGCTATTGTCCTATTTGAATACGAGAATTATCTTTTGACAATTTTATTAAAACATTTAATCACAATGCATAGCTTCATATACAATTAAGTTTTTAACAAGAGACATCTAGTTTAGCCAGTCTAATTATTCTATGTATCTCTTGATATACTTTTTTTTTTCTACTTAACACTTTTTTTTTCATCCTTAAGAATAACTTAGTTCGTAGGGATGCCTCGTTTATTGAAGCCGCACCCCTACCTCTTTATTGGTAGCTTTTGTATGTTTACCGTCTTGAATTTTATTATTTGGATATGGATTAGATTCGTGTTTCAGCCTGTTTAGAACAGTCACTGGGCCCAGTAGACACATTTGCTAAAGCATGCATAGTGTGTTGTGTTTGCTTGTGGTTTGTTTTTCTCCTAACAGTAAGCTCCTTGAGGGCAGATAATATCTTAAGGCCTCTACGCAAGTGTCTAGCATCCCCTTGTCGAATGAATAAAGTGCTGAAACGTATGGCCCCCAAGGGCAAGAACTCAGCCTCACCTATCTTGCTTGTGACCTGCATTTGTGGGTCTCTAAAAATATTTGATGAATTTATTTTAACTGAATGCTACATAAACACAGAAGATTTCCTTTTCAGTATCTTCCTGGTTGTTTTGGCAACATACCTAAAGACATCCCAAAATTACGTGTTCATTTTGTCTGTAGCACGTTGATCGCTTCTTTGTGATTTTGTGATCTAATTCATTATGTCTGGGGAAGTTCTGCATTTAAGGAATTTATAATATTTTTACTTTGTTTAATTCATCATTTTCCAAATTTATTTCACCATGGACGTTGTTAATGCACCACAAGGAGTAGCCCACAGAAGGCTCTCAGTAAATATATTTTTTCCGCGAATGAACAAATAAAATCTTGTGGATGCCTTGAGTAAGTCTGCCGCACAACTGATGCTTTTGGGAATGCTTGCTGAGACCAGTGTGACAGGAACGGATTCCAGTCACGGTGTGTTCCTACCGTCTGCACTCCTGGAGGAGTCTCTGCAAGGAGGAAGGCTGTATTTTCTCCTTTCCACCCTCCCCGACTACTTTTTCCCTTATACAGACAGCATGCGAGGTGGGCATTGAGGCTGTGCGTGTAGTACTGGCAGGATTCAACTCAGCTCTGTTTGACTCGGGATCTGAGCTCTGAGCACCGCACAGACTTGGAGTAAGGGCGGCCGACCAGAGATTGTGCGGCCGGTTAACTACTTTGGTTCGTTTCCAGGCTGTCTTATGGCATAGCCTGTTCTTGTGTGGTCATTACAGTACATCACATCTAGAGCTGATTGATAGTGTGGCACCTCTTACAGATGTGGATGTTGTCAATCCCGACGAAAAGTCAATCATGACCTATGTGGCACAATTTCTACAATATTCGAAGGATGCAGCTGAGGCTGTAGAGAGAGCTCAGGTATGTCCTTATAAGTATGACTCGAGCGCGTTTTTGTTGTACCCTACTGATGGCTTAATTTTTAAAACTGAGGTATAATTTGCATAAAGAGCTTAAATGTGCAGTTCTTTGAGTTTTGACAAATGCATGCACCCACGTAAACCGTGTAGCAGTCATGATGTAACACATTTCTGTTTCCCAGAATGTTCCACTGTGCCTCTTTCCTGTCTTACCCCCCGCCCTGGGCAACCAGCATTCTGATTTCTTTCACTGTGGTTGAGTTTTGCCTGTTTTTAAAAAACTTTTAAGTTAAAAGTGATAATTAAACTTTGCTAAACTATCTAAAATAATGTTTACATAGGCACTACGTAAAAGTGACAAAGAGACAAATTAAGTTTAGCAGGCTTTTGAAAAATTCTGGAGCTATCTAATTTTTGTCTATTTTAACAGCTTTTTTTGAGATCTAATCCACATGCCATAAAATTAAACCATTTAAAGTTTACAATTCCATGGGTTTCGGTGTATTTACTTAGCTGTACAACCATCACCGCAGTCTAATTTTAGCATATACCCATTTTACCTGTTCTTTGACTATATACAACTGGGATTGTATAATTTATAAAAAAATGCAAGCAGTGTGCCCTACTCTTCATCGTTGTTTGTTGAGGTACTCTTGAATCACTATTAGACGGCCGTTTAATTATTCAGTTTTTTCGTTTGACTCTCGGCCAGGTACACAAGATATCGTGGGTGCAAATTTCATAAAAGTCACTGAGCTGCAAGTAAATGCATATTCTGCTGCTGTGGAGATAAATAAGTGGTGTGAATTTACTAAGGTGTTTTTGAATATTATTTTAATATATATTTAAACTACTTCCTCCGACATGTTTACATGCAGTCATATTGTTGCATTTTATGTGACAAATTCAGGCCAATATTTTTCCAACTGTTACGTGTGAGGCACCACGCCAGATTGTTGCTGACTCTGGAACAGAGACTCAAGCTGGGATGCAGGCGTATAATTCAGTTCACTTACTTCTGACCTGCTGGGGAGCTACTCTTTCCTAATTAATTTTCTTATTAAAAAATAAAATGAAAAATTCAACTGTCCATGAAATCAGATGCAAAAATACATAGAAAACACTCCTGCTTAATAGAAAGAGGAGAGTAAATGAAGGTTAAAGGAGAATGGAAATAAGATGTAACATCTTTGGCTTCATCCTCTGGCAGTAAATTTTGCTTTCAAATGTAAGCAAGCAAGAATCTAAGAAAAAATAATTGTTGCTCACATCCACAGGATAGCCGAACCCAAAACCCTCAGTAGCGTTATTTTTAGGGTCTTTAAAATGCTGAAGATATTTTTGATGTCTGTGTATTTGGGTGTGAATAGCTCTTGAATTAACCAATTAATCAATTAACATTGGTATTTAGATGTATCGGAAAGCAGTATTCTGAAATGCCTATAAATGAGTAATTTAGAATAATGTTCTCTAAAATTCAGGAATAGTAGAAATGGATAAGCAAAAAAAAAGGGGGGGTCTTGCTTGCTCTGTCTCTTTAGCACGTCATGTTCAGGTGCTAGTTTCAATCCATTTTAAAATTTAAGGTGTTATGTGAACAAACAAAATTCCTTTTTGGCGCCATGAGTCATTGATGTGTAATGATTGCATTATTTCACTGATGTTTGAAGTTGTTAATTTTATTGTTTAAAAGAAAAAAGCTCCAAGTCTATGTAGGGTAGTTTTAAATGTGTGTGTGTGAATTTTAGGGAAAGATGAAAGATGCTGTGGTCTGGTTAAATCTGCAAGAGCAAAAACTACGGAAAGTGCTAAAGGATTCAGAAAATGAGACCTACTCTAAAAAGTATGAAGTAAGTATGACTTTAAGCAGCAGTTTATTTGTAGCTTCCTGTTAGGGAGGAGTAGAATGTTTTTGGAAAAAACATCTTTCAGGGTAATTATTTAAATGCTAAACAAACCCCAAGTGTTAGCATCGAGTTCTAGGACAGTGCTTCTCAAATTCTGACGTGCACGTGTGACCCGGGCAATCTTGTTGAAGTGCGATTCTAATTCAGTAGTTCTGGGGTGGGGCCTGACACTCTGCATCTCCAGCAGGCTGCCCAGGGGTGCTGATGCCTGGTCCTCCGGGCACTTGGAAAAGTAAGCGCGGCACACTGGTCGGGGGGCCCCATCACCAGTTTTTGTGAATCCCGTGTTACCGGAATAGAGCCATGCCCACCCAGGTATTGTTTGTGGCTGCTTTCCCAGAGTTGAGGAGTGACAACAGACACCAAGTGGCCCTCAGACCTGGGACATTTACTATCCTCCCTCTTACAGTAAAAGTGTTCCAGTCCCCAGTCTAGAGCAGAATGAATATTGAATGAAAAAAAAGATCAGGAGATCAGAAATGAAGCCAACCCCAAATTACACCAAGATGGGGCCTCCATCAAGGTGTCCTTGGAGGAAAAATGACACCTGTTATTGTCACCACATTTGAACATTCGCTTTGTACCGGGCGCCTTGCCGACAAGCATTTTACCTGTCCCAGCATCTTAGTGTGCTGTTGCTGTTCCAGTTCCCAGACGAAGACAAGACTTGAGGCACCAAGTGTCTGAGGTCGCATAGCTCCGGAGAGGTCGAGGCGGGGCTGGAGTGCAGTCTGGCTCTCTTCGTGTCCTGGCGCTTCTCCGGGTTAGGCGGTTATTCCCGGCGCCGTCTTGAAAGAGACTCACAGGAGCCAGGGCGAGGGTCCTTCAGCCCGCTCCTCGGACCCCGCCGTCCCTGCAAGTCGGCTCGCCACCGGCCTTGCGTCCTGAAGAAAGCGGACGTGCTCTCCTGTGCCTGCACAGCACTCAGCACCTCCAGGCCCCGTTCCCGATCCGTGGCGTTGGGCGAATCCGGCGTTTCCGGCACTGCCAGTCCGCGTCCCGGCAACAGCGTCCTTTTTGGTTTAGAGGCATCAGGGAAGAAAGGGTTACGGACGCGCTCATCTCCCTTCCGTCTGAACCGCATCGGCTTTTGTACTTCTTCCATCTTTGTTCTGGCCTGATGTGGGCTTTTTAAAAAAGATTTTATTTATTTATTTGACAGAGCGAGAGAGACGGCAAGAGAGGGAACACAAGCAGGGGGAGTGGGAGAGGGAGAAGCAGACTCCCCGCTGACTGCAGAGCCCAGCGTGGGGCTCAATCCCAGAACCCTGGGATCATGACCTGAGCCGAAGGCAGGTGCTTAACCGATGGAGCCACCCAGGCGCCCTTGGCCTGATGTTTTTTTTACTAACAAGATGCTAAGCTGCCGCTAGAAGCGCTTTGCGCTCACATCCGTCCTTGATTTAGTAACATACCACAGGTTCAAGTTGCTTAAGTAAAAGGCTTTATGATATGATTAATGATCAGAAAGAATTGCAATAATTATCCCTCGGTTTGCTCGTAAAACTTAATCTTTTAAAACATTTTTATTTATTTATTTATTTTTAAAAGTAAGCTCTACTCCAAACATGGGCCTCGAACTCATAACCCCAAGATCAAGAGTTGTGTGCTCTCCCAACTGAGCCAGGCGCCCCAGCTCATAAAATTTCACTTGAAATGCTGCCAATTATTATAAATAATGTTTGAAATAGTATTTGTGGAATTGGCGACTCTTAAACTAATATTTCACACAAATACGAACCAAGGAAAGCTTTATTCGTTAAATATTTTGAGGGCAGGGGCAAAGTATTTTCTAAGGTCTGTATAAAATGACTTGGGAAGAGCTGGTCCAAGTGCGATTAATCATGGACACGTTTACATGTGATCACTGCCGCCATATAGTCCTCACTTCCACTCATTCTTATTTTGTCGTGAATACATATTTGGGGAGGACAAACAGACTCACAGTTTCCATGTGGCATCATGAGTTGTCCTGTCGAGCCGGGTGACCTTGCCACTGTCTTCCAGTAGAAATCCAGCAGTACTGACTCGAGGCACACGTTGTGACCCGTTGTTCCTGTGATGGCACGTACGTCGTCAGGGTGCACTGACGAAGATGCCAGAGCAGTGAGAGGGTCCTGAAGTCAGGGAATTTGACCTTTATCTACATAAAAATTTAAACATAACCCACAGCTAGAGACCTTAACGTAGTGGTTTACATTTCAGAAAGTGATCTAAAATTTCTGTCTTTAAAATATTCTTCTGATTGTAGAGTCTGCTGTCCTTTTTGGAGTCATTCAATGAAGAAAAAAAGCCCTTTTTGGACATCCTGCCGATCAGAAGGAATCTGGATGAGCTGAATGAAGATCGGTTACAGTTGCGAGAAGCCTGGGACGGCCTCACCTACCAGGTTGCTGTGTTACGTTGATTGGAAGAACGTCTTCATGAGGCAGCTTTATTTGTTGGAGGACTACTTGAGACTTCCATGAGGAATTCTGTAAAAGAGTAGATGCTACATTAGAAATTGGGGAGAGTGTTCTTTTATTTTCTCCATGGCCTCATTTGGGCAGTGATTGATATTTAATAGGAATTTATAGCATTCTGCTTAGAGAAACTGTTTCTCCAAAGTTTCTATATTTACCAACAATGTTTGGGTTGCCACAGTAGATTATCCATATTCTGACTGACTGACCTGCAGCCTCATCTCCCCATGGACCAGTGTCATGTGTCAGTATTAATAGATGCTTGAAGGGGATTAGGGACAAGCCTAGAGAGAATGTGTGAAGATGAATGTGTGTGTGCGTCTGAATATATCTGTATGATTTCAGTTGTTTGCAGTTTATTGGGATTTGTGTTATGACCCAGGATGTAGTGCATTTTTTTTTAAGATTTTATATATTTACTGGAAAAAGAGACAGAGATAATGAGAGAGAGCAGGAACAGGGAGGAGAAGGAGAAGCAGGCACCCCACTGAACAGGGAGCCCCACGTGGGGCTGGATCCCAGGACCCTGGGATCATGACCTGAGCTGAAGGCAAACGCCCAACCCACTGAGCCACCCAGGTGCCTTTGATACAGCATTCAACAGATATCGGTTGAGATAAGGTGGTTGATGGTGTCAGATTATCTGTGTCGTAATGGACATTTTGCTTAGTTGTTCTATCAATTGCTGAGAGGGCTACTAAAATCAGTAGCATCATTCCTTTGATGCTGTCGGATTTTGCTTCATGTATTTTAAAACTTTGTTATTGTGTACATTTATGATTGTTATGTCTCCCTGATGAATAACACTTTTATTGCTATGAAATATTCTTGTTTATCTCTGGTAATACTGGGGTGGTTTTTTTTTTTTTTTTGATGTCTATTTAATCTGATATCATTCCAGTCTTATGCTGACTGTGTGACACATCTTTTTCCTTCATTTAGTTTCAATCTATTTGAGTCTTTATATTTAAAGTAGATCTCTGATAGACAGCATCTGGTTGGATCTTGCTTTCTCATCCATTATGATAATCTCTACTTTTTAGTTGGAGAGCTTAGTCAGTTAATTATCTGTTAATTCCAATAATGGAATTATTGATATGGTTCAATTTAGATATACCATTTTACTCTTTTTTTCCTGCTCATTCCCTGTTTTTTATCTCTATTCTTTTCCTGCCTTGCTTTAGATTATGTTAATATTTTTAGAATTTCATTTTAATTTATCTATTGGCTTTTTGGCTCTAGTCCCTTCTATCAGATTTCTAGTGGGATCACAATATACATTTAAAAATTTTTATAGTCTATGGGACACCTGGGTGGCTCAGTCGGTTAAGCATCTGCCTTCAGTTCAGGTCATAATATCAGGGTCCTGGGATCGAGCCCCATATCGGGCTCCCTGCTCAGTGGGGAGTCTGCTCCCTCTCCTTCTTTGCTCCTCCCTTAAATAAATAAAATCTTTAAAAAAATTTTTTTACAGTCTACTTATACAACTTTTAAGTTATCATACTTTTAATGTAGATTTCTTGCAGTTGTTCATTTATTTGTCATTATTTAAGCTATGGTTGCTTTGTGTGTGTGTGTGTGTGTGTGTGTGTGTGTGTATCTCACAAACATATGGTTTAAAGTCCCCGAGACCATGTTCTAAATCTTTGCTGAAAATAGTCATACATTTTAAAGAAATTAAGAAAGAAACAGTCTTTTATATTTATCTGGATATTTATCATTTCCAATGTTCCTCATTCCTTTCTAGAGGCTTGAGTTGCCATCTGAACTTATTTCCCTTCAGCCTGAAAAACTTTTTAAAACTTATAATGCAGGTCTGGGGAAAGAAATTCTCTTAGTTTTCTTTGATTTCTGAATGTCTTTGTTTTACTTATATTCTTTTTTTTAAGGTTTACTTATTTTAGAGAGAGAGGGAGAGAGAGAGAGCTTGCAGGGTAAGGGGCAGAAGGAAATGGAGAGAATCTCAAGCAGACTTTCTGCTGAGTGTGGAGCTGGGGCTTGATCTCATGATTCTGAGATCATGAGCTGAGCCAAAAACAAGAGCAGATGTTAAACCCACTTAGCCACCCAGGCGCCCCACCTTCATTCTTTTTTTTTTTTTAAACATCTTTATTGAGGTATAATTTATATACCATACAATTAATTCATTTTAAATGGATAAATTAAATGGTTTTTGGTGAATTTACAGAGTTGCAACGGAGATTTTGTGGTCTGCAAGTCAAAAATACTCTTTGGCCCTGGAAAAGTTTCTTGATCTCTGCTCAAGTCTCTCGGCTGTCAGGACTGCTAGCCTGTTTTCAGAATACATTTTTCACATCATTTGTGAAGGGTGTTAAAGAGTCTGGTAGCTTGAAAGAGCCACCCTCCGAGTACCTAATTTAGGAGAACTAGCAGAGCTCCAGAAACCTTCCCATCAAGTGGCAGGGCTCATTTGCGTCCCCAGCTCGTGTTCTTACCACAGCTTTAGAAACTGACCCTTGCAAAGGGCAGGAGCTCTCGGTTACGAGTGCTAACAAAATGGAAGGAGAGGAAGAAGATATTGTCTGTAGAGTTCATGCTGTTCCAGGTCACAAAGACCTGGCCTTATTTTATTGAGCATGATTTGGAAAAAGTGCCCACAATAACGAGGAAAACCATTAAAAAAACGATCTTGCAAAAAAAAAAAAACAAAAACAAAAAAACAAAAAAACACAAAACGATCTTGCAAGAGTAAGTTCCGCAAATGGATAATAGCTTGAAAACCCATTCCTTAGTTGGATATCCTGCAGCTCATTGTCTTGGTGTGGCAAATGAGACATATTAATTTTAAAGTCATCAGGTCTATAAAAGTCAATGCTATCTAGACAGTTTCTGCTTCAGTTGCTGGAGCACACAGTTACCTCAAAGCATCACAGTAAATGGTTTCATTTTAAGCCAGCATTCAGAATAGCAGTATTATGTTATTTTGACCTGACAAGATCAGGGCAGACCAGATACAAATTTTCATCCAAATACAAAAGTAATTTCCAAAACTAAGAAAGTATGGAGCCAGTTTTTTCTATGGTAAATGAGAAAGAAGAGAAATAAAAGGTAAATATCATCTTCTGTCTTTCCTCTTCTGACCGTTACATGAATGGAGTTCAGCTCCCAGGTGGAAAGCACACTTTCTGTTCCATCCAAAATGTGTACAGCTTTCTTTCAGTTGTGAAAAGATCATCAGTTGAATTAGAGCTATTGTTCTTAGCCTCTCTTTAATTCAGACATGTATCAACTTTCTGACTTATTTTACTTGAACAAACGCACAAATAACTTGGGTATAATGAAAACATATTAAAAATTCATAATAATGAAAATTTTTTTCCATTCTTTTCCAACTGGAGGCTTAATCGCATATACTTAATGATTTAAGATTGTAGAGTTGCCTTTTGCCATATGTTGTTGAGAAGATAAACTTGCAAGCAGCTAAAGCAAAGAAAATACTACATGATATTCCTTATATGTGGAATCTTTAAAAAAAAAAGTCAACTCATAGAAACAGTGGGTAGAAAAGTGGTCAGGGATGGAGGGTAGAGGGAATAGAAGTTGGTAAAAGGGTACAAACTTTCAGCTGTAAGTTGGGTAAGGTCACATGATGGCTAAACTTGATAACACTGTATTAAATCATTAAAATTTGGTAAGAATGTTGAATTTAAATGCTCCCACCAAAAAAGAGAAAAATATGTGAAGTGATTGGATGTGTTGATTAACTGGGTAATGGGAATCTTTCCATAAAGTATATGTGTATTAAATCATCATGATCTACACTTTAACTATCTTCCAGTTTTGTCAGTTATACCTCAGTAAACCTATGAAAAGAGCAAAACAATGTGAAAACTATTTTTAGTGCTTCTAGTTTATGAATAGTTACATTTGACTGCCTTAAAGAAACCTAGCTTTTTTCTCGTTTAACATCTTTATACTTGGGTATTTGCTCATATGTTTCTTTTTGATACTTGTCTCACATATGGTGGCACTCAGTAAATATTTTTCAATTAGTGATGAATCAGATAAGCCTATTCTTTTAAAAATGTAATTTTGCTTTTTCTTTCTACTATTTAAAATAAATTTAACTTTAAGAATAGTGGCAATTCATTTAGTAGAATTATAATGGAAAGAGAAATACAGATTTAAAACTCATACTTTCTTTTTCTTTTTTTTTTAAACTTATGCTTTCATGAGAGGAAGTCATTTGAGTGAAACACATTTTAATTTTGCTTGATCTTGGGGTGGGTGTCTTTGGAAGGAGAATGTCATAAAAACCATAATAGAGCTACGTGAGTTCAGATAAAAAACCACATTCTTTTTTAAAATTTGTATTTAAATTCGGTTAATTAATATGTGTTGTTGGTTTCAGAGGTAGAGTCAGTGATTCATCAATCTTATATAACACCCAGTGCTCGTTACATCACATGCCCTTCTTGATGTCCATCACCCAGTTACCCCATCCCCCTAAACCCGCTCCCTTCTAGCAACCCTCAGTTTGTTTCCTATGATTAAGAGTCTGCTATGGTTTGTCTCCCTCTCCGATTTCGTCTCATTGTGTTTTTTCTCTCTCTTCCCCTATGATCCTCTGTTTTATTTCTTAAATTCCCCATATGAGTGAGGTCATATGATAATTGTCTTTATCTGATTGACTTATTTCGCTTAGTATAATACCATCTAGTTCTATCCACATTGTTGCAAATGACAAGATTTCATTTTTTTTTGGCTGAGTAGTATTCCATTATACACACCCACCTGCACACACATAGGTACCACATCTTCTTTATCCATTCATCTGTGAGTGGACATCTGGACTCTTTCCATAGTGTGGCTATTATGGACATTGCTGCTATGAACATTGGGGTACAGGTGCCCCTTTGGATCACTACGTTTGTATCTTTTGGGTAAATACCTAGTAGTGCAATTGTTGGATCGTAGGGTAGTTCTATTTTTAACTTTTTAAAAAAACATTTCATGTATTTATTTGAGAGGGAGATAGCATGAGTTGGGGGGAGGGTCACAGGGACAAGCCAGACTCCCCACTGAGTGTGGGGCCCCACATGGGGCTTGATACGAGGACCATGAGATCATGACCTGAGCCAAAGTCAGATGCTTAGCTGACTGAGCCACCCAGGTGCCCCTCTATTTTTAACTTATTGAGGGACTTCCGTACTGTTTTCCAGAGTGGCTGCACCAGTTTACGTTCCCACCAACAGTGTAAGAGGGTTCCCCTTTCTTCACGTCTTTGCCAACATCTGTTGTTTCTTGTGTTGTTAATTTTGGCCGTTCTGACTGGAGAGGTGATCTCTCATTGTGGTTTTGATTTGTATTTCCCTGACGATGAGTGATGTTGAGTGTCTTTTCATGTGTTTCTTAGCCATCTGAATGTGTTCTTTGGAAAACTGTCTATTCATGTCTTCTGCCCATTTTTTAACTGGATTATTGTTTTTTTGTGTGTTGAGTTTGATAAATTCCTTATGTATTTAGATACTAACCCTTTAGTTGATATGTCATTTGCAAATATCTTCTCCCAGTCTGAAGGTTACCTCTTAGTTTGAAGCTTTTTATCTAAATCCCTTTAGTTTATTTTTCCTTTTGTTTCCCTTGCCTCAGGAATTTAGGAAACAAAACAGATGTACTTGGAGAGGGGTGGGGCAAGAGAGGGAAACAAACCAGGAAACAGACTCTTAAGAATCCAGAACAAATGGGATTGCTGGAGGGGAGGTCGGTGGGGGATGGGGTAATGGGGTGGTGGGGTGATGGGCCTTAAGGAGGGCACTTGTGATGAGCACTGGGTGTTGTATGTAAGTGATGAATCACTGAATTCTACACCTGAAGCTGATATTACACTGAATATTAACAAACTGGAATTAAAATAAAAATTTGAAAAACAAAAAAATAGTTAAAAATTAAAAAAAAAAAGAAAAAAAGAATTCCGGGCATCATTGTGTGATCAGTGTTCTTCCAGGGTCTTTCCTGGGCCCCTCTGTCTGGCGCTGTTATATCGCTGACCACAGTTAACTGTAGCCATCTACTTTGCTTCCCCTACGAAGGTGGTTCAGGCAAGACCTGTGTTGTTTTTTTTTTGTATTTATCAGATTGGCCCTCAGATGAGGATGGTTGTGTTAAACTTACTTTTCCCTTTCTGGCACATGGGTCTGGGCAGAGTCCTACTCTTACTTTTATGCACTTGTTTAATTTGTGTTTCTTTCTTTCTATACCCATGCCCTCCTTCCATTTCCCTTTCTCCTTAGGCCACTATTGTAATGTGCTTAATGTGTATCTTTTTGCTTTGTATGTTCTTGCAAAATACATATTCTATTTATATGCTCACGTATTTTTAAGTTGTGTAAATTGATGTTCTATGTTATTCTGCTTCTTAAATTTTTTTTTTTTTTAAGATTTTATTTATTTATTTGACAGAGATAGAGACAGCCAGTGAGAGAGGGAACACAAGCAGGGGGAGTGGGAGAGGAAGAAGCAGGCTCATAGCGGAAGAGCCTGATGTGGGGCTCGATCCCATAACGCCGGGATCACGCCCTGAGCCGAAGGCAGATGCTTAACTGCTGTGCCACCCAGGCGCCCCTGCTTCTTAAATTTTTGAGCACATATGTTTAAAATGCCCCACTGTTCCCACGTGTGTACGTCTAATTTATGTCTCACTGCTGCATGTACTCTGTGGGGTGTGACCACTACATGTCCCTTCTCCATTCCAGAAGCCTTTTATAGCTCTATCAGCTTTTAACACAACAGGTTATTAATAAATCTTTGCGGAATGAATGAATGAATCAATCAATCAATGTGGGAGTGAGTTCCGATGGTGCTTAGTGGGGAAAAAGTCCAAGAGGAAGGGACAGCAAGAGTGAACACCTTGGGAGTGCAGTCAGTGTCTGGGGAAATCTGTAGTTGGCATTTGTGTGACTCCTGTACGTGCAGGGAGTGGTGGGAAGGCTGAGGAAGCAAGAGGTTTATTTATTTTGGGGTGGGAGGGGCAGAGGGAGAGGGCGAGAAAATCCCAAGCCAACTCTGCACTGAGTGTGGAGCCCTCCACTGGGCTTGATCTCACAACCCTGAGATGACCTGAGCCAAACCAAGAGTCAGATGCTCAACCGACTGAGCCACCCAGGCGCCCCTGAAGAAGTAAACTTTGGAGGAGTGTCTACTGAAGCACAGATTTTTTTTTTCAGATTGATGTGTGGAAAACAGAGCTGAATCATGCCTTGCCCTCACCGCTGCATCAAATCGAAGCCTGGCTCCAGGAGATAGAGGAGCTTATAGACGAAGATTTGCCAGCTTCCCAGGATTACTGCGAAGCCATGGCTCTCATACAAGAGAAGATGACTTTAATCAAGGTTGGAAAATAAAAAACATGGAAAAATCTATGCTTCGTTAGGGACTGTTCTTGAGGAAGACTTTGTCCTAGGGAGAAGGGGAGGAAATATAATGGGTATTTGAGGATGGTTTGGAATGATTACCTTGGGGATTTTTGGGAGCCCAAGATGCCTTCACTTTCTTCGTGGGCATTGTGCGAGTTCAAGGTGGAAACAAGAAGGTAGAGTCTAGTAAGTTCTAAAGCAATTGTGAAGCCTGACCAAAAAGGAGGGAGGAGACTGGTTTAAAATGTGAGAGATTGGGTTCTCAGTAAAATGGCATGAAGGAATTTGATATGTGACATTTATAGCACGTGAACCCACAAAGGAATGGAAAAGAAATCGGAAAACAAAAGACTTTGATAATGCTTTTACCAAAGAAACTACGGTCTGCCTCTCTGTAAAATGTTCCAGTTTAAAGCACTTATGATGAAAATACTCATTCGCAAAGTTTTAGTTAAAAAAAAAAAAGGGCTTTCTGATTTTTTTTGGAAAAAGATGCAGTGCAAATGAAATGAACAAACCCCCAGTTCCAATGTTTGGCAAGAAGTCTGGTTCATGTCATGCTAAATTTCTTTTCAGAATCTGATGGATAAATGTGATTGTCATTGGAGTACTCTTCTGGCATTTGACAATAGAGACGAACAACATTTGCCCCTGGTTCCACCTAAGAAATTGGAGGAAATGAAAGGACGGTTTGTAAACACTACCACTCATACCATTCATGTTTGAGCACTAACATGAGGCCACAGGGACCAGAAAATGATAGCTTTTTACATAATTTCTGCCCAGTGTTCCTGAAATCTTGATTAACAGTACCTTCACATTTTACGTAATAGTCACATTATATCATGCTAACCATACTTCCTCTCTCATTGGTGGGCGAAGTTCGGATGTGGAGTCGGAAACTGAGCTCCGTGTCTTGAGTTTTGATGAAGTTACTGTCTTTCTGAGCGTGTATCGTCGTTTGTAAATACAGGATGATGATAGGATACTGGGTGTAATGGGTATCTGAAAGCACTTTGTAAATCCTAAAATACTATAGAGAGATTATTTGATGGTAGTCCATAGCATCTCCTCTTTTCTCATCATTTATAAGTAACTTACTAGAATAATAAAGGGGTGTTAGCCTTAATAATGAAAGCTGTTTTAATACATAGATGTTGAAATTATAATTGGATTCAGTTATACAAAAGCTTGTAAATTTAGTATTTTGGAGATTAACATTTATTTTTATTGTAGGATTTTTTTCAATAGGGGAATCATTTCTTCAGAAAATGTTCTATTAGATGATTTCATCTCAGAAATAGTTGTTTTGTGTTTAGCCACAATGTTCGTTTTCTTTTTTTTTCTTTAAAAAAAGAAGATTTGGGGCACCTAACTGGCCTAGTTGGTAGAGCACGTGACTCCTGATCTCAGGGTCGCGAGTTCAAGCCCCACAGCGGGCATAATAGAGCTTACTTTAAAAAAAAGAAGGGTTGAGGATACATCTGAGTTCCATGTGTTTAAAATAAAAAGCCAAAGGCTCAATATTTTTAGAAATGCCAAATAGATTATCTTGCATTCGGGCAATAATATTAAGTTAAATTCTAAAACCTGCAATATTTTCCAGAATCAACAACATTTTGGGGAAAAAATTCATTCCACGTCTAGAATTTCATTACTATAAGTGCTCAGTTCTTGGTTTGCTAGATGAAGTGAAATTAAAGTTGGATGTTTGGAACATCAAATATGGGAACAAAGAATCTGTGGAATTGTTGCTGGAAGACTGGCATGTAAGCTCTTTTATTTTGTGTCTTAGACAAGTATTCTCCATGTCTGGGAGCTGGGTTTGCATTTTTCCTTGGCACAATTTCCCTTCACCTTTTCAGGTTTTGAGATGAGTTTTCTTGGTAGCTTTCATTAGCTGAAAATTGCCTGGAGAACAGAATCCCAGGTAGTCAAATAACAGACACTGGGTGGAGGAAGAAGAAGGAAACAGTATTATTTATCTCACCAGGGGGCAGTCACTTAGCCAGGCTAATTAACATAATAGAAAATGTTTCAACGTTATTTCCATTAACAATTCCAACTTTCACTTGTTTAATATTTTTTCCCACTCAGATTCAGGGTTTTATTCAAAAATTAATTTTTTCTTAGAACATTTTATCTTAGCCTTTCAACTTGTAAGAGTGGGAAAGACAGTACATTTTGTCTTGAGGCTTTTTTTGGAGAGGGGGTTTATTAGCTCTTGCAATTTATAGGGAAAAAACCGTTGCAATGATTTAAATATAAGCATGTTAATTTGTAAATTAAAACAAAAGCAGCCCAGAAACATCATTCTACAGTTAGGACGTACCGTTCTTTCTGTTTCCCTCTCTTTGGAATGAGAGACCGAAAAGAAAAAGCCAAGATTATAAATTTTAGTGCAAAAATTGAAAAACACGATGAAGAGAGATTTATCTACAATGAATGATTTAAACACTGTACATTCCCCAATAGGAGGCATCATTCTAAATTAGACTAGGTTTAAATATCTTTCTTTCTTTTTCTTTCTTTGATTTTTCATTTTTCCATTTAAGTAATTATACCATTGATGCCTATTCAATGTACAATAAATAGGAGTTTTTAATTAACTCTGTATTTTTCCATAGCAGAATTTGCTTGCATAGGACAGGCGATTTGACTAATGGGAGTTTCTCAAATGTTTTTGTGTGATGGATGGTGTCTATTTGTAACATACTCTAATGTCTAATAAAAAATTATTCAATATTAATAAAATGTGTGAAACTAGAGAAACTGATGTAAATTGTTCAACATTAATAAATATGTGAAATAAGAGATTTTCAAAGTTCTGTACTTAACTTGCCTTTTCCCACAGGAGGAAAACCGTTGTAGAACTATGTCACTGCAGTGAGAGAAACTTGTCAGGTCTCATGCCTGCATTGTCTTCATACCTGTATAATTCATACTGTCTCCTAGGTCTTAACTGTCTTTCTTCATGACCTGTCCTTCTTTTCTACCCAAATATACAGTATTGAGGCCTTAAAGAAATTTTCATGCCTAAGTGCTTTGTCAATATTTATGTCTCTATCTGGATATCTTGGCACATTTTTAATAGTGAAAACTGTCAGTATATTTTTTTTCCTTTTCCCCCCAGAAATTTATTGAAGAAAAAGAGTTCCTAGCTCAACTTGAAGCTTCCTTTCAGAAATGTGAAGAAATCCATAAGAGTTTAGGTAAAGCTGTACAACATTTTATCTGTTTCACTTACTTTATACCTTAATGTTTTAGGAATTGGTTTTGCAAGTGTATTTTCTTTGGACAATTCTTGCGTTCACTTTTAATATTGTCAGAGTGTGTATTTATTTTACCACTGTCAATTAATATGCAAATATTTTTCTTAACAGTAATTTTTTATTAATAATAAACTGTTTTCTGAGATTACTTTCTTGTTTTGTTAAAATTATAGCTGGAGAATATCAGGATATTAGCAAAGAATATACCACGGTGGAATATAATATTTGTATGTATAGAAAAAAAATATATAATGTGAAATCCACTCTACAAAAAGTTCTGACATGTTGGGCTACTTATGTGGAAAAACTTCGCTTACTCAAGGCTTGTTTTGAGGAGACAAAGAAGGAACAGATTAAAGAGGTATTTTCAGTCTAATGGTACCTCCTCAATTTTACTTTCTTTTTTTTTCATTTTGTTTGGAGATCCTCATTTTCAATCCAAAAGTGAGAGGCCAGCGAACAGTAGGCACAGCTCTTGGAAAAATTCTTCAAGGTATTGGAAAGAGTTTAGTTTCTTTCTAATATAATTGCCGAAAGGAAGTTTTCTTTTCATTATAGGTTTTACACACACACACACACACACACACACACACACACACACACACACACACACAGAGTGTAGCTTTTGAAAGATATATTGCTAAGTTCTCTTTGGAAAGAAAATGAAAGACTTGGAGTATTTGATAGCTTATAGATACCTTTAAAATAAATTGATGTTTAAAAAAGTTTTATTTTTCCACTTGGATGAAAATCTCCCTGAGTTTCTAGAGGAAGAAATGAAAATACCTTAGACGTATGTAGAGAGGTATGGAAGAAATTTCAATGTAATTTATTATTGTTTTCATTTGCTAGTCATGTAATGATCTGTTTTATGATTATTCTCTGAGATAGTTTTTCTTTCATTTGTTTTCTTATGTTGCAAGTGGATATAGACAGCCTCTCAGATTAAATATTTCCCAAATAGAAACTAAAGTTACTCAGCTGAAAATGAGCTGTTTTTGTGAAAGTAAAATTTGTGATAAGTGTAGGAATGCAAAAAGAATATTTGAGGGGTTAGTGAGTTATTCTTCTTGTCATCTGAGGTGATGCTAGAAATGCAAATCTTTGGCTTTCAACACTTCTGTGTTTAAAGATCTTTTTTTTTAAATTTTTTATTTAAATTCTAGTTGGTTAATATATCATGTAATATTAATTTCAGTTGTATAGTACAGTGATTCAACACTTTCATATAGCATCCAGTGCTCATCAGGACAAGTTCACTCCTTAATCTCCATCCCCTATTTCACCCATCCCCCGCTCACCTCCCCTCTGGTAGCCATCAGTTTGTTCTCTACAGTTAAGAGTCTGTTTCTTGGTTTCTCTCTCTCTCTGTCTCGTAGCTCATTTGTTTTGTTTCTTAAATTCCACATATGAGTGAAATCATATGGTGTTTGTCTTTCTTTGACTGACTTATCTTGCTTAGCATGATACTCTCTACCTCCATCCACTAAAGACCTTTTACGAAAATTCACGTAACTGAGAAAAATAACACATTAAGCCTTGCGATTCCCAAACTCTGTGCTGAGGTGCCGTGAGCTGCCAAAGAGGACTTTCAAGATAACTTAAATTGTGAGGGAGACACAGTGACATCAGTCTGTTGGACACTGTGCAGCAAGTAACTACCAAGTGGTTTGGACTGGCTGACTTGAAAATAAGACCTGTAAGAGGAATCTTCTGGTCTAGGGAATCCATGAAACAATTACTGAGACATTTAGGGCACTGTGAACTGATAAATGTTTGAGAACCTTTGCTCCAAGTTCATTAACCACTTAGAAAGATAGGCCGTCAGAGGCTTCCTGAAAGTTCAGGACCAGGAATGATGCCAGACAACCTGTGCCTGCCAATTAGTGATGAGGAATGAAGAGCTAGTCCAACAGGGAAGGAAAGGCTCAGAGTCTCTACAAGAATCTCACACTCGCTTTTGCTTAGAACCAACCTTAGTAAAGATCTGTTATAGGTAATGGAAAGACAAGTGTTACGTCATTAAAATGTGTGGCTTCTATGGTGCGTAGGTCCCCTTCGAGACACTGTCCCAGTGGAATGTGGAACATACTGCTTTAAATGAAGTGGGGAATTTCCTAATTCAAGTCAGTACTGATGAAGTTGGATCATCTGTTTCTAAAGAACTGAGAAGGCTGAATAAAAGATGGAGAAAATTTATTACAAAAACTCAACTTGTAAGTTTTTTCGTTTTGTTTTTGTTTTTTGGTAACAGCATCGTTGAGATATCATTTCCATGGCACACAGTTCACTCACTTAAAGGGTGTAAGTCGGTGATGTTTAGTATATTCCAAGTTGTGCAGCCATCACCGTCCTGAAGTTTAGAACATTTTTGTCACCTCCTGAAGAAACTCTGTACCCATTAGCTGTCACTCCTCACTTTCTCCCAGCCTCCCCGGCAGCCACTAGTCTACTTTATGTCTCTGTAGATTTACCTGTTCTGGATATTTCACACAGATGGGATCGTATAATATCTGGTCTTCTTTTTCTCGCCTTTTTAAACTTAGCATCATGTTTGCAGGGTTCGTCTGTTGTAGCAAGTATCAGTACTTACTTCCTTTTTCTGGCAAATCATGGTCTGTTGTATGGATACCCAGCATTTCATTTATTCATTGATCAGTTGATGCACATTGGCTTCTTTCCACCTTTCTGACTATTACGAATAATGTTGCTATGGACATTTATGTACAAGTTTTTGTGTGGACATGTAATATATAGCTCTCTAGTTGAAATTCATTTACTATTAAGAACAACGTAAGTGTTTTTACCTACTGATTCCAAGTTCCTTGAGAACATACGCTGAGCTTTATATAGCTTTGTAGTTATATATATATATAAGCACGGTGCCTTATAAAAGCAGACCTTTAATAAATAAATTTTGAAATTAAATGATTAAATTATTCTGTTTCTTATTCTTAATAATATGAGACTGAGGTGTTTTTTGGGAAATTCTCATACTTTACAACATTGTTATTATGTGATAAATCCCAGAAATATATTGAATATATTATGTCCAGTTATTGTTGGTAATAATATATCTTCACATAAAAAATATGGGCTTTAAATTTCATGACATTTTTTATAGGAGATGAACCTGCCACTTATAAAAAAACAGGATCAGCCCAATTTTGACAATTATGAAAATATTCAGCTATCTAAAGAAGGAAAACCAACTGTTGATTTTTCAACATCTATGTCAGTAGAACTTCCTGAAAATCATAATCAGAATATAAAGGTAAAATAGTCATATTTTATGTATTTCACTTGTATAGAGAATTAACGTGGCTATTTAAAAAAAATTTTTTTAAGTAGGCTCCACGCCCAGTGTGGAGCCCAATGCAGGGCTTGACCTCGTGACCCTGAGCACGACCTGCGCCAAAGTCAAGAGTTGGATGCTTAGCTGACTGAGCCACCCAGGCGCCCCAACTTGGCTATTTTTCTTTTGATAAAACCAGATTGTTGAAACAGTGGTAAATGTGATTATTGGATAACATTTAAAATATGGTCATTTTCCACTAGACTGCTTAAATGGATCCCTTCATGAAGGAGCTTTCAGTGTTCTAGTCTGTGTCTCTCACTCGCCAAGGAGTTCCACAGACACGCGGAAGCAGCCATGACTTCTGAGCTGTGGAAATGGGGTTGATATTTTCTTCAGATGATTTCTGACTTGTGCTCAGGAATTACCCAGCTTTGGTGTAGCCCCTGGCCTGGGTCTTGCTTCCTTTGTGTACGATGGGGGACAATATAATCTTTATTTCTTGTTTTGTCGGATAATTTGGAGAATGACTTTAGATTATAGATAAGACTATGGAAAAGGAACAAAAAAAAAAATCATACACATGTAAAATATAATACCTGTGATTTGGGAAATGTGCCTCCTTCCAATAATAGTGGATCCAACTTCACTTAAAGTAACTTTTCACCGGCTTTGGCCAAGTTGCCATGATGGAGTGCCAGTATTTCCCACCATAAGGAGACCTGCTCAGAGAATCTTGAAAGATCTGAAAACGTACAGTATGCTTTTAGAATATAAGAATGCAGAATACTATATTCCTCTGATACATTTACGATATGGTCTGATTAACAACAACTTTAAGAATGTATCTATTGTGTAAGGTGTAAAGCTACAGCATGACAACCTGTAGGATACTGAGAGATGATTAATGGGGAAATGGCTTAATTGTGTTGAAACTGGATTCTGAATCTCTTCTTGGTGACGTTGCACAACTGCTGTTGCTCAGAGTTGTATTGAGTTAAATTGTATATGAGTTTTAGAAAGGTCTATAGAGTCATTACCCTAATTTTCTAACCTTTAATCTTTTTATCTGTAAAGTGGAGATGATAGTAACTAAATGATAGGAATGATCCTCTCATTAAGAAAATATATGTGAACATGGGAGGCCTGGGTGGCTCAGCCTGTTAAGCATCTGCGTTGGGCTTGGGTCATGATCCCAGGGTCGTGGGATTGAGCCCCGTGTCGGTCTCCCTGCGCAGTGGGGAGTCTGCTTCTCCCTCTGCGTCTGCCCCTCTCCATGCTTGTGCTCGCTCTCTCTCTTGCTCTCTCAAATAAATAAACAAAATCTTAAAAAAAAAAAAAAGAAAATATATGTGAACAGATTTTTTACTTTTTAAAGTGATAAATACGATCATAAAGTGCTATCATCATTGTCCAAAAACTAGGTTTTAAGTTACTAAAATATGTTGAATTAGCCATCTTCAGGGGGAAAAAAAGATAAGTTTTTTTTTAACTGCAAATTATTTTATAATGTAAATGTTGCCATCATCTTAATGATAATTTTGAATGTTATAGGCTGGGGAAGAACATGAGAAAGAAAATGAATTCACAGGGCAACTTCAAATGGCTGAAGAGGTTGAAAACCTCATTGGACAAATGGAAATCTGGGAGGCAGAGACCGAATCCCTTTTGGAGCTTCTGAGACCTGAAGAGGGTGTAGATGCCTCAATGGAAGAAGCTTTACAGGTATGAGCGTGAAAGTACCAGAAGGATGGATTTCATGGTTGTGGACTTATGTATTAAGAGGAATACAAGGTTTTAAAGTAAATAGTAACGGGGCGCCTGGGTGGCTCAGTTCATTGAGCGTCTGACTCTTGATTTCGGCGCACGTCATGATCTCAGGGGCCTGGGATGGAGCCCTGCATCAGGCTCCGAGCTCGGTGGAGAGTCTGCTTGAGAGTCTTTCTCCCTCTTCCCCCACCCGCCTCTGCCCCCCACCCCCGCTCACTCTATTTCTAAATAAATAAATAAATAAAATCTTTAAAAAATATAAATAGTAATAGGACTACTGTTTGAATTTTCTTTGTTCAGAGTTTTAAAAATTGCATGGATTGTCATCCCTGGATCATTTGCTGAGATTTTGCTTGAAGACAGAGGATCGATTAGGACACCACTAATAATACCTTA
Organism: Ursus arctos; assembly: GCF_023065955.2. Classification (NCBI taxonomy): domain Eukaryota; kingdom Metazoa; phylum Chordata; class Mammalia; order Carnivora; family Ursidae; genus Ursus; species Ursus arctos. The sequence goes on along the minus strand of NW_026622930.1, from coordinate 35,353,604 downwards.
TGAGTCTCAATTCTTGAACTACCTTTCCCAGCTACACAATGGAGATTAAAATAGTCTCTTGTTTCCAAGGTCAATGAGGAGATGAGTTAGGATATGTCAGATAGGTCAGTGCAGTGTGAGTATAAGAGATTATAGGATCTATGCTTTGAAAGCTCACCCACTGATTAAACCATTTTCCCTTCCTTCCTTGATGGAGGGAGGGTGACAGATGTTGTTAAAAACCTTTCTGTCTTTATTCTCTGGCAGGTCAACTCATTGAAAAGCAATGAGGCAAGAGTGTGTTTTAATATCATTCAGTTCTCCTGGGAAAGAAGTTACAGTTGAGGTTTTTACTGAGTTCCAGCTCAGCTATAAAACTTACGGAGCATGTCACAAATTATAACAAGATGGAAAGTTCCTGGAATAAAGGAATATTTATGTAATTCTTTTAAATCCACCTTTCTGAAAGGTGTATATATAGCATTTTGTGTTTTCATGGTTTATAAGAATGGTATTTTTTTATTGCTTTGAAAGTATTATATAAATTTACCTGTGCCATCTGTCAGTGCTTTTATTTTTATTTTTATTTATTTGCTATATCTGGAATTTCTTTTAGTGAAAGAAATGAATGAGGAATGAGAAATTCAGTATTTTAAAGCCTTTTATAAACAATAAAAATACAGACATGCTGGGATATACTTATGTTAACAAGGAATGAAGTAGTTCTTTATTAGAGCAAGATATATGGTGAAGTAAGAAATGCAAATTGCTGAGCAGTACAGGTGATGTGAGTTCAGCGGCTCATCATTTACATATAACATCCAGTGCTCATCACAAGTGCCCTTCTTAATACCCATCACCCATCTAGCCCATCCCCCACATACCTTCCTCCGTCAACCCTCAGTTTGTTCTCTATAGTTAAGAGTCTCTTATAATTTGTTTCCCCCCCTCTCTCTTTTGGCCCCCTCCCAAATGTTCATCCATTTTGTTTCTTAAATTCCAAAAATGAATGACATCATGCGGTATTTGTCTTTCTCTGATTGACTCATTGTGCTTAGCCTAATATACGGTAGCTCCATCCATGTTGTTGCAAAGGGCAAGATTTCATTCTTTTTGATGGCCGAGTAGTATTCCATTGTATATATATACGCCACGTCTTCCTTATCTATTCATCAGTTGGTAGGCATTTGGGTTCTTTCCATAGTTTGGCTATTGTTGATAATGCTACTATAAACATTGGGGTGCATGTACCCCTTCGAATGCGTATTTTTGTATCCTTTGGGTGAATACCTAGTTGTACAATTGGTAGATCATAGGGTAGTTCTATTTTTGGCTTTTCGAGGAACCTCCATACTGTTTTCTAGAGTGGCTGCACCAGTTTGCATTCCCACCAACAGTGTAAGACGGTTCCCCTTTCTTCACATTCTTGCCAACACCTGTTGTCTCTTGTGTTAATTCTAGCCATACTGACCGTTGTGAGGTGGTATTTCATCATAGTTTTGATTTGTATTTCCTTGATGATGAGTGATGTTGAGCATAAAACATTTGCTTTTTATACTTTCTGCTTTTATAGCCATAGAAAAATGTGTGTAAGGATATACATACAGATAACTAATTCTGTGTTGATCCTGCATTATGCCCCACTCTTAGCACATTTCCTGTTGCCTAGTAGATGCAAACCAAGTATTTTTAAAGTGAGTATGTGAATGATTGACTTGAATGACAACTAAGGGAGGAATGGGGAAGAAAAGAGGCTTTTTCTTTACATTCTGTACCTTTCCATTCCTGAGTTTTTTTATGTGAGCTTTTGTTACTTTTATAATTAAAAAGAAAAAAATTGAAAAAAAAAATTGAAAAAAAAAAAAGAAAAAAATTGAAATTATAATTGAATGTGCTCAGTGTATAACAGTTAAATAATGCACAAAAGTATAAAGAAGAAAATAAAAATCACCATGATTCCACTGCTCTAAGATAAATACAATCAGCATTTTCTTAGTTGATATTAAACAATGTAATTTCTATATTCTCATACTCACACCACCCTTGCACTGTAATTAATTTTTTTTTGCTGATTTGATAACTGAAAAGCAGTACCTTGTTATTATTTTAATTTGTACTTATTTAATTACATGTAAGGTTGAGCTATCTTTTATGTATTAATCAACCATTTGTTTCTGTGAATTATCTGTTCCTATGTTTTCTGAATTTTGGGGGGGATCTTGGTACTTCTCTTATTGAATTTATAAGCTCTTTTCATTTGTGTGGCACATATTTTTACCAAGTCGTTGACTTTTAAATTGTTTATTTTATTTTACATAGGAAATTTTTATGTTTATGTTCCTACTCTTACCCCTAAAAAGGTCGCTTCACACCCAGAGGAAGTAGATCGGTTTTCATGGTTAATTTCTTCTGTTTCGTGGTTTCCTATTTTATATGTAATTTTCTGATCCATCTGAAATTTATTTTTAGTATGTTGTAGAAAGCATGGTTTTAAAAAGATTTATTTTCCAATAGTCATTTTCTCCAGTAGCATTTATTGAGTTTCCTTCCGACTGATTTGACTTACAACAACTTCATTTTAAGGTTTATTACTATTCTCTCAACTTATTTTCTGTCTGTTGGCATTGTATTGCTTCCAGGCTTTAGTTTATGAACGTGCTTACTGTATAAAGAATAATCTATAAAAGACTTTGTTTCTCAGAATCGGTACTAATATAAAGTTTCAAAATGAATGTTTAAAATAACATTTTTGGAGTACAGATTTACCTCATTTTGGATGAATAATTAACTTTTTCTGATGTCGTGATGAGATTAAGTCTAATGTTTAACATATAATCGGATTATTTACTGTGGTCTCACTTTGTTTTAACAGCATCTTATTGCCAAAGGCTCTATGTATGAAGAGCTTGTGTCTAGAACTGAAGATACCTTACAAATGGATGTACAGAATATTTCAAGCCGGGAGTCACTTCAACGTGTTCTCACGGTTGGGCTTCAGACAAAGATTCAAGAAGCCAAAGAGAAAGTTCAGGTCTCTCTTTAATATTTCCTTTTTAGTGAATTTAGTCTTTAAAAGTGAGTAGCCAGTGGCAGAATGGGGACGAGAGGTAAGGATTGCCCTGGAGGTTGGAAATGTTCTATAAAATATTACTTTTGCATTTTATATCTGTATTTTAAATAATTTAGAGCATATTAGAAAATATCAATATAATAAATAGGATATTCTTATATCTAGTGGGAAAATAAGAGTTATTACTTAAAGAATGTATTTATTCATTTATGACTTGAACAGCTGGGCCAGGTATTGAGAATTTTTTGTCTTTGCAGATCAATATGATAAAATTAGTTGCAGTGTTAAAAAACTCAGCTGATGATTCACCAAACCTGGATGTCAGGCTGAAGGTGGAAGAGTCACAGAAGGAGCTTGACTCCTACATGACAAGGGCTGAGCAATTACTTGGACAAAAAGAGAGCCCGAGTGGACTAATTTCAAAATATAAGGTGGGACGCTTTCAACCATCAAATGTAGGCTATTTATTATCAGCTATCTGTCTCATTTGAAATCAACATATTTTCATCACTGTAGTTACAAAGTTATTGTAACTTGAAAAAATTTCCCCGTTTTATACATTGTTCCCAGAAACTATTAGACATCAACATGAAGAATATTTTCAATTTAAATTTGATCATGGACCTGCTGAGTGGACCTAGTGGCAGAGTGTCAAGAGCACAGCTGATTCTATGATACTGAACACGAATTTAATTTCTCTTGCTTTTTATTTTTATTATTTATTTATTTATTTATTTAAAGATTTTATTTATTTATTTGACAGAGATAGAAACAGCCAGCGAGGGAGGGAACACAAGCAGGGGGAGTGGGAGAGGAAGAAGCAGGCTCATAGTGGAGGAGCCTGATGTGGGGCTCGATCCCATAACGCCGGGATCACGCCCTGAGCCGAAGGCAGACGCTTAAACGCTGTGCCACCCAGGCGCCCCTTCTCTTGCTTTTTAAATCAGTGAAATGGGCATAATAATTTCAGCTACCAAATTTGTTGTGAGACTTTTATGAAAATAAGGCAAAGGCACTTGGAATAGGTAAAATTCTGTGAATGTAAAATAACACTTTTATTAACGTGCTCTGATAAAAGTCCTATGTGGACCTAATGCTTCCAGTGATGTTCTGAATGGAGACAGTTTCAGGTTGCTTGTTCCTGGTTTGATAGGCGGCTGGAGATGTGTGCAAACCAGAGAGTCACTATTAACTAACACATGGGAGGTGCTTGGGGGGATATGAAGTACAAGTAAGACCAGGTCTCTACCACCGGACACACTGGAGAGGTTGAGTGATATGTGTCCTTTCATTCATTCATTTATTCGACGTTTCACACACTTGCTGAACATTTAAAATGAGTTAGGCATCTGGGGGGACCGCCCCCACTCTTTTGAGGAGAAGGAGCCTCTTCAGTCTCATTGTGGCCTCCTTCACGTTTCTGGACCTCAGTCCTTGTTTGGCTTTCTGGATTGTGAGCCAGACTGGGCCCTGTTATCAGCCATCTCAACACTGCTTTTCCCATGACCTCAAAGCCCTCCCTGCCTGGCCTGTGCTGTTTGCAGGGCGCTGGTCACCACCTTTGACCCGTTTCCTCTATGGTTTTTTGCCACTTTTATTCCCAGGTTGCTGAGAGTTGCTCAAGTGACCTTAAAGAGTCAGTGGTTCTCATAAATAGTCATGAGGCTGGTTGTCAGGACGCTGATGTGGTCCGCTCAGGAGAGACAGCAGGCAGAGAAAAAATGGAGGCTCCAGGCCCCTCTGTACCAGCGAGGGGAGTTCGACGTGCCAGCCTGACACCATTTTCCTCTTCCTGACCATCTGCTTTTTGGAATCTGAGTCAGGGTTTCCCCCCACCCCCCTTTATCTCTGGCATTTAGCGAAGTAGATTCATTTTTACAACAGAAGCACGATCCCTGCCCTGTAGGTCTTGCCCTGAGGCTCCTGGCACTCCAGGGATGCACGAGTAGTAGGAGCCCCCCGCCAGCATACAGGCTTAGAGTGTCTCCCCAGGTCCTAAGTCTAGCAACCCTCACAGAGGCCGTGGGGGAGGGCCCTGGGGCTCAGCAGCCTTCCTTTTCTGCAGTAGGCCCATGACAAGTGTCATGAGGGCGTGAATGAATTCCCACCCAGCTTAATTGCCTTATTCCCTAGAACTACTTTTGTCTTCGGTCTCCTGTAGGTTTTCTGCCTCTTTCACAAGCCCCAGACTATTCTTTGTTCTGTCATTTGCTAATTAACTAAACTAGGTTTCTGCCAGGTAATTGCCAGGTAAATACTCCCGGCAGGTAAGTGTGAGATAAGGGGCAGACACATCTCTGCTGTCTGGGGCAGGACTGCCAGTATGGTTGGCCCCAGGCAAAACTTTGAAGTGGACAATAGGTAATGTTGACTTGTTGCCGCATAAAAATGCTTATGCACAAGATGAAATAGTTGCCTATTAACCCTATAAATTGTCTTATTGCAACACTAATCTCTAATAACATGCTAGCATATTCTTCGTATTGTATTGTTAATGAAGTATGGTCTTCCACTCACTAGTACTTAAGAAAGTTAGAGGAAACAGTGCCAGTGTGTTACCCTGCACAATAATCCTTTTAATTATTTATCAGGGGGTAACGAAACTCATTTTGCATATCCTAAGGAAGTCTTTGGTTCTCAAATGTCTATCTACATTTGAATAATAAATATCTTGCAATTCTTTTTGAAATAATTCAAGAGATACAAAAGGGATGTCAACCTTATTTTGCAAAAGTCTCCCCTAAATCGTCATACTCTTCAAAAGTCTTTTCCTCCTCATGCCTGTTAAAGACCTACCAGAATTGGCTTTGAGGACTTGGCCGTAGAATGAGGCTTTCATGTTCTCATTTGCACTCTCTTTTTTAGGAAGCGCTAATAATTCTTAATTCTAAAAGTCTGGTCAAGTATCTGAAAGCTGTTGAAGAACTGAAAAATACTGTATCTGAGGATGTAAAGCTGTCTTTGGAAGACAAGAGTAGAGGTGTTTGTGCCAAGTGGGAGGTAAGAACCATGTGTCTGGGGTCCCGCTGATAGAGCTGACCCGGGCCCGTCTGTGCTCAGTCACTGTTGGCAGCCCCCCTGTGTGCTTGGTGTCACAGCGAGGCCGATCCTGCCGTTCCCAGGGCCCAGCTGGCTTCTGTGTTCAGCCAATGACAGCACGGTTTAGAGAGTAGAGGGTGACTGGAGGGGGAGAAGGGAGAGTTCAAAGTCCCTCTCTTGGGCAGTGTCTGTGGTGGCTGTGTCTCCGCCTGGCTGCGGGTTACAGGGTTCGGTCTTCTGATGACCCTTCTCTCTGGGCTCCTCTGAAGCCTCCAGCCGGGCGGGAGTAGCAATCTGGTAGCCGGGCTCACCTCCAGATGGCCTTCCGGTCCCCTCTCTATCTTCTCCGCTCTTTCATCTCTTGCCTAATCAGTTCCCTGCATTTAATTCACTCTGAGTTAAGTACTTCGTGTTTCCTCGGTCCCGAGTTGGGTCCTGACTGAGACAACGTATCAACACATACACACGCATACAGAGTTTCCTAATGAAACAGGCATGGGTTTTGGTGGCAGACAGACCTAGACTCAGCAGCTATGACCCTGGGTAAGTCGTTTCACTTCTAGGAACTTCACTGATAAAATGCGGATAACCCCAACTTCTTGGCAGGATTATTGCAAGGATTTCTCTAAAGCCCCTGCCACAGAGATTGTGTTCAAGAAAGAGTGGTTAGTCCTCTGTTTCCACAATGTTTCCCATCTGTCCTTTATCCTAACTTCAGAATCCCATCCCAGAGACACGGTACAGTTCCGTGCGATTTCTCCTTAGGCTCGGCTATGCGTTTTGTATGTGCGTTCTCTCAGTCTGCAACTGGCTTTGTTTTCTTAATGGTGTCTTTCACAGCTAACACATATTTTTAGTTGTTAGAAAAAGAAAATACATTTCTGGGTCTGGTATGTTTTATAAACATCCTCCCCAAAGACACAAGGACGAACCAGAATGCCATTTATTTATTTATTTATTTATTTATTTATTTATTTAAAACCTTTTTTAATTTTTTAAATTTTATTTATTTATTTTTAAAGATTTTATTTATTTATTTGACAGAGAGAGACAGCCAGCGAGAGAGGGAACACATGCAGGGGGAGTGGGAGAGGAAGAAGCAGGCTCCCAGCAGAAGAGCCTGACATGGAGCTCGATCCCATAATGCCAGGATCACGCCCTGAGCCGAAGGCAGACGCTTAATGACTGAGCCACTCAGGCGCCCCTAAAACTTTTTTTTTTTAAAGATTTTATTTATTTATTTGACAGAGAGGCAGCAAGAGAGGGAACACAAGCAGGGGGAGTGGGAGAGGGAGAAGCAGGCTTCCCACTGAGCAGGGAGCCTGATGTGGGACTTGATCCCAGATCGCTGGGATCATGAGCTGAAGGCAGACGCTTAACGACTGAGCCACCCAGGTGCCCCCAGAATGCCATTTAAACTCCCTTTCTATCCTTTGTTACTACAAATATTTTTATTGTTTTTTTTTATTGGGTTTTTGATGAAAATCTTTTCAGTGTATTCTTTTCCCATAGTTACTGTGTGCCTCTGTGGGTTTCTTTTCTTTTTTCTTTTTTGCAGTCTCTTCATCATGAGATGTCTTTATATATTCAACAACTGAAAATAGACATTGAAAAAGAGAAACTCAGTGACACTATTTCAAAACTCGAAAAACAAATAAATAAAGAAAAGAAGCTAATTCGTAGAGGGAGGACCAAGGGTCTCATCAAGGAACATGAGGTAAACCACCTGTTTCCATGTAAGTGCTGTCATTATTTTGGAATTTATCCTCCATGGTCGTGTGTGTCCAGAGCCTTGGGTTAAACCTGCTCTGCAAATCACTTCAGCCCTCCCGTCCATCCCCTGGGGACCGTCCCTTCTGGTGTTTGAGCTCTAACTACAGCCTGTGCTGCTTGCTTTTTAGAAGTGAGAAGAATTCAGCATCAAGTTATATTTCATGACTTTCCTTACTATGTCTCAGTGGCCCCTGTCCTTGAGACTCTGGTTACAAATGTGTCACCTGTGGCTAATGTACCCATGGTTGATTTTGAGGGGACATGGTGTTCTTAGAACTGCTGCTTTTGGAAAAGATAGCAAATTGGGGGCGAACCTCATGACCTCTTTCTGGCCCCCATCCAATATGATTGCGTCTATTTATTTGACAATACTGACCCCTCTTCTTTCTTTTAAACTTTCTACTGCTGTGGCTCTCCCAATGTCAATCTCTCTTGCTTTTCCTTATTATTTTTTGAGGGAAGGAGGAGCTTCTTTTTAGTGTCCTTCACAAATTTCTCTCTCTCCAAGTAATCTCAACACCCAATGTAGGGCTCAAACACACCCCCAAGATCAAGAGTTGCATACTCTCTCAACTGAGCCAGCCAGGCGCCCCACAAATTTCTCTTGTTTTTGGTGTGTAATCTTAATGTTTGAGTTTTGAGAGTCTCCATTTTTGGCTGGTTTCATGCTTGCTCTAGGGGATTTTATGCCCTCTGCGTTTTTGTGGGTTTTTCTAAAGATTTTATTTATTTATTTGAGAGAGAGAGTGTGTGTACACACGAGGGGTGGGGAGGGGCAGAGGAAGAGGGACAAGCAAACTCCCCACTGAGCAGGAAGCCCAACCAGGGGCTCGATCCCAGGACCCTGAGATCATAACCTGAGCCGAAGGCAGACGCTTAACCGACTGAGCCACCCAGGTCCCCCCTCTGCGGTTGTAATGATAAAACCCTCTCTGTAACGATAGTGCCTAAATCTCTATGTGCAGCTGAGTCCTTTCGTCTGAGCTCCAGGTTCTGTTTCTGAGTAGTAGATGTCACCAGTGTTCTTCAGAGACCTCCTATTTGGCGTGTCCAAAACCAGCCAATAACACCTCCTCTCAAACTTTGCTTCCTCTTGTGTCTGTTGGTCACGAAGGGCAGTGTCGCCTGCGAGCTCTCCTCCTCCTTGTCCCCTTTCCTTCCCGCTCAGCCATGTTGGAATCGGGTGCCAGGGCCCCTCGGTTCCTCTTCAGAACCCCTGCTTCTTTTCCTTCCTTCCCACCAGTGTTGCCATTGCCCTCAGCCTGGGTTATTCTCCCCATGTGATGATGGCCACATCATCTTCCACACCCATCACCGCAGAGACCCCTCTGAGCCACAAATCCCATGTCACTGGCTCACCCTTCCTCTCACAACATCTCCAAGCTCCTTAGAAGGCCATGCAGGCAGTCTGGCCACAGGACACGCTTTCAGCATTCCTTCTCCTGTGCCATGCCCTCCCTCCAGCACACTAGACCGCTGTTCTGCGAGAACAGCTGAAGCCTTTTTCCTCTTGACTGTTCCTTCTGGTAGGAAGGACCTCTCTCTGCTTTTACTTGGAGGACTCGTCCTTGTTCTTTCTGCCTCTCCCTGAGACGGTTCCCACGGGTGAGGTAGTTTTTCTCTGACTCCTTACAGCAGGCAGTGGCTCTGTCCTAACACTTGTCACACTAGGTGCACATTGGGTGTGTGCCCACTGTAGGGGAGGAAAAAGGTTTTTTTTGCCCCTTTGGGGTCCCTGAGAATGAAACTGCCTAAGGCAGATGAACAGGAGAAAAACATACGTATTTTAATGAATTGTTACATGCACACAGGAGCCTTGACAAGAGAATGAAGACCCGAAGAAGTAAGCAGAGAAGGAATTTTTCATGACTATTAAACAAAGAGACCACACATTTGCAAGGAATTGACAAGATAAAGATAAGGGTTAGTTTAACAAGGTTTGTTTGCAGATTCCTCTGGAACTATCTTTGGGCCGACGAGAGTCTGTCTCTAATGAAAAGAGACTTTATTTCCAGCCGTTAGGCAGAAAGCAGGGAGTTTTTTCTGTATTTACTGCTTCTTAATTGCCTTTAGCTCAAAATAATTTTCACGTCAGAAAGGCATATTTTGGGGGCCTTCTGGCTGGCTCGGTCTGTAGGGCACGCGACTCTTGATCTTGAGATCATGAGTTTGAGCCCCACGTTGGGCAGAGAGATCACTTAAAAAAAAAAGAGGCATATTTTGGGGTAACATTTGGGGTTTCATTCACTGCATTACTGGACTGTGGTGAATCCCTTTCCGGCTGACTTCCTCATCTTTTTTCTCCAGTGCCCGTCACCACACCAGGCACGCGGTGGATGGCCTGTAAAAGAATGTGGTGTCGAAGTCACATCTGTTAGTTTCCAGTCCTTATGGACTAATCATGTGAACTCATCTGAAGCACATTTCCTGCTTTGTTTCCTCCCTCAGGCCTGCTTTTCTGAGGAAGGCAGTCTGTACCAGCTAAACCACCACATGGACGTCTTGCGGGAGCTGTGTGAAGAGCTGACGTCACAGAAGAGTCAACAAGAAGTGAGGAGAGCGCTCAAAGATTACGAACAAAAGATAGAAAGACTTCGGAAATGTGCTTCCGAGATTCGTATGACACTGCAACCCACGATGGGAGGCTCGTTGAAAAACAAGTTAGTGCTTCAGAGGAATGACTACACGTCAGGGAAAAACAAGATGAAGCTCCTTGCGAAATTGAATGACAGGGAGTGTTCTGTATTCTCTTTTAGGCGTCATGTGTCTTCCTCTGTTTTAATATGCAGTTTTGATTCCTCCCTAGGGAGACCGTGAACACATCTGAGAACGGAGGAAGGGGTGTCCACAGTGAAGTGCCATCTGCAGAATCACAGGATCGGCCATCAACTGAAAAGGTGTGAAATGTGGAGAATGCATTTTAGAAGCAAACCCAATGAAAAAGGCCAAGTGTACAGTAATCCACTTCTCGTTAACTATTGGTCCGAATTATCTGATTACTTTCATCAGCTGAGAATTCCCATTTAAATAATCCAAGGAAGACTCCTTTTCCGAGAATTACAATACAATGAACCAAAGCCATAGTGAGCGTTGCTTTATCTTCCTCTGAGGATACAAACAGTTCTTTCAGAAAGAGACCATTTGCAGCCGTTATTTTTTTTTTCAAAGATTTTATTTATTTATTTGACAGAGATAGAGACAGCCAGCGAGAGAGGGAACACAAGCAGGGAGAGTGGGAGAGGAAGAAGCACGCTCCTAGTGGAGCAGGGAGCCTGACGTGGGGCTTGAGCCCTGAGCCGAAGGCAGACGCTTAACGACTGAGCCACCCAGGTGCCCCATGTAGCCATTATGAATACACACTGTCTGTGGACATTCCTATTGAGGGTACAGGAAGTGGACTTGAATCTGTACGGATGCCTCTTCACTGAGCTGAACTAGTTTATTTATCATTTGTCTTTTTCTCAGTATAATGTCCTTTACTTTCCTTGGGAATTGAATTTTCTGAATTCTTGCATTTCCGGTTAGTGGGCATAGACTGTAGGTCACAGCCCAGACTGCCAGTCAGAAGCCGTGGGGAAGGACAAAGTGTATTTGACTCCAGAGTCCGCCTCTGCATGCTAGGTTTCTGTCTGCTTTCCACGATGGCCATACGGTCACAGGCGGAGACCGTATTTAGGGGTTGGGAGAACACCTTTTCTGTGCTGACATACCAATTAGAAGGTGAGACTCCGTGTCATAAGTCCCCTCCGTCCTAGGGGAAGGTCTTTCTCGGAGCTGAGAAGCTTCAAATAAGTTGCATTATCTCCTGGTTTGGGGTATAAAGAATTAGTGACATACCTTTGTATTATAAAGTGTTCATCTCTTCCAGATACTTACGTATATTGAAATATATTATGCTTGTATATATGTTCCAGTCGTATATTCCATTTGCGTGTGTATATCCCAGTTAAGTATACTGAAGATACTTTGTTTGCTTTTTTGCATATTTACTTAGGCAATGGGATCGATTAAGAATTTTAACCTGGAATCCAAGTTAAAGCCTCAACAGGAAGAAAGCTCTATGCAGAAGTATGAAAAGGATCAGAATGCAGCCCTCAGTAGTTTACAAGAAAGGTAACCCCTTTACATTAACTGGAAAATCCACCAAAAACCTGTCATTGATGCAAACATGTTATACTTTAATACATGTTTATAATCTATTAGTCATAATTTTTGCACATGGTCCAGTAACTTAAGCAGAAGTTCCCTGAGATTTCCTCCTGTATAATTGACAGTAATTTAAAAACATGTTTTGTCTTTTTGTTAAAATTCAGTAACATTGCATTTAATTTTTTTCTAGGTATGATACGCACAGAGAAAATCTTGAGCTGTACCTGGAAAACAACAAATTCAGAATTATTTCTGATTTCTCCGGTGACGAGGAAAGGAGTAGTGCTTGTCTGCAGGGTAAACTGGCAGACCTGCAGGTAACGTCTGAAAATACTATTAGAGAAGTTTTATCTTTTATTAGAAAATAATACCACCATGAGTATAGAATTCATTATTTTTGTTGAGGCCACATATGCGTTAGATGTTTCCAAAGAATTCAGAAGAATTGTTCAAAACAATGTGTTTGAAGGCCATTTCAACCCATAGTTCAACTGTGTTGCTGTCAAGTTAACAAAACCTGAAAAGCCAGTGGCTCTGAATATTTGTTTCGGTTGTCATCATCTTGACCAAATTGTCACATTGTCTGATGTTGGGGCAACAAGGAAGGGGCGGTCAGTGGAGGGATAGTTCACTCTGAGTGATGGATAATCTTGTGGAGAGCCATTTGGCTCAGGAGCTACAGAAAAAAAAACTAGTGTTGGGTGCACCAAGCGTAAGCCCTACAAATAAAGCCCTTCCTTATTTTGAAGACCGTCTGTGTGGGCAGCGCAACACTGTTGTATGCTTCAGAATGCGTTAGAATGATCCCTCACAGAAAACCCAGCAGGTGGAGATAAGGGCCATGGGAGAGCCTACAGTGCCCTCCCGTATTTTATAGTTACCTTCCCTTTATGATGCCAGTTCCTGAGTCACACTCTACCATCTGGGTCCTCTCTATTTTCCATCTGAGTAAACAGAATTAATAGGTTAAAATCTCTGTTGTTCAAGTGATGGATTCAGCACGTTTTCATCACAATTAAGAAATTGTCTTGAGACCTTACTCCAGTAACTGAATAATGAGTTGGTTATAAAAGCGATAATAATCCGTGGGGAAGGTGAAGAACAAATTATAATGATCAGCATTGAGTAAATTCTGTAGCAGCGCCTTAAAAAAAAAAAAAAAACCACCACCAATAAGATAAAGAGATAGAATAGTATTGAATTTGTAGGTGTTTAATTAGAAATCATAATTTAATTTCATTCACTTCTTATTTGATAGAAACAGTTTTGGTTCACTCCGGTTTTAGTTTTAGTTTAGGGAGAAACAAAGATTTATTATCTAGAGGAACTAGGTTATCTGTTCTTACATTACATGTATCTTTCTGAATTGTATTCTGTGCACCTGCTTATGGGAAGCGAGTTTGGATTCCTTTGTTGTGACTCCCTTGACTTCCTTGAGTGGGACTTCGGAGAGCACAGTTAAGATCATTGTTCCCGGACAGATACTTCGCTTGTAGATGGTTGGAAAATACTTTTAAAATGTATTTAACATTGAATTAATTTTATTAATTAAATTAGGTATAAAAATAATTTTAATGTATTTTCATATGAAACTCTGTGTTATTGGTTGGCAAATGCCTCATTTTGTGAGAACAGAATAATTGTGCCTGTTAACCCACTAGCTGATAGATCACTTTATGTGTTTCACCTAGGTCTTAAAAAATGAAACCGATGCTTGCTGGAAAGAGTTTGAAATCACCTCCTTGAAGTTAGAAGAGCTTGACAGTGACATAAAGAAGCCTTTTATAAGTAACATGAGAGGCAGATTAAAGGAAAAAGAAAGAGAGTTTCAGATGACTCTTAATACCAGGTATAATTCTGAGACCTATTAACCACGAATTTACTGCATTTACTGAATTTTTGATGCTATTTTAAGCTCGGCTAGTACTAGACTAAGTACGCTATTGTATTTAGTTGTCACAGCCACAGTGAGAGAGGCCACCACGATTGCCATTCGACTGATGAGGAAACTGATACTCAGGGAAGTTAACATAACCAAGCTGCCCCACTGGCCAGAGACTTAGCTGGAACTTAAACACTGTTGAGTTCCAAAGGCCATGCTCTGCCTGCCGCCCCCCCCAACTCCCCTGCCCCCGCCCTGTCTGCCCTTGGACATGCATTTGGCCATGTCACGTAATTTTTCTGGGCCTCGATTTTCCCATTTTTAAAGTGAGAGTGCTGTTATTATCCCCTATACATAGGATGTGTTTCCCCAGGATATATCCCCATTTTACATAGGAGGAAACGGAGGCTCAGAGTCTATATGTTATTTGTTCAAGGTCACACATTTCAATTTATTATTAGTAGAGCCTATTTCTTTGAATTCTATTATATTTTCACTAACAAAATAATTTATAATGACATTTCTTTGCTATCAAAGGCAAACTTAAATTACATTCAATATTTTATATTTCAGAAGGTAGGGAGGGGCGACTGGTGGTGACTGACTCTTGGTTTCAGCTCCGGTCATGATCTCATGGGTTGTGGGATCAAGCCCCGTGCTGAGCTCCACACTAAGTGGGGAGTCTGCTGGAAGGATTCTCTCCCTCTGTCCCTCCTCCCACTCACTTTCTCTCTTTCTCTCTCTAAAATAAATAAATGAGGGGTGCCTGGGTGGCTCAGTCAGTTGAGCATCTGCCTTCGGCTCAGGTCATGGTCCCGGAGTCCGGGGATGGAGTCTTACGTTGGGCTCCCTGCTCGGCGGGGAGTCTGCTTCTCCCTCTGTCCTTCACCCTGCTTGTGCTCTCTCTCTTGCTCGCTCTCTCAAATAAATAAATAAAATCTTTTTAAAAAATAAAATAAATGTTTTCAAAAAAGTTTAGGAAAAGGTAGGGTAAGGCTTAGTATATTTTACAACAATTTTCCATTCAGTGTGGTGTGTATTAAGCTATTAAGAATATTGGACATAGCAAACAACTTATTCTTTGACATTTTGGATTGCTGGGTTTGGTTTTTGAGGGGTTTTTTGGTTTTTATTTTGCTGGATTTGGGTTTTAATGTGATAATCTGTACATATCATTGTATGTATTCTTATTGGGTACTTATTTTCTGTTCTTTGTTAAATCATGGCATTAATATGTTTGTTTGTTTTAAGATTTTATTTATTTATTTGACAGGGAGAGAGATAGCGACAGAGGGAACACAAGCAGGGGGAGTGGGAGAGGGAGAAGCAGGCTTCCCGCTGAGCAGGGAGCCCGATGGGGGGCTCGATCCCAGGACCCTGGGATCACGCCTTGAGCCAAAGGCAGACGCTTAACGACTGAGCCACCCAGGCGCCCCTGGCATTGATATGTTTTATAGAATATCTTTATGTTGTCTTTTTCCATTATGTCTGGTTTATTTTTCACCCAGAATGGAATCTCTGGAGACCGCACTGAAGATCGTGTTACCTGTGGAGAAGGAGTCACTTCTACTCTGTGGCTCGGACCTGCTTCTCCATGAAATAGCCATTCAAGAATTTCATCTCATTGATGCTGATGGCATTTATCAAAACCTGAAGGTAAATAAAACTTCTCCCAGTGTACTCATAGAATAATTCAGTTCCTCAGAGATTTTTAATTATACATCAATAGTATATAGACTATAAGCAATGGCAGAAAAGTCTTCAATAATTTAGACTTATTTATTTCTCAACTCTCAATCCCACACAAATTTGAAAGTAGGTAGTGTGGGGTAAATAATTAGGTATTTGCTTTGAATTCAGAACGAAGGTTTGTTTATGAATGTCTCCTCCAATGGCTGAGAGCCTGAATATTGTCCTAGACTCTCATGCATATTCTGCAGTTTACTTATTCCAAGTCTCATTTAAAAAAATTTTTTTTAATTTTTAAAAATTTTTATTTACATTCAATTTAGTTAACATATACTATATTATTAGTTTCAGGGGTAGAATTTAGTAATTCATCAGTTGCATATAACACCCAGTGCTCAATACATCAAGTGCCCTCCTGAATGCCCATCACCCAGTTACCCCATTCCCCCACCGCCAAGTCTCATTTTAAATAAAATTTAAGTTTTATTTTTCAGATTACAAACAGATGTCTCAACAGTTTAATCTCTATTTTCACTGAAGCAGTAGATTTATATACTTGTTTTCTTTGGGGGATTGAAATGTCAGGAAGGTTATCAGATAATGAAACAGCTGGGCCATCTGATCATTCGTAATTAAAGTGTTGCCTTCTGTTGACACCATCAGCCTTGGCAAAGCTGAGAACCGATTTTTTAGATGCCACCTAGTCATTGTAAGTTTAGGTTCATTTCTGACGTGCAGTCTTTCTTTTCTTCTGCCTCAGTCTTTTCAGCATTTCTTACTTTATTTTAGAATATCCAAGATTCCATAGCCAAGCAGATTGAAATATGTAACAACCTGGAACAGTCGGGCGACGCTGCGTTCAAGGAATTACACCCACTTGATCTACGTGCAGCGCAGTCTATTATGCTGAAGCACAGAACACAACTCGAAGAAGCGAACCACAAGGTACAGAGGAGCAAAGATGCCCTCAGAGCTCTGGAGGAGTTTCTGACTTCTCTGAGAACAGCTGAACTCTCTTTTGAGCTTGTAACGGACCTTTCAGCCTCAGATACCCAGGTAGTACGAGAAAACACTGTGACGGTAGAAGATAAAGAAAGAGAAATTAGTCTGATGAAGGACCAGGCCAGACATTTGGATAAACGTTTGAAGATGCTCGGCATAAGCTTGAACGATGCTGAACAGGGTGACGACACCTGTGACAAACTCCTTGTTGCTTTGTCGAGAAAGTTGTTTGAGACACGTGGCTGCGGCGGGCAGGAAGAGCTCACCGAAGAAAACAAATTACTAGAGACTTGTATTTTCAAAAATAATGAACTCCTGAAAAACATTCAGGACGTGTACGATCAAATCAGCAAAATCAGTCTTAAGGATCCCACGGTTCCAGCTGTAAAACAACGGTGAGTCTCATTTCCATCCTGTCCCGATGCAGGACGCTACTTTTCTGTGTGTTCAGGATCTGTCAGGTGAGAGGATACTGCCTGTGCCTTTCTACTTCTGTGCCGTCCTGCTCTGCTCAGGGTTCAGCGTTCTGTTCTGTAGACTTTTCAGACAAGCTCCAGTTTTGTTGCTAGTGTGCCTTTACAAAATGTTCTGTGATTTTTTTCTCATTAACGTGTGCATTTCATGGACAAAGGAAGAGTGAAATAAGATGTGTGTGAAGTACTTGAGTTCCTTCAAAGTCCCTTTTAGTGCTCTGTTATTACGGGGTTCTCATGATGGGGGAAGACCTGAAATACTCCACGTGTTGGATTATAAAGAAAGAAATGGTGGAAGATATGCATGCCACGGCCTGTTCCTACTTCTTCCTTAATTATTTGGTTTTCTCCTCTCCTCCCAGCAGGATTGGGAGGGGGACTGAGTGGGAAGGCATAGGATTGAATTTGAGAGGTCAGCCTAAGGTTAGTGCTGGTTCTGGAGAAGGAGCAGAATTGCAGTAAACTGAGGGGGGCAACCTTCTGTACGAGTGCTGTTATTTTAGTTCTCACGTTCAGAGCCAGCCTCCAGGTCTTGCAGTGACAAAGTTAGCAAGTTACTTTTGTGGACTCCCCTCCCCTGTCTAAATCATTCCCACGTTCTGTCTCCTCTGCCCACTGAGTCCCTCAGGCTCAGTGCTCTCTGAGGCTCTTCAGCTGACTACGCTCTTCCCTCTGAAATTGCTCTGTGCTTGTGGTCTCAATGAGACTTCAATTCCTACAGAGCCCCGTTCTTAAGAGAGCTGTTGAGCTAATTACTAACTTAATTATTAATTTGTCATTAATAAATTTAATATATTTATAAATAAGTAATGAATGAATTACATGTTAATTTATACATGTAAAACTATACATTGATAAACAATAAATTACCTTAACTTTTAATTTGGTTATTAATACAACAAATATGTGTTGTGTGCCAGGTACTATTTTAGGTACTGGGGACATAGCAGTTAACAAAATAGACAAAAACTCTTGTCCCCGATAGAGCTTCTTATCTAGTGAAAGGAGTAAGATATTCAATGTTCGATGGTGATAAAAGCTATGAAGAAAAATTAAGCAAGGAAGGAGGAGGGGGTTGTAATTCCAAAAGGGTCATCAAGGGCAGTTTTACTGAGAAAGTAATCTTTGAGTCAGATGGGATGAGAGAGCTAGCCAGGTGACTACCAGGACGACGAGCCTTGCAGGCTGAGGGAGCGGAAGGTACAAAGGCTGGGTGTGCGCATGTGCTGCATGTCTGAGGGGAGACAAGGGGGTGAGAAGGTCAGTGGTGAGGGGAAGAAGTATGAAAGGGGATCAGAAAGGAACAGGTGGGATGGGGCTTAGCTCAGGTAGGGACCTGTGGGCCATGTGATAACTGGCTTTATCTTTGTATAACATGGGAAGTCATTGGAGGGTTCTGAGCAGATGGAAATGATTTGGTTTGCAATGTAACAGGCTCTCTCTGGCTGACATGTTGAGAACAGAGTGTAGGAGTCAAGGGAAGATACAGGAAGTCTGGGTTCATCTGTGGTAGTAATTCAGGTAACAGATGGTGGTGGTATGGACCAGTGGTGAGGTGGCAGAAGGGACTAAAATTCTGAGTATATTTTGAAGATAGAGTCCATAAGATTTGTTGACACACTGTACCTAGGTTATAAAAGAAGGATTGGAGTCAAGAATGATTCTAGGCTTTGACCTGAGCGACTAGAAGAATGGAGTTACCATCGACTGAGATGAGAAAGAGTGAAGTTTGTCAGGTATTGAATGAAAGATCAAGTGTGCTTGGTTTTAGAAACAATAGGTTCAAAATACTTATTTGACATTCAAGTAAGGATATCAACAAGACTCTTAACAGTAGATGGAGGCAGGAGAGAGGGCTGAGCTAGAGGTATGCATTCGAGAGTCATCAGTGTCTAGAATGCTATTTAAAGTCATGAGATGGATGACATTGCCAGCAGAGTGAGTTCAGATGGGCAAGAGGAGAGGGCCAAGCTGCATACTCCAGGCCCTCCATGTTAAGAGATTAGGGAGATGAGGAAGAACCAGGCAAAAGTCCCAAGAAGGGGTGGCCAGTATAGGCAGGTGAATATCAAGAGAGTCCTGGGGTCAAGTGAGGAGGCCTTTCAACAAGGAGAAGTGGTCAGCTGTGTCGACTGCTGCTGACCGGTGAAGGGAGTGGAGATGGAGAATGGAACAGGGGTTTAGCAACATGGAGGCTACCGGAGATCTTGATAGCAGTTTGGGAGGAGCCGTAGGGGGTGAAGGCCTTATGGGAGTAGACTCCAGAGAGAACTGGAGGAGAGGAGGTAGAGACAGTGAGCGTCTGCTAAAAGCAATTTAGACCTAGGTGAATGGAGTTAATCCTTCCAGGATTCGTTTGCAGTGAAAACTCTTAGGTCAAATGACTCTTTTTTTGATGGGGAAGAGGTTTTTGTATACAAGGTAGAAATGCAAGGTTTCCTTGCTTGTCCATTTCTCCTTGGCCTCCTCCATTCTTCCTTGGGAGCTTGCAGGGCATGACCACCCATCTCTCTTCTCTCCATGCCGTGCTCTTTCCCGTACACACACACACACACACACACACACACACACACACTTTCTCTTTTCTCTCACATATGTATCCACTCCCTTTACAAGTGCGTTCACCACAGAAAAATGTTACTACTTGTGGTTTTTGTATATTATGTCTAAAATACCAAATTAGTATTCTGGAGATGCAAAGAGCCTCGTGAACTCTGTAATAGGAGTGTGTAATTTTGATGTAATAATTTGAGGGCAAATTAAAGTTAGTGTGCTCCCCCAAATTACCCATCCTTGTGTTGAATCAGTTTGGCTAATAACTGGCTATCAAACTCTTCTCTTTCGTAATCAAGGAAAAAATCACTAATGAGACTGGATAAGGATCTAGATGAATATGAAGAAGAGAAGAAATGCTTGCAAGAGATGGTTGATTCTCTTCCACAATTTGAAGATGGCAGAGAAAAACCTCTGAATCAACAGTTCCAAAACACAGCACTTTTGTGGGAGAGTACAAAAGCTTCGGTCACTGAATGGTAAGGAGAAAACTCCCTCCCGAATCTGAGAAGTTGTTTGTAGAGCAGTTAACTTTTTGAGATACGTTGAAAACACATCCTCATGGATCTAAAGGAGGGACAAATGTGAGAGTTTCATACCGGAAGCTCGTGCGGCCAATGTCTGGGCAAGAGCTGGAATCCTAGATGATAGCCCGATGAATTTAAGAGGTTATCTAAGAGGGGTAAGAAATACACAGTATGTTTATAATTATTATTACGCCACCTGTATTCGTCTTCTGTTGCTGTTCTATAACTAATTATAGGAAGTTCCGTGGCTGAAAAACAACACAAATTTATCTTACAGTCTCAAGGTTGGAAATTCTGAAATCAAGCTGCCTTCCTTTCTCGGAGCTCTAGGACAGAATCCATTTCCTTGCCTTCTAGAGGCCTCCTACCACTTTCCTTGATGTGTGTCCCCTTCCTCCATCTTTAAAGCCAGCCGTGTGGCATCTTCAAGTCTTAATCTGGCTTTCTCTCCTCTCATCTCTGCTTCTGTTGTCACTCTGACCCTCCTGTCTCCCTCTTATAAGGACCCTTGTGATGATATTGCACCCACATAGATAATTCTGGTAATGCCCCTGTTTTAAGACCCTTAACTTAATCACACCAGAAAAGTACCTTTTGCCATGTAAGGGAACATATTCACAGGATCCAGGGGCAGGGTATGGACATCTTTGGGGTTAGGGGCATTATTCTACCACATCGCCCTATTGGAATGGCAAACATTGCTCGTCAGTGACCACTCTCTTTTCTGCAGAGCCTGGGCAGGCTCACAAGTTTTCTTCACTACGTGATAGCCATTACCTACCAGTCCTAGTTGGCAATTCTGCTGACTATGCCCCATCTATCCCTTCTTTCCCTTACTCTCTGCCTGGACGAAGAAGTGGTCAGGAAGGCTGATCCCTAACAGACTGTACCAGCCAGGCCAAAGGGTCCAGCTGGGATAGGAAGTGGGAGGTACACGTAGATTTGAGGACAAGCAGAGAGAGAGGTCAGGATGGTCTTATCCCCTCTCTTTCCAGCAGGTGGTTCTGGGATCTCCTACTGGCACCCTCCTCTCTGGCCCAGGGTACTTTCCTTCTTTCCCCTGAGGATGAGTGGTGTATCTGTTTTTGCTCTGGTTAATCCCCCAGCTCCCTGGACGTTTCCCTTAACCCTGCTCACCTCAGTGGTCCTTTTACACAGAACTCTGAGTGCACTTCCTGAGTTCTACTGGAAGCTGAGTGTACAGTACTCAAGATAAAGCCTGTCTGTGGCATTCAATCTGTCTACCCTTAGATTTCATAGAGGAAAGAAATTGAGGTCCAAAGAGGCTAAAGTAACTTATCTAAGTTCACATGACTGATTAGTGCCCACCTCTAAGTAGAAATCAGGTATCCTAACTGCCAAATTATCTGTATTTCTTTACTTCTTAAAAAGGGCTAAATCTAGAATGAGTTAAATAGACATAAATAAACTGTGACTTGCTGAATTTGTGTCAAAACCATCTCCAAGAAGAGTGCTAAGAAGGCACTGTTTTCCAAGGTGTTTTTTGGTTAATGATGACATTAAGATGCTGATTTCTTAAGGTTATGAATCCTGTGTTTCTTTCTAGAGCTTACATCTGGTGATTTTTTTTTTTTACTATTGATCTGGTAAAAATCATAATCCAGTGATTATTTCTACCATCCATTTGCCAGATAACTGTATGTGCCATCATTCTTAGGCTACATTGGTTAAACAATATGCTAAGCCATGTCAAGAGGAAAAATCCTTCTAGAATGTATTAGTCATTTTTATAGGATACCTACAAAGGGAGAGAATGGTTTTATTATTTTTAGAGATTTACCTTTTGTACATTTTTTTTTCCATAGCCTTGACCAATGTGAACGAGTTTTGGAGCTCTTAAAACAATATCAGAATTTTAAAGGTGTCTTGACTGCTTTGATTCAAAAAGAAGAGAATGTCATCTCCCTTCAGGCTTCCTACATGGGAAAAGAGAACCTGAAGAAAAGGATAGCGGAGGTGAGTCCAGATTCCAAAGGAAGCTCTACACAATGGCTTTGACAATGAAGAAGATATTGTAAATAGAGTCATTTTTGAAACTTGGCTTAAAAGAACAGTGACCCTGTTTTATCAGATATCTCAGACCTTATTGAATTTATTACTAGGGCTTGGAAAAATTCAGTGCCCAAGTCGATGCTGGGTTGCTTGTGTCTGGTGTTTGGTACTGGCGGTGTGGTTCTGTTGGAGTCTGTGGTCACCCCTGTTCCTACCTCTGTAGAGTTTTGACAGTCTTTGCGCTGACCTTCTACCAAAAAGGAACCCGAGACTTCATCTTAGGCTCGAGAGAATGAAGGTAGTGGGAAACCCCTCCGTTATTAGCAGACAAAGGAATAATTACATTCGCTTTCTGTAAAGATGTGTGACTTTCCATCTGTAATGCTCCGTCTGTATTCATAGCCTCACCAATCACAGCATAGTCAAAGAAGAGTGACACTTTTAGACACTAGGTGTCATTATTTTCTATGATTTTAGGTGGTTATCAACCAGAAGTGGCAAAGGAATGGAATAGTTGAAGAATACTACTACTATACTACATTACTGTATACCAGAAAGTTGCTTTTTCTACTGGTTTTATGAGTCCTATGCTGAAGTGCTATTAAAGGGTCAAAAGCATGTGTGAAATATAATCTCCGTGATACACCTGATTATTAGAAAGCAATTTTGTCGAACTTCCCAGTTGCTGAGAGAGAAAGAGAGAATCAACCAGATTCTTACAATTTAGTCTTTATCTAGAACACTTATCCCTGAGGCTGAAGTGACATTCAGCGTGCGGACACATGGCCAGAGCTATATAGAGTAGGAATGAGATCTGCGTTCTCAGACTCAGTCTCTTGGAACTGACCAATCACGAAGAACCCTGTTTGGACACCAGTTGTACAGTATGTGACTGTCTAACTGGTTTCCTGTGAGAGCTATTATTATTTTTTTAAGATTTTATTTATTTGAGAGAGAGCGAGAGAGTGAGCGTGAACGGATGGGAGGGGCAGAGGCAAAGGGAGAAGCAGACTCCCCACTGAGCAGGGAGCCTGACGTGGGGCTTGATCCCAGGACTCTGGGATCTTAAATAATTATTTTATTTATTTATTTTAAATAACAAAAAATTAAACTTCATCATACCAACTTCCATTTATGAGGGCGTGTGTAAGTGAACTATATTATTACTATATATTTTGCATGTATGAAATTATATTATGCACAGGAGAAATTTATTAAAAGTCCTCATTCTTGTAAGGCTGATCGTGTTTTATTTTCTGAGAACCAAAACAACGCGTAGATAGACCCTCAAATCCACTGGGATAGGGACAGGATCCTCCTAGATCCAGAGACCACCAAACCCAAAAGCTACCTCTGCTAGATCTTGGTGGCCTTCCTCATTTAAATCTCATAGGAGGGGTGCCTAGGTGGCTCAGTCAGTTAAGCGTCTGCCTTCTGCTCAAGTCATGGTCCTGGGGTCTTGGGGTGGAGACCTGCATTGGGCTCCCTACTCAACAGGGAGTCTGTTTCTCCTTTTCCCTCGGCCCCACCCCCCCTCGTGCTCTTTCTTTCTCTCAAATAAATAAATACAATCTTTAAAAAAATGCTGTAGAGTAGAAAAGTATTTTCATAAATATGCTAGAATAAGGTTTGCAATAATATATAGAGAACTCGTAGAAATTAGTGAGTAAACCACTGAGATCCAAACGGGTATTTGTACATAGGGAATAAACTGACAATTGTTAAAAAAAAAAGAGAGACACACACACACATAGTTCAACCTCATGAGTAATCAAAGGAAACCAGAACTACTCAAAAATACCTTTGTTTGCCTTTTGATGGTCAGCGAGATGTGTACTCTTTATGTTTCTGGTTAAAGAGTAGATTGCTACTACCCATTTGGAAAACACTTTGACAACGTTATTCAAGGTCCTTGAAAATTTGTCCACCATTTGACCAAATATTTCATTTCTAGGAATCTAGCCTAAGGATATAATATTAAATATGGAAAATTCTTAATACCAAAGACATTAATGGTAGCACTTTAAAAATTTACTAATGTCCTTCTTTCTTCTTGGGCCAAACTATACCCCTCCACTCCAATAAATGATTTATCCCAGAAGCTGGAAAATCCTGAAGCCAGAAAAATTGGTTTTATTTGCAAAGAGGGCGATCATGTGGCCTTGAGGTTTTAAGTAACACTACTCCTACTACTAAAAATGATGGCGATCATGATAGCTTCTGCCATGGATGGCTTGGCCATTGTGTGCCAAATTCATCACACATGGTTGTATCATTTCATTCCCACGTAACCTTATTACCCTGCAAGGTAGGTGTTATTAACCCTGTTATACTGGTGGGAAAACCAAGGTTTAGAGGTGTTGTTTTTGTTTTTTTTCTTTAGAGAATTTCAGAAGTAACTGTAGGAGTTTTAATGTTATTAAAATGGCATCATAAATAAAGAACAAAAAAATTCCCCAACCCTGACCTGTCAGTTTTCCTGATTTGCTATGGGACTGTCAAAGGAGATATATACTCAAAAAACAAGACCAATGGTATCGCTCTTTTATAATGTGCACGAGTGCTCAATACCCCAGCAAGTTCTCTGGGGGAAACATGGATCAAGCATGTGGGCCAGCCTAAGTGCTTACAAGGTCTTACTCTCCTCCAGATCTAAATCCAAATCTTGGACTCTTATCACAGAGTAGCTCAGATATTGATACAGTGGCCTGGGTTCTTCACCTGATGTGAAGATAGATTCATAACGCTAGTCTCAAGGATCTTACCTGTTGAACAATAAGAAAGCAACACAGAGCAAAAAAAGCACCATATCCATGTATTGAATGTTTCAGCCATGCTGATCTTGCTTAGCAGTAACGTCCAATTTATGACTTGGAATTGGATAGATTAGCAACTTCCTCCATAAAAAAAGACAAAAAGTGAGGGTAGAAGTTAAATAATTTCCCCAGGATTATATGGCTAATAAGTGGCATAATCGTGACTTAATCCCAGGTCTGTATGATTACAAAGTCATGTTTCAATCATCATAATATTGCATTCTCTGTAAACATTTGAACTATGTATATGGCAGAAGTGAAAACTGGTTAACTTTGCTTTGTTCCCCTTTCTCAACCGTAAAGGTTTGTTCACAAAGGTATTTTAAAAATTAATAAAATAAAATAATTACCTTTAAGAAATGTAGAAGGGTCCAGGCATTTCTTATTATCTTGAGAATTTTATACCTAGTATGGGATCTAGCATATGAGCGTTTTACGCATTTGCTGAAATAATATTTCGTGTGGAAGCTATACACGTTCCAGTACACTAATATTTAATTCTTTTCTCAGATGCTTCTTTAACTGTCTGGAAAAAGTAAATTTTGGTACTTTTTAGCACAGAACTTTCCGTTAATTTTGTGACGAATTAGATACGTCTTCAGAAACAATCCATTTCTGTAGTGTGTGTTTCTAGCGTGATGCTTTGCACCAGTGGCTGAAACATGATACCACTGAGAACTTCTGTCTTCCAAGCCATAGAAACCTGGATGTTACCTAGGATATGGGACCAGATTTCCACTCTCTTTAATGAAAGACACAAGTGCAAAAGTAAGACTAAAGGCTAGAGTGTCAGGGGACTATTCACGTTTGGGAAAAGGCAGAGTGAGTCTACATTTCCTTTATTCTACCCTTTCTATTTATTGTGGAAGAAAACCCACAGTTCCCGTCAGTGGTGAAAGTACCCTCTCCCGCTCTTTCTTTTTTCTTCATTCAGTGGTGGCTTGTGTCAGTGTAACAACAAAGTTCTTCGAATGTAATGAAAATTAATTATACATATAATTTTTTCCCATTTGATTGAACAAAACTTATTATGCCCAATGCGAAGAGTCCTGTGCCAGGAGAGAAAACAGAGTTTGCATCTCATCTTTATAAATGTATCAGTCAGCCTCCAGTCGGGAGACAGAAACCTCCTCAGTAACTTTTTCTCGTTTTTAAAATTTTTATTCAATTACTGTTTCAGTTAAACTTTTATTTTGAGATAATTGTAGATTCACATGCAGTTGTAAGGAATTCTATGGAGAGATCCTGTGTACCCTTCACTGTGAGTTTCCCCAGTGTTCAGTCTTATATAAGTACATAATACAATATTGCAGGCAGGATACCGACATTGATACAGTCAAGATAAAGAACATTTCCATCACCACAAGGACCACTCCTGTCGTCGTTTTATAACCCTACCCGTTTCCCTCCGATGCAAACATAGAGTGTGTAACCTTTGGGGATTGGCTGTTTTCACCAGCATAATTCTCTGGAGAGTCATTCAGGTTCTTGCATGTGTTGATCGTTCCTTTTCCTTGCTGTGTAGTATTCCACGGTACGGTTATAACCACAGTTTGTTTAATTATTCACCACTGCAGGACATCTGGGTTGTTTGTAATTTGGGGCAATTATAAGTAAAGCTGCTATAAACCTCCGTGTAGGAGTCTTTATGTGAATAGAAGTTTTTACTTTTCAGGGTTGACTGCCCAGGAGTGCCATTGCTGGCTTGTATGTTAATTGTGTATTTAGTTTTTAAAGAAACTGCCAAACTTTTCCCACCAGCAATGTGGAGTAATCCAGTTTCTCTGCATCATTGCCAGCATTAGATATTGTCTCAGTTGTTTTTTTTTTTTTTTAAATATTTTATTTATTTATTTGACAGAGACCGCCAGCAAGAGAGGGAACACAAGCAGGGGGAGTGGGAGAGGAAGAAGCAGGCTCCCAGTGGAGGAGCCCGATGTGGGGCTCGATCCCAGAATGCTGGGATCACGCCCTGAGCCGAAGGCAGATGCTTAATGACTGTGCCACCCAGGCGCCCCTGTCTCAGTTTTTTTAAACCATTCTGATAGGTATATAGTGGTATCTCATTATGGTTTAATTTGCATTTTCCTAATTGCTAATGGTATTGATCGTCTTTCCTTGTGCTTGTTTGCCATCTGTAGGTCATCTTTGATGAACTATCTCTTCATATCTTTTTCTGTGGTATTTGGCCCTAGTGATTGATTATTTCCTAAAAGTTTTCTGTCTTGCTGGAGTGTCCCATTTTTGGTTCTCTGGCTGAAGAAAGCAAGCTTCCTTTGGGACATTTTTTCCCCGTGCACATTGACGTTACTAGGTGTCGGCTCCTCCAGCACACACTCTGGTGTCTCTGAGAGGAAAGAAGATGCACCAAGTCGGTGTTCAGGAGCTGATGACCCGAGTTGTTCAGCCTTCTTGAACTCTCCACTTTTCATTCTTTGAGTTTGTTTTGTATGTGATATCCAGGGTTTTTAGTTGTGCTTAATGGGAAGAATAGGGAAAATTATATCTACTGTATAGTTCCAGAAATTTCCTCGGGTGTATATATATTTTTTGGGTATTTGCTTATGAGATATCTATTTTCAAATTTTATATAATTGTTAACAATGCTCAGGTACGACTGGTAAGCTGAGTAAAACATGAAGATTATATTAGTCAACTCTCAAATTTTATTTTGTAGTTTAAGATCATTGGCCTTTTGGTAAAGTAGTGTTTCGCCTTCCATGTTAGAAATGATGTGGAGTTAGAATTGTGGAAGATTAAAATTGAAGTCATATTAAAGATGTATTAGAATTCTGTCCATTTTATTCCGATGAGCATGTAGGTTCTTCAACATTCCAAAGATGATTCCTGTTAGAGGACTCTAGGATCTGCCATTTTTTGTATTACTGAATGAAGGTGCTTTTTTTTTTTTTTTGGTAGACTGTTATTTCCCGACAAGAAACATGGTTTTAGATTATTATAATTATTTCATCATGCAGAATGGGAAGAAATTTGGATGTGGGGTTATTGTTAAATGAGATAGTTAGGATTCTAAAAACTTTTTATTGAGAAAGTGGGAAAATAACAGGCTGCTTTAGAGAAGTATAATGTGCAAAGGAAATACTCTCTAATAAATAGCCAATAATAGAATTTTGGTTCTTACCAGTTTTTCTGTGTAAATATATCAAAAACATGTTACCTATCTTTTTTACAGATTGAAATTGTTAAAGAAGAATTTAGTGAACATTTAGAAGTTGTAGACAAGATTAACCAGATCTGCAGAAATCTACAATTTCATCTAAATAAAATGAGAATTTTTGAAGAGCCTCCTTTTGAGAAAGAAGCTAATATTATTGTGGATAGATGGCTTGATGTGAGTGACAATTTAATTCACTAAAAATTTTATTTTACTAGCAAATTGATCTTTTCTGTTGTATCTTTAGTATTTTTATCTAATTATAAAGTTCAAAAGTCTTCATTGTAAAATGTTCAAATAATATAAAATTTATGACTTAGGTATTAATTTCATCCCCAGAGTTGGATACTACTAACAAATGGGTCTATCATCTTGAGACATAAAAGCTTATATTCAACTTATTTAAATAAACTAGTTAATATAGTAACCATTCAAGGTATTCATGTGCAACTATATATTTAATACAGTTTTGGTTGAGTAATAATTATATTTTTATGAATTACAAAATAAGAACTTGTCTGTGTTATATTCTCTTCTGTGTTTTAAAAGCACCTTTCATTTATCGTGGTTTAGAAATTAGAAAGACTATTGCTTTCAGTTGCCTGTAAGTGGCAGCAAAGTTTTTTTTTGTGGAAGGAAGAATTACGTGATATGTTAAAGCACATTTTTTTGTTGATAAAAGCAAATTATTTAAAAAGCGAAGGTAAACTAAATTTTTATTTTAAAATAGAGTGTGTCTGAAACAATGGTTTTCATACTTTTTACCACTAAGTGTGTTCTTTCTATTTTTAAATTATGGTAGATAAATGAAAAGACAGAAGACTACTATGAAAATCTTGGTCGAGCTCTAGCATTATGGGACAAACTTTTTAACTTAAAAAATGTCATCGATGAGTGGACTGAAAAGGTCCTTCGAAAAATGGAATTAAATCAACTGGCTGAAGAAGAAAGAGAAAAGCTGAAGGTAATTCGTAACGGAGATAAAATGTATGTTCTTTTTGTACGCAGCTGATGTTTAATACGGAGCTTGCTTTCTTGAAACAGAGTAGAAAAATCACAAAGAAATGACTTATTTCTTTCATTATCCCTTGAGTGGGACCTTTCTGTTCTTTCCTTTGTGGTATCTGTTAGCAGGTGGAAGATGTTAGCAGGTACTATTAATCTGGGGTTGACAGACACCCAAGTGGTACATGGATAAAATGACCTCATATGGGAAAAATTGCATCTTTATTTTTATGAATATCTAACCAAAATGTAATTTTGGTTCCAATTATGAACATAGTCAACAAACATAGTAGGGTGAGCGTTATGTGTCTTTGTTATCAAGAAAATCACAGGTATTTTTGAATCATTATCCACTTGTAACTGTTAACTCTTTATTGCTACTTTGAAATTATGATATTTATTAGTAGGGTCACTTCTAGATCTTATTATTTAAGGTATTAATATAGAAACATATATATTACTATAGCAGAAATTATTTTTAACATTTTGATAACTATATCTCAATATAATTGTTTTCCTTTATAATCCTACATAATTTGTCTCACATTTTATTTTTAAAATGTTGTTACATGAAGGGTCCACAAGATTCACCAGACTATCAGAGGCATTTATGGTATAAAAAATGTTAATAACTCCTAGAAGAAGCCCCATCAAAATACAAAGCTGTTCCCAAGTGGTCAATATAGGTCCCAGGGGTTGGCAGACATTTTCTTTTTTTTAATTTTTTAAATTTTTTTAAAAGATTTTATTTATTTATTTGACAGAGATAGAGACAGCCAGCGAGAGAGGGAACACAAGCAGGGGGAGTGGGAGAGGACGAAGCAGGCTCATAGCAGAGGAGCTTGATGTGGGGCTCGATCCCGGAACGCTGGGATCACGCCCTGAGCCGAAAGCAGGCGCTTAACCGCTGTGCCACCCAGGCGCCCCGGCAGACATTTTCTTAAGAAGTCAAATGGTAAACATTTTAAGCTTGTAGATCATTTGGTCACCGTCACAACTGCTTGATGCTGCTGTTGTAGCATGAAAGCATTCAGTTAGAGACGATGCATAAACGCTTGGAAAGAACTGGGTTCCAATAAAACTTTATTTATAAAAACAGACTGCCAGCCCTTAGACTGTTAACCCCTGATCTACATCATGATTATGGACAACCTGCATAATTTGAATTAAGCAGTCTCTCCTTAAAAAAGATTAGGAAAAGGGGCGCCTGGGTGGCACAGTCGTTAAGCATCTGCCTTTGGCTCAGGGCGTGATCCCAGCATTCTGGGATCGAGCCCCACATCGGGCTCCTCCGCTAGGAGCCGCCTTCTTCCTCTCCCACTCCCCCTGCTTGTGTTCCCTCTCTCTCTGGCTGTCTCTATCTCTGTCAAATAAATAAATAAAATCTTTAAAAAAAAAAAAAAAGATGAGGAAAAATTACCAGGCTGAGTATTAAAATCTTATTAG
This sequence comes from Ursus arctos, assembly GCF_023065955.2. Lineage (NCBI taxonomy): Eukaryota > Metazoa > Chordata > Mammalia > Carnivora > Ursidae > Ursus > Ursus arctos. Next base: position 35,323,013 of record NW_026622930.1, on the reverse strand, counting down.
AGCTTCAAAAAAGGCTAGTTTTTAAAACCGTAATCTCTGGTTCTGCCATTTAGAAAGATTTTACATTATCTCTTTTAACCCTAGGAAGAGTTCTTTCTTATGGCTTATTTACATATTATTCACTTGGATCGCATGAAATCTGTATCTTTGTAGGTCAGGAAACAGTCAAAGATTAGCAATTATATCTGGTTCAGTGTAATAGAAAAATATATGTGTATGTGCTTGAAGACTTTGTAGTATGCCAGGTCTCATGCTTCCAGTCTCATTTGTTCCCTAATCTTTGCTGTTCTATCCACTTTTAAATTCACATATCCATTTTTATACATTTGGAAAAGGTTTTCAAAAACATTTAGAGATTTCTGAGTTTCCTTTGTGTATGATGATAGAAGTTATGATTTTCTAAGTGTGAACGAATAAGTCCCTTAAAAATGCCTTGATGTGCAGGTTGTTTAAAAATTGGAAGTTAAAGATTGGTAAACTGCCAGCCTGTGGGTGAGATTCTGCCAGCAGAGTGTGAGAGTGTGTGTGTGTGTGTGTGTGTGTGTGTGTGCGCGCGTGCGCACGCAGGGCACGGTTTATATGCACAGATCTATGAAATGCAATGCAGGCACTGCGTTCTGTCTAGCACGAGCCTGACCCCCTGTCGTCTTCTAGTTAGACGGCTTCACTCGGTTGTAACATTTGCCTGACTCATGAAGTCACTTGGGTTTCTAAGTCCCAGGACTCCTTCAAAAGACAAGTGATTTGGGGGAAATTCAAAGGCTCTCGCAGTTTCTGTGTATAATAATAGCGATCATGGGTTCCAGAAAATAAAGTATAAAGTAAAAAGATATTTTCCATTAACATTATTTGTTATAGGAAGAGCTTCAAACCCATGAACAAAAATCTTCAGAGTTCTCTAAAAGAGTGGCTAAAATACAGTTTCTCCTTCAAAGCAGTGAAATACCCCTTGAATTGCAGGTAAGAGAATTTTTATTTAAAAGTTGCAATTAAATCACTCTAAATTCATGTTCAGGGGTACCTGCGTGGTGCTTACTCTTGGTTTCAGCTCACGTCATGATCTCAGGGTCATGAGATTGAGCCCCTCCTCAGACTTGCGCTCAGTGCAGAGTTGGCGTGGGTTTCTCTCTCCCTCTCCCTCTGATCCCACCTTGCGCACATGTGCGTGCTTTCTCTTACTCTCAAATAAATAAATCTTAAAAAAATATTGTTCATAAACCAGAATTCTAAATCTTTAAACTAAAATAAAATTAGGATCATTTAGTTCACCTTTATTCAATTCCTACATTAAGTCCAACTAAATTTTTAATAGTTGGCATCGTTGATTATATATGTTTAGAATAAGTATTATTTTTGTATTACTTTATTCTCCTTTCACTTATTTCCAGGACTCTTGTGTAGAGGTGGAGATGAAGTCATGCTTCTGTGTAAAGTAACAAAGGTTTCCTCTTGAGTGTCTTTTGGCCATAGGAAGGAGAATATGGCTCAAGTGATAATTGCTAGATGGAGAAGCAGGGAGCTTGCCCCAAGTGTGATTTCCTATTGTGTGAAGAGATTTGCTACAATATTATTTAGATCAGAGTGCAGTGGCTGCATATGAAGTCTGGAGTCAGACTTCCTGGGTGGGGTCCCCGCTCTGCCACCCACCAGCTTTGTGATCTTGGGCAAGTTAGGTAACATTCTAAAGCTTGTATTTTGTACATAAAGTGCTTATCACAAAGCTGTGCACATCATAAACACTCAGTAAATGCTGGCTGTTTAAGTTTTTCTATATATTTTAATTTATTTTCAAATGAGTGCCATGAGATGGCACCTCAGTTGATATGCTAGATAAAACTTGCTTGGGGCGGAAGGATTCAAATGAGTCTTTTGGAAAAAAGTCGGAATGCCAATCTCAGTTTTTCATATTATTTTTTAAACAATTTGAGTTGTATCAGTGATGTAGAACCATGAATTAATTTCCCACTGAAATGAAGCAGACTCTCAACTCATTCTCTAGCCATGCAGTTGTCTTAAAATCTAGTTAAAGTCTGCTACGGACTTTGCATATGTTTCATGATTTCAGGTCATGGAGTCCTCTGTTTTAAACAAGATAGAAAATGTAAAGACGCAGTTAATAGGAGAATCCATCTGCTCTGCGCTTAGTGGCAACACAGCTGAGCTCAGGGAGGACCTCGACCAAGCCAAGACCCAGATTGGAATGACTGAGTCGCTCTTAAAAGCCCTGTCTCCTTCCGACAGCTTAGAGATCTTCACTAAACTGGAGGTATGTCCCAGCTGTTTCTCTTCCGTGGCTCAGATTTATTTTCACACTTATTTCTGATGGCTTTGACCTCTTGAGGTTAATAAAAATAATTACTAAAAACCGAAAAGCAGGGGCAGAAACTCAGAAAAACAATTTGTGTATATTTAGCAGTCTGACCTTTGAGTTGCTTTGCGGACAGTAATTATTTGATCTTAAATTGCATTGTGTTGTACATTTACGGGCTAAGGTAAAGCAAACCCACGCAACAGAAAACCATTGAGAGCTTTACAAAACGATGGAGATCTTTTACACGTTGTGTACACGGGGCTCATTTTGAGGCTTCATGGTTGTTTGTGTGTTTGTGTGTTTAGGAAATACAGCAGCAAATCCTGCAGCAAAAGCACAGCATGATGTTACTTGAGAATCAAATAGGTTGTCTGACTCCTGAACTCTCTGAATTAAAAAAGCAATATGAAAGCGTCAGTGATTTATTTAATACCAAAAAAAGTGTTTTGCAAGATCACTTTTCTAAGTTATTGAATGGTGAGTGCGACGTTTCTCTTAACTGTTTTTGGGAATCTTGACGTATGAATAAGTATTGTGAACATGAAGGCTTATCGAAGCGTCACAAATGGTTGCACGGATTCTAGTTAAGGAAAGGGATTTATTTAGTTAAGATTTATTCAGATAAATCTTTTGGGGGGTGCACTCACTGATCTATGCCTATTATAAATAACATCTGTTTCTTTCAAGTCCCTAATCTTTAGTTCGTGAAAGAAGGTCACCAACATTTTCACATGTGCCCTGCTCACCGTAGCGAGTCTGGGGACATGTCTGTGAGCAGGCCGCCCCTGCACGTGTCTTTGGGTGTCCTGTGTGCTTGGAAAGGAGGTTTGGTACAGAAAATACACCACAGTTTGGGGCGCCTGTGTGGCTCAGTTGGTTAAATGACCAACTCTTGATCTCAGCTCAGGCCATGAGTTCAAGCCCTCCATGCTGAGCGTGGAGACCACTTAAAAAAAATAGTTAAAAAAGAGAAAAAGAAAATATACCACAATTACTCTCTAGAATCTGTTAGCCTCAGAGTTGGGTTTCAACTTATTACCACTTTATATAATGATTTGTAGCCATGTCATGCAAAGCAACTTTCAAAGTCTCTCACTTTAACAAGGTGTCTGAATTCTCCCTTGAATGAATACAACTTCCTTTGGTTTTTCCTTTAGATCAGTGCAAGAACTTTAATGACTGGTTTGGCAACATTACAATGAACCTTAAAGAGTGTTTTGAATCTTCAGAAACAAAAAAGAGTGTGGAACAAAAGCTACAAAACCTTTCTGTAAGATATATATATATATGTGTATAAATTTTAATCAAAATTTATCAAAACTAAAATACTAGAGACATAGAACTGTATTTAAGTAGATAAAATCATTATTTTGGAGGTGCCTGGGTGGCTCAGTTGGTTAAGCATCTGCTGCTTGATTTCTGCCTAGGTCACAATCTCGGGGTTGTGAGATCAAGTCCCGTGTCGGGCTCCACGCTGAGTGTGGAGCCTGCTTAGGATTCGGTCTCTCCCCGTTCCCCTCTCCCCACTCAAGCTCTCTTTCTCTCAAAATAATTAGTTAATTAATTAATGACTTTGACTTACTAATTTCTCTACAGAGATAATGTTTCCAAATAACCAACTCTTCCCCAAATATTTTGGAACTCCATATTTATTGGGCAAGGGTGCGAGTCACTTAAACAAGTCCTATTTTCACACCTATTATAAGATGCTGTTTAACTTAGTTGTTTACTGGTAAATCCAGTCAAGTTAAAATTATATTTGATAAAAAATAAAGGCTTTCCCTAACCTGGATTTTGGAACTCCTTTACTTTCTTGAGAGAGATCTCTTGACTTTTTATTATTTTTTTCTGAGTAATATTTCTTTAAAAAATCTCAGTTGAACTTTAATACAGCTGGTTGAACTGTAGTGGAGGGTAGCCTGAAATAAAAGGTAATGTGCATGGAGGCATTTAAAATGCATATGGCGTCCTTAAATCTTGATCACTTTAGGCTAGATTGTCCAGTACTTTAGTGGTGATATAAGTCATACTCTCAAGCTTATGAGTGGCAATAATTGTTCTTTGTTTGATTCCTTGCTTTGATGATACTGTTATTTATTGGTAGAATTGCCTTTCTTTTCTTTTTTTGTTTAAGTCCCAACTTTTTGTTTTTTTATTTTTTTGCTTTTAACTTTGCCCATTGCATGGGTCTTAGCAATTGATGCTCAAACCTTGATACGCAAACATTGAGATAAAATTCTGATTTGGACAAAGTTAAATAGAGAATTGTCTGTTTAGGTTTACATGTTGATTACCAGAAGGGAGCAAGGATTTAGAAGCTGAGGAAAGAAAAATGCAGCTTTCCCAGTCTTATTCCTACTGACGTTCATGGTGACCCTGCATTATTTTGCTTGATGCCATTTCCAGTAGGTCAGATATATCACACACAGTCTACAACTAATATAAATCATCTTTTGATCTTATGCCATTGAGTTAGCCACATCTCCATAGCTCTTCTTTTGTATTAGGTGTTAAAAAGGTGGCATGTCTACGTGCCAGCTTGGAAAAGTGTCACGGGGGTTGTAGAGACCACACTTCGACTTTGCCGGGAGAACATCATTGACTTTCTGTCTTTCTTAAGGATTTCTTGACTCTTGAAGGAAGAGGCAGTAAAATACAGCAGGTGGGAACTGTACTGAATCATGTGAAGAAGCACCTGCCCAAAGCACATGTTAAGGAGCTTAACAGTTGGATTATAAATCAAGAAATTGAATTAGAAAAAATGGAGTCCGTTTGCCAGGCACGAGCAAAGGAGCTCAATGACTGCTTGCAGGAGCTACTGAGGTAGGGAATAAAGGCGATATCTAAATAACATGTTTTCTAATGGTACCTTTATATGTTCTGTGCCTCAGTCCAGTTAACACTGGGATATACAATACACACAAATTTCACAAATAAAATACATAATTTCAATTCTAAGTTTGTCTCTAGGCAGATAGAAGTTAGGAGAATTCTTCAAGTTATCTAATGTGGTAATAGTTCAGAGGTGAGTCCAAAAATGTTTTCTGTTTGTTTCCTGCTCTTTATGATACATTTGTGTAGCTCATTGCTTTATAGAATGCCACTATAATACAGGCTCTTACTGTCCAGGTTTTAATGTTACAGATGAGATTGGGCGCGTTCAGGGTGGTATGGCTGTAGACTGGATTTTAATGTCACAAATTAATTTTTCTCTAAATATCAAAAAAAGGTAGTAAAAACCTGGTTAGCTTACAAAATTCATGCCCACCTTCTCTTCACAGACTCACTTTTTGCTTACCTTCTATTTTAACATATGTAATGTTCTTTTAGACTCCAGGATGACCACAGAAATCTGAGCAAGTGGTTGACTAGTCAAGAAGAGAAATGGAAAGAAATGGAAAAATCAGGAGAGAAAACTGAGCTATTTTGTGAAGCTGTAGCCAGAAAGAGGTAGAGCTGATCTTGTATGAATATATTTTCTGCTAACATGGTTTCTTACATGGTGTTGTGGCTGCTATAAACTTTCAGTGATGTTTGGAATTTACAGGGAACAGTTTGAATCTCTGGCCCAGTTGAACAGCTCTTTGAAGGAATATGGGCTTACTGAAGAAGAGGAAATCATAGTGGAATCAACACATTTGATTGATAGATACCAGACATTTTTGAGACAATTATGTGAAATTGATGAAGAGGCTAAGTTACCTCCTACAGAGGACCAGAGCTTTAATGATCTTGCACATGATGCAATTCACTGGATAGCAGGGATTAAAGAGTCCCTTATGGTTTTGAATTCATCTGAAGGCAAAATGCCGCTTGAGGAAAGAATCCAAAAAATAAAGGTATAACTGCGGAAACTAAATTTCAGAGGTCAGAGTGAACCCTAATTTTTAAAAGATTTAGAGCAAAACTGCAAAAATTTGTTTCTTAATGGAAAATAGGATCATTGTGGAATGGCTGAAGGCATTCAGATGACTGAGCTTAAGAGACAGAAGGGCTGTGATGGATCTAAAATTATTTTAACGCAGACAGAAGAGAGAAGGTATATCCTGTCTTTGTAAGGGCAGTGCCTATGGCGCTGTGGTAGTGGAAGTTTACTAGGATATAAAAAGAATATATGTCAGTACAGAGAGGCATCAGCAATGTCAAGGGCAGGGCTGGAGAGGAGCTCTTCTTCACAGCGAATATGTATGGTTCGTAGAGTTTATCAGATATCGAGTGTGTTGTATGGTTCATGGAGGTTATTAGGTGCTGAGGGGGTTGCAGAGGGCAAGGAAATCTCAAGCTCCTCTTGGCCAACTTTTTACCTAAGGGGAAATTCACTAGACATTGTTAGTTAAAGATGCAAGGGACAGAAGCCCATGTGCTTAAAAGGAACCTGGAAGGATTGAAATTACATTCATCAAAGCGTGATGACAGGAAGAAATGGTTATGCATAGTGAGCTATACGGGTTGGTGAGGCTTAGTGAAGTACTTGGGATTATATGTGAAAGGTTTTCCAAGGGAGGTGAATCTGGAGTAGGGTTTCCAATTAGGGAGGAACTTGACTGTGTAGAGCAAAGGAGGGAAAGGGAAAGACAGGGAATGGGAATTAATTATGTTGTAGCCGAGGGACAAGAGTTGACAAGGGGCACTGCATTTTCCTGGCAGAAGCCCTAAGTCTCATCTTGAGTGTATAAAAATGTTGTGTTCGGCTGTTACCCTAACTCTCTATCAATAAATAATGGAGTGGAAGGAAGAAGGATTTGCCAGGGTCTTTTGGGCATCTATCTTATTTGAAGGCAGTTGAAAAGAGGAATGCCGTGAGATCAACCGGAAAAATATTTATTGAGAACCAATTCTATATCATGTGAAGGAGACATCATTGTCTTTTGGGCATATATAAAAATGAAAAGATAATTTTGAAATGTATTCTGCAGTCAGAATCTAAATATAATGTGTAAAAATCAAAAGATAGCCTATGTATTTTCCCTAAGTAATGCACACGAGATTCTAAGATCTTTTTTGTTTAATTCAGGAAATCATTTTACTGAAGCCTGAAGGGGACGCTAAAATACAGACCATCATGAGTCAGGCTGAGAGCAGCAAGGCTCCATTGGCTCCAAAGACCCTTACTGATATCAAGAACGAGTGGGACAACACACTCCATTTAGCCAACACATATCTAAGGTAAAGGGCAACGCCTTCACTTCTTCATGACTTTTCGTTGCACCGTGAAGTCATAACAAGTCTGTTTTGTCTGCCTCCTGGGTTTGGATATAATATCTATTGGAGAGAAAGTCAGTAATGTCAGGGGCATCCACAATGTCAGAGGCAGAAATGAAGATGAATAGTTCTCTGGCTCAGATAGGAAATCCACTGTCTTAACTGAGGCAGTGTTTACTTTGGCCGGTTCATCAACCCATGGAGGTCTTGGTAACAAATTAGCTTGTCTATCATTCCACCGTCAACACTCTGCTTCTTACCAAAACCCCCTTCCCCCAGACAGTTTCAGTGTCTGCGTGGTATTACTGCAGAATAATTATGCTTTTAAATATATATTCTAAGAGATTCTTAAATGTGTGCAAATGTTGTCTGAATTCAGTGGACATAATTCTGGTGAAAATTTTTAATTCGTATCACATCTTAAATAGATACATTTACTGTTTAGTGGAAATGTGAATTTTATGTTTTTTCTAGGAAGACAGATCAAAGCTAAATTTAAGTTATAGAAAGTATAAACTAGTTAGTTTGCCCATATACTGAATGATTATTTATTTTGCTTATATGAGAAAGAAAAATATAAGATAATATAATTATACTTAAGCATAATAAAAACTAATGGTTTGGAATCTAAATTATTGAGTGCTTGTTTCAGGTCAAATTGTGTAACAAATATATATATATATTTTTAGTAATACTACAAATAATTTCTGTCTTGATTTCTGAGCTAAACTTAGTGCTATTTAGAATGTCATTAATGCCAAAAGAGTCTTTGGGAATAATTTATATTAGTGTTATTTTAATGCTTTTTATTATAATGTATGTTGTACTGTAATATGCAAAAAGCATTCCAATTTGCTAAGAGTCATTTCATTTCTAAAATATTTGTTCAACTTAGCCATCAAGAAAAGCTTCTACTTGAAGGAGAGAAGTATTTGCAAAGTAAGGAGGATCTGAGATTAATGCTCACAGAACTAAAAAAGAAACAGGAAGTGGGCTTTGCTCTGCAGCATGGCTTGCAGGAGAAGAAAGCTCAGTTAAAAATTTATAAGAAATTCCTTCAGAAAGCACAAGATTTGACATCCTTGCTAAAAGAGTTAAAATCTCAAGGAAGTTACCTCTTAGAGTGCACTAAAAATCCCAGCTTCAGTGAAAGGCCTTGGCTGGAAATAAAGCATCTACACGAAAGTCTTCTCCAACAGCTACAGGTGAAATGGTCAAAATAAAATTTTAAATGATTGTCATAATTATGCATAATTATGTCATATTTGTAAATGGAATCATTTTTTCTTTTGGTAAATCAAAAACTTTTAACATTAATTTTGTCATTTTTAGATACAAATACTAACTCCTCAATCTGTCAGTTTTGCTAGAGGAATCCAATGCCTATTATTTGGTGATGGTGTTATTTTTTCTCATCCAAGTTCTCCTTTTCAGGGGTCAGAGGGTTAAGATTTTTTTAAAAAAGATTTGTCTATTTATTTGAGGGAGAGAGAGCGAGCACGCAAACATGCATGGGGTGGGGGTGCCAGGGAGGGGCAGAGGGATGGATTCGCAAGCAGACTCTGCACTGAGTAGGGAGCCTGATGCAGGACTCCACCTCACGACCCTGAGATCATGACTTGAGCCGAAACCAAGAGTTGGACACTTAACCAACTGTGCCAACCAGGCTCCCCTAATATTTTTTAATGTATCTCTCTGAAAGTGATGGTGTCAAAGTGATCCATGCATCCACCTATCCATCCACTTGTCAATTGGAATGGTTTACAGTTGACCCTTGAACAACGTGCAGGGCTGGGGTGCTGAGCACCACCCCCCCCCCCACAGTTGAAAATTTGCATATAACTTTTGACTTTCTGAAAACTTAACTGCTATTGCCTACTGGTGACCGGGAAGCCTTACAGATAACATAAACTGTCGATTAACACATATTTTGTATGCTATATGTATTATACATTGTATTCTTATAATAAAGTAAGCTAGAGGAAAGAAAATGTTAAGAAAATCATAAGAGGAAATACATTTACAGTTCTGCACTGTAAAGATCCGTGCACAATTGGATCCATATAGTTCAAACCCATGTTAAGGGTCAGCTGTACATTCATTATTCTGTATAAACCTCATCAGTTTCCCTCTCTTGCATGAATGGTCTGCAGTAAAAGAGTTAAGAGATAGATGTCAGCTTGCCATGAGGGACTGTATTCTCATAAGAGAATTGTCCATAATTCTTTGCATCTTGGAAGTTAGATTCAATGTAAGGATCACGTGGATAAGAAATCCTGCTTCTAGGGGCGCCTGGGTGGCACAGCGGTTAAGCGTCTGCCTTCGGCTCAGGGCATGATCCCGGCGTTATGGGATCGAGCCCCACATCAGGCTCCTCCGCTAGGAGTCTGCTTCTTCCTCTCCCAATCCCCCTGCTTGTGTTCCCTCTTTCACTGGCTGTCTCTATCTCTGTCAAATAAATAAATAAAATCTTTAAAAAAAAAAAAAAGAAATCCTGCTTCTAAGCCTGGGAGATGTGCAGAGATAAAGAGATACCACTTGATTGTAAGTGGTTCAGTTTAATAAGTACTTCTTTTCTGATCAGGTGTGGCCACCTTATTTTCTTATTCCAGGAAAAGAACTTGAAGGTGGGTTTGCTCTTGAGTTAGGACTACTTTCCTAATACACAATGTTGGAATTTAATTCTTAGGAAAGGAATCTGAGGTTAGGCTGATCTCATACAGTCTCATTTCCAACTGTGGATATTTGGTTTTACTAAGAAGGATAATTAAGGGAGCTGCTTTATTATAGATGTTTGTGATTTGATGATATAATTTGAAGCATTTATATTTTGTAAACCTCTTGAGAAATAAATTGTCCTCAGGAATGAAATGAAGGCAAAGAAGCATGGGGGAAACAAATGTGATTTCAATAAGCCATTTTCAGGGGAGAGGAGGAGATTTTACATTGAAATATCTCAACTACTAAAAACTTTACTTTAGAACTCTGGACAATTTATGGCCCTATTCCTATTTCAAGACGAAACCTCATGAAACAAGTGTTTGTGAACAATTTAATAATTTTCTGAGTGAGAAAATTCAGAGACATAATTGGTGAATTGTCAATGGTTTTATTTTTAGGATTCTGTGGAAAAATTGGAAGGTCATGTTCAAGAACACCACTCATACCAGCTTTGCGTCACAGACCTGAATGCCACATTGGATGATATCTCCAAGGAATTTGCCAGTTTTTCTGATAAGCCTGTGGATCAAACAGCAGTTGAGGAAAAACTGCAGAAACTGCAGGTATTAAACAGTGTTCAGACATGATGGACATTAAAACAGAATCAATATTAATTACAATGAAGAAATCAGTGTCTTTGGTCAGAAATCCAGTTACCCTTGAAGTGACCAAGATAATTAAGGTTCTGACTAGTCACAGAAAATGGGAATGTTCTTTTTTAGTGACCAAGTCCATTTATGATTTGAATTGAACATTTCCCTGCACTCCGGACGCTCAGAGACCAGGCCGTTCCACCCATGACCAGTCTCTACCTCCTGGAGATCTTTGTTTCAAAGACAGCACAGTGATTCCAGGAGATACTGGGGAGTCAACGAATGTATCTGATGCCACAGGACCAAGGGGGAAATGCTTCCGTTTTGCATTCTTTATCGGGGTGGTTGGGAATTGTATAATTTTTACCTTATTACCTTTCATACTCCTGGCCTAAATTAGAGCTCTCTCCAGATGTAGGGCTTCCAAAATCCTCTCCCTCACTGCAACAGCACCTAGCCCCTTGCAGTGAGGGTTATAGCCCTTGACCCACATCCTCAAAACACATTCTTTGGATTCCCACTCTTTGCTTAGCCAATATAAGCACCCTGAGAGGTATCTTCTAGAAGAAAACAAAGTAAAGCATTTTCTCGGTTACTTCTTTGACAGCTGCTTAACCAGAGATTTCATGGCGTGAGTCTCAGAGCAGCACTGCTGAACTGAGTGTGGGAATTCTTCATCTCTTTTTTTTTCTCTTTTTTTAAAGTTTTAAAATTTATTTAAGTAATCTCTACACCCCACACGGGGCTCAAACTCATGACCCCAAGATTGAGAGTCACATGCTCTTCCGACAGAGCCAGCCAGGCGCCCCCTTCTCTCTTTCTTTTAGGGATCTGGGAATCAAGCAAGCCTTCTCCATGGCGTGACATTCTGACAGGCTACCTCAGGGCTCATTATGTCCAGGGCACTCTTTGGGTGCCATGGATAACTAAGAAAAGTGGTAGATAGGAGCCCAGCTGAGGCTTCTCCAGGAAAATTAGCATAGAATCTCTGCTATAGGTAGAAGGAATCTCAGAGGCCATCACGTTCAGACCCCTCATTTTATGTGTGAGAAGCTGGGTTCTGGAGAGATGAGGGACTTACAAGGTCACCCATGTGAAATGACAGAGTAGGGGCTACAGTGCAGGTCTTCTGACCCCACTAGACATCTCTATACTTGGGTGTCGTACACTTTTGTCATTCAACGTGTCCAGAAAATAACTCAACTTCCCTTTCTCCATCTCCCAGCTCCATACCAGTAGGCCTGCTTTTTCTTCCATGTTCTCTGACTCTGAATATTTCTATCATCTCTCTAGGCTTCAAGTCAGAAACCTGGTTATCCATCCTTTCCCAGACTCCTCAATCCAGTCAGACACTAAGTGCTGTCTCTTTCTTGTCTGGAATATCTGTACAACTTTTTCCTGCCCCAAGACCCTCGTTATTGCTTCTTCAGAGTAGGCCCTCACCTCACACACCCCTGTATTGACTTCCAAATGGCTGTCTGCCTGCACTTGCCACCCTCTCCATGGCAACGTCCACATGGCTGCACCTGGATCATTCTAAACTGTAGTCTGGAACTCCCTTCTTCCAACTTAATATGTTTCAACGACCTGTGCAATTTGTTAGCATGGATCTTTTCACATTCTGTTACAATTGTCTGTTTACTTCTGTGTCTCTCTCACTAGACTATAGGAACCTGACTCAACTGTATTTTCCTCATCTATATAACTTCGAAACCTGTCATAATAAGGGCACCTGGCTGGCTCAGTTGGTAGAGCATGTGACTCTTGATCTCGGGGTTGTGAGTTCGAGCCCCACGTTGGGTATAGAGATTACTTAAAAAATGTTTACAAATTTAAAAAAAACCCATCATAATATTTGCTGCTAGTTGAATGAATGAATGAATGAATGAATGAATGAATGAATACAGGGTAGTCTATTAGGATAGTGACTGATAAATACTATAGAGTTCACCTAGTAACTTTAAGGCTTATTCTATTTCAACAGTAACATCAGTAGCTACGATAGTACCTCAAATTCCTTTTGGTCTTGAGTTCTCAGATCAGCCTGATTTGTTCATGCATTGAGTAAATATGAGTTCCTGCTATATTTCAGATATTGCATTAGATTGATTTAAGCTTTATTCTGAATTGTAAACATTAAAACTAGATTCATGTGGGTATATTCTAAATGATTCTTTTATTTTCAGTGCTTTGCACAAAATAGACACTTACCATTTAGTATTTTGATTGTGTAAAAAGGCTGTATCTTGAACATAATATATACTTAACAAGTATGTGTTGATTGCCTCCTACGTTCCAGGAACTGTGTTGTGAGAATTTTCTTTGTTACTTCTTATAAACTTCAAGTATCTTTCAAAATCTGTTGGAGATTTTGATCTGGGATGACACATTGGTTTAAGTTTTACCCAAAGTTTCTTCTTTGTGATATGAATTGGTAAATTTTTTTATACTTTCCACTAGTGGAGCAGAATACTCTGTGATTTACAAAAGTCAATTAACTCTTGTGGCCGTTGAATGGAGGTACTTTTTGTGACAATCTTTTCTCCACTTGCAGGAACTAGAGAATAGACTCCATTTACAAGATGGCACATTAAAGAAGATTTTAGCTTTAGCAAAATCCATCAAGCAAAATACATCTTCAGTAGGACAGAAGATTATTAAAGATGATATAAAATCACTTAAGTGTAAACAAAAGGATTTGGAAAACAGACTTGAATCTGCTACGCAGGAGACAGAAAATTGTCTCAATAGCATTCTCAAATCAACACACTCAACAGAACAGAGAGAAAAGTTTACTCTGCCAGGCAGAGAGGAGGAGGTCACTCCTGATGGTCAGGAGCCCACTCAGGACTCCGCTGCGCTGGAAAAGTTTGAGGAAGACCGGGACACAAACACGGTAAGTGCTTGTCCTTACATCTCGAAGACATTGCGTCTGAGAGTGAAGAGGTGTTGGGCTCTGAAGACAGGATGGTGAATCAAGCCTTCTGATTTCATAATTAAACCCTCAATGTGCTGGCTATTTACGATGCCCACTTGTAAAAAGAGCCCTTAGAAAACTGTCCAAGATTTCAGGTGTGAAATCTTACTGTTTAGTCAGTTAAAATGCCAGTCGTCAATTCAGGTTGATTATTCTCTCTGATATGTAATCACATACACTTTCCTGGGTCAAGAGCACAAAGGCAAATTAGAAAAGGCAGAAGAAAAGAAAGTGTGTTCTACCCATTTTCTGAGGGGAAAAAATCCCAAGAGCCCTATTTTTTTTTCTTTTTGGTTGATTTTATAATGAAATCAGAGACTGTTTGAAAGGATAGGTTCCTTTCTTTTTCCTCTCATGTTAACCCTCTACTGCAAATGCATTTTTAAATGTTGTCAGATTATTTGGTGTGAGAACATCAACGTTCAGGCTCCTAATTTTCCCTGGGGAGAGGAAAGAAGAATGTTGTTTTGTTTTCATTCTGACCAACCAAATGGGTACATTTTCCTATGGCAGTGAAAGTTCTCTCTCGCAGGTTAGAGATCGAAATGGAAAAGGCACAAAGAACCATCTAGTAAACCGTATTTGAAAGAGTCTTCCTGTTAGCCAGCCTCTCAGAATCCAGGGTCCTGTTGGAGGATAGCAAAGGCTAGACCATTCAGGCATGTGCTCGCCTCAGCTTTTTATGGAGTTTGTGATTAAGAGCAATGAAAAGAAGGTGCACTTCTGTTGTCTTCTTAGAACAGAAATGCGTGGGGGCACTTGGGTGGCTCAGTCAGTTAAGCATTTAACTTTGGCTCAGGTCATGATCTCTGGGTCCTGGGATCAAGCCCCGTGTGGGGCTCCCCACTCAGCAGGGTGTCTGCTTCTCCCTCTCCCTCTCCCTCTGCTCTTCCCTTTGCTCGTGCTCTCTTTCTCTCTCTCTCTCTCTCAAATAAATAAAATCTTAAAAACAAAGCAGAAATGCATGGAAGATTATAGGAACGAGATAGTGTTCTGTAGAAATGTGTAAAACCAGGTTAAACGCCAATGGGGCATCAGTCTGGCCATGAGAAAAGACTTATAAATCCAACAGGCAGTGTTAAATATCGCTAAGGAAAATGTCTTAAAGAATGAAGGGCCCATGCAGGCGGCTCCTGAGTTGTATGTATAAAAGAAACTTTCTTAACAGTATCAAACAGCAGTAGATAAGTAAAAAAGAAAAAGATACCAAATGCCTTCTATCCTAATACATGATGTTGCTAAAGGGAGATGCTTAATAACTTTTAAAATTAACTTCTCAGACCCATTTTGACTGTGAGCCCCCAAAATTCAATAGAGTATATTGAAAACTAAATAAAGATCATAATCCAATAATAAGAGTTTTTATAATTTATTAAGCTTTTACTTGATCTTGAATGAGTTATTTATAATTTATGACACCTCATTAAAATGATTTTTTCTACTGAACCATGTAAGACAAATATATTATAATATAAATTTTCATTTAATTTGTGATGCCTTGTGTAATGGTCAGAAGACTCATGTGTTTGTGAAGGAGGAGATAAGCTACTTTTAAAGCTAAAAAAATGATAGAGGTACTTAAATCTTTAAATAATTTTCACAGGTCTGGGGTAGAGGAAGGTGGTTTTAATTCTCTAGCAATGTTTTATTATGACTTTTTACTCTTTTGTGACATGAATTTTTTTTGTTTCTGCATCTGTGCTTTTATTTTCTAAGTACTGGCTGTATTTACTTTATTCTGTATAATATTAGACTATATAAGACCGAGAACAATGTAAATGTTGAACAGCTAGTAAAAGTGATTAAACAGGCATAGACTCGTATAAGACACAAGTGTAAAGACTTAAGCAGGAGTCTCTAAATAACATAAAAGCAAAATTTACTGAACCATAAGTCTAATTAATCAGAAACTATTGCGATAGTGAAAATAAGCAATGCATTAAACGTATTTATCGAGGCCTCTTTGTGCTAGTTATGGGCCTCAGTTATCACAGTTTAAAATCTAACACTAATTATGGGCGCCTGGGTGGCTCAGACAGTTAAGCATCTGCCTTCGGCTCAGGTCATGATCCCAGAGTCCTGGGGTCGAGTCTGCATTGGCCTCCCTGCTGAGCAGGGAGTCTGCTTCTCCCTCTGCCCCTCCCCACTGCTTGTGTGCTCTCTCGCTCGCTTGCTCTCTCTCTCTCAAATAAATAAATAAATCTTTTTAAAAAATTTAAAAATCTAACATTAATTAAATATCTAATTAATGCTCATTTCACATGTCTTTTTGGAATCTAGAGGGGCTTTTATCAGATTTAAAATCGCCTCCAGAAGAATTTTTAGGAAGTTTTTATTTTCTTCTACTTTTTTCTTTAGTAAATTTCATTTGGTCTTAGAGTTTTGTTGAAAGTATGATTGCACTTTTCAAAAATTGCCATTATAGCTGATATGTATTTCATTCCATTGCCAAGAATTTCATTTTAGATGAAATTTAGGGGATAACTTAGATCTGGACCTTTGGCTGACTTTTTCTTTAATAACAAAATATTAAGGCAAACCTGGAGGCAAAAGAAATTACAACATGTAGCCTGAAGGATATGGGAGCTTATGATCCCATATCATACTAGATATTTTTATAGAAGTGAATTTCTAAGAGTTTTTAAATATGAAAAGGCAGAACTGCCTTCCACCTCCCCTTCCTGCATAGGTGAAGCGAAGTAACAAATTAGGATATGGTAAAAAGTGAAGACCAAGTAATCTCTTCAGATTTAAGGTGTTCATAAAGGGAAATGATAAAGAAGAAAAAAAGGAAAGTAATGCATTCGTAGTTTGTTATTACTCTAAAAACTCATAAAACAACATTACCAATTAAGTGGTATTAAAGGCTCTTTCTGGCCCGCTCCTTCCCAGATGTCAGCCTACATGATGTAATTGCTCCTAAAAAAACCTTTTGTCTATAATCACATCTTTGAATTCCTTGTCGTTAGGTATAATTGTTAGTATGTCTGAGTTGTTTTTGTTCTTTTCAAAAATTTCTGAGCATTTAGCATTTCAGTGTTTAAGCAGGCATTCATGGAGAAATTCTGGGAAGTAGATGGTTACACAGATACAGGCAAAACATGTAAGGTGTCCAGCTGTGGGTGAGTGACCAGAAACACAGTAGAGTCAGTACTAGAATGAGAAGGAAAACCACTTACTGGGTAAAGAGCTTTCAGTCCTGGGGTAAATGAGGCCGATTTTTGGTGGTGTTTATCCTGATAACTCAGCAAAAATAATTTTTGTTAATAGAACACATAGTCGGGCCACATGCCAACTCTGTCTTGGAAGTGAACTGCTTTGCTCTTTTTGGCCTGTATACAAGTCTTGCCCCTTACTCTAGAGGTATTTTTCATAACCCAAGATTTATTCCTTTACGGGACAAGTGACTCACATCGTGCACACGGTGTTGACATCTGTGAGTGGCATGCATTTGAGAACATGTTCTGAAGTCCTTCTTAAGGCTGAGGGAACTTAGGAGCTTTCTAGGCTAACCCTTGTGTTTCAGGCAAGGGAACTGAAGTCAGAGATGTTAATTGGCCAAGTTCGTACTCCAGCAGCACTGGGACTAGAACCCGTAGAACCCAAGTCCTCTACCCAGCCCGATGCTTGGTGGCTTACCCCCACCATTGTATTGAATGTGTTATGTGGGTTGTTAATTGAGGCCTAATAAGCTAATGTACTGTCTGACCTCAGTGGACCCCTTATTGGGTTCTTGTGCCTATTGTGAACCTTCTCTCCTCCCAGTAAACCGAGCCAAAGCCTATTGCTGTCATTCCTAGCAGATGGCTGGCCAACAAGAGCTGGGTTGGCAGAGCCTCAGTTTCTCTCCACTCTGCTTTATAACCCACAGATGATTCATCTTAAGCAAAAACTAAATAAGGTTCTCTTATTTTTCGTCTAATATGAATTCATCTACACATCCATTCAGTAAAAATTTGTTGAGCAGACGATGAGGGTTCAATGGTGAGCAAAAATAGACATGGTCTCTATTCTCGTTGAGTTTCTTGTCTAGAGGAGGCATGCATTAATCAACTAATGAACTAATGAGAGCCTGATTGCAGGAACTAAATGAAAGAACACATTGCCATGATAGTCTTTCCTAAAGGACTCTGAGCTGAGCTGTAGTCAGAGCTTCTCCAAGGAAACAGTATTTGAACTGAGACTGGAAGGGTGGGTCGGAGTTAACAGCGCTCAGGGCTGGATGTGGGGAGGATTTTTGACAGAGGAAGTCGTGGTGGTGGGAGAGAGTATGAGGCGTTAGAAAGGGTGACAGAGAGGGTGGAGGACAGAGGAGAGTGACAGAGTGGAGGCCTGAGAGGTGGGCGAGGCTGGCTGAGTCACAAGCGCCTTGCAGGTGGCGTTAACATTGTGGACATTTTGCTAACAGCAAGAGGCCGCCGCTGACACCGTGTCGATCTGCCTTTCGGTTTGTGTCTAGCGGTAATGATGTATGTTTAGCTTTGAATTGTTTTTCACTGCTTCGTATTGGAATGCTTTAGAGAAGAAAGAAATATATCCTCTAGGCTTGTAGGCTATTGCCCTACCGTTGGCAGGTTACAGGTGATAGATTTCGGCTTCTCACTTTCCCAGGATTATGACAGCCAAGGGCCACTGTACCTGAATGGGGGAGGGGAGAGTGAAGCTGGTGACAGGCTTCCTTCTGTTGGCTGTGCTTATTCCTTTGCTAAGGCAGATAAAGTGCGCCATTATGTGAAGCCCATTGTTTCAGATGTGAATATAGAAGGTTTACTTTGTGAATTAAGGCACAGATAGAGGAAAATATCATGGCCCAGCCCTTAAGGATGGTTCGTGATATTGTTTCTCTCACTTCCTATTTCTTTTTCCAAACAGGCCAAATTCTAAGGAAAGATATGTGGTTGAAAAAAGTAACATTTCTTTAAAAATTAAACATAGCTGGCGATATAACTCAGCCAGTTTCTTGATAGAATGGTCCTTTTCCACCTTAAATTTATTAACTTTAAAAATTCCATTTATGCTTGGAGGCTCAATATGTATACTTATTACATTGTTTGAAAGTTATACTTTTTGGGGGCGCCTGGGTGGCTCAGTCAGTTAAACATCTATCTTCGGCTCAGGTCATGATCCCAGGGTCCTGGGATGGAGCTCCCATCAGGCGCCCTGCTCAGCGGGGAGTTTACTTCTTGCTCTGCCTCTGCCCCTCCCTCGTGCTTGTTCTCTCTCTCATGCTCTCTCTCTCCAATAAATAAATAAAATATTTTTAAAAGTTGTACTTTAAGTTTATGATAATTAAAAAAAAAAACTTTCTAAAGAGAAATTCCAGGAGTACTGGGGAAGGGAAAGAATCAGATGTTCAGGGGCTTAGAGATCATAAGTACTCATGAGAGGTCATGTATTGGAGTGGATACTCCATAATAGCCACAGGCCCTTGGAAAGCTTGTAGCCTGGGAGAAAGGTGGACCAGAAAATCTCTAACCCAGAGAAAGGACTAGGACTACAGGTGGGAAGAAAAAGTCTCCCAGGAGAAATCTAAACTAAACCTATATCTTAAACAGGTTTAGAGTCCAAATCTATGCTACTTGCATTCCAAAGTAGCTCAAATCAAGAAATGAACGTTAAGATCAGTCTCTGTATCTACCATCTCTCTCTCTCTCTCTCTACCTATCTACCTACCTACCTACCTACCTACCTGTCTCCTTGAGATACTTGGAAGAAGCAAGCGCAAATCCGCACAAAGAGGTCACTTCTATCAATTAGGCCAAAGGAATTCCCACAGTGAAATTTTTAAAAAGTCTGATATTGAGTTAATATCAATCAATCAATCAATGATGAACACAAAGGAACAGTCCAGCACAGGGAAGGGGCCTCATTACTACAAATAAGAGGAACTACTACATTACGAAAGTGAGATAATCCAACAGTCTGGAATATATTATACAATAATATGTTTAAAATGATTCATGATATAAAAGATGGAATGGAAATCATAAGGACAGAATAAAATACTTTGAGGAAAAGTAAGATTTGAGAAAGAACCATATGGCATGTCAATAAATTAAAAAATTAGTCATTGAAATTAAGATTGCTCTGGCCTGGTTAAGCAGCAAACTGGACCCAGGTTGAAGAGAATTAGTTATCTAAAATATATGACTGAGAGAATTACCCATAATCCAACACAGAGCTGTAAAGAAATGGAAAATTGGAAAGAAAGTTTAAGAGACCCAGAAGACGTACTGAGATGCTCTAACATAAGCCTGATAGGAGTTCTAGGAGGAAAGAATAGAGAGAATGGAGGAAAAGCAAGCCTGGGAATTTTCCAGAATTGAGGGAAAATATGAATCCTCATTTTCAGGAAGTATAGAGAGCCTTGAACAGGCTAAACAATAAATCACTAAAGCCAGAAAGAAGTATCTCAAAGGCAACCAGACTAAAAATAATTACGTTGACAACAGATTTCTCAACCCTGAAAGCCAGAAGGCAGTGTCATAGCATCTGCACAGCACGGGGAGAAAGATAATTCTTAACCTGCACTTCGATACCCAGTTGAACTGTCATTCTGGAGTGATGCAAAATACTTAAATTTTTCTGACAAAGACTGAATTTATCTATCACAAAACTCACACAGAAGCATATTACAGAAGAACTTAAATGTGAAGAGAAAAATGTTAAAACCTTGGCAAGAAAATATAAAGAATATTTTTATGATCTCAGAGTATAGAGGACGTTCTTAAACAGGCCCTGAAAACAGAATCCAAAACAGGAAATGTTTGATACATTTGACTGCACTAAAACATTAAACTCTTGTTCAACAAAAGACATCACATATAAAGTTTAAAGACAATCTACTGGAAGATAATAATTGCAATGAATAAAACTATTAGGAGATTGGTATCCAGAATATGAAAATAAACACCAAAAATCACAAATCAACGCAGTAAAAAATAGACAACAGATATGCAAAAGTAATTCATAGAAGGTAAGACTCATGGCCAGTGAGCATGAGAGTAGCTCAGTCTTTTTTTTTTTTTTTTTAAGTATAATTGACATACAATATCCTTTTAGTTTCAGGTATACGTTATTGCGATTTGATATTTTTATACATTATGAAATGATTCCCAGGGTAAGTCTAGTTACCATCTGTCACCATACAAAGTTGTTACAGTATTATTGACTATATTTTATATGCTGTACATTACATCTCCATAACTTACTTATTGTATAACTAGAAATTAGTACCCCTTAATCCCCTTTATCTCTTTCACCCAATTCCCCAAGCCCTCCTGACTTCAGTAACGAACGGTATCTATGAGTCTCTTTCTCTATGTTTGTTTTTTTTTTTTTAAGATTTTGTCCACTTGAGAGAGACAGTGTGAGAGAGAGCATGGGGTGGGGGAGAGAAGAGGGAAAGGGAGAAGCAGCCTCCCTGCTGAACAGGGAGCCCGTCACGGGGCTCAATCCAGTACCCCGAGATCATGACCCAAGCCAAAGGCAGATACTTAACAGACTGAGCCACCCCAGGTTTTTTTTATTTTTGCCTTTTTTTTTTTTTAATTAAGTAAGCTCTGTGCCCCGCATGACTTAACCCCAAATCAAAAGTTGCATGCTCTACCAACAGAGCCACCCAGGTACCCCTCTATTTTGTTTTCTTAGATTCCACATGTAAGTGAAATCATACAGGATTTGCTTTATCTGTCTGACTTATTTCACTTAGCATAATGCTCTCAAGGTCCATCCATGTTGTCGCAAATGGCAAGATTTTATTTTTTATGACTGAGTGATATTCCATTCCATATATATATATATATATATACACACATACACACTACACTTTCTTTATCCATATATCTGCTGAGGGACACTTAGGTGGTTTCCGTATCTTGGCTGTTATAAATAATGCTGTAATGAGCATAGGGAGACATACATCTCTTCAAATTGGCGTCTTTGTTTTCTTTGGATAAATACCCAGAAGTGGAATTGATGGATTGTGTGGTATTTTTACTTTTATTTTTTGAGGAACCTTCATAATGTTTTCCACAGTGGATGAACCAATTTATATTCCTATCAATAGTGTCTGAGGGTTCCCTTTTCTCCACATTCTCACCAACACTTATTTTTTGTCTTTTTAATAATAGCCAATGTGGCAGGTGTAAGGTGATATCTCACTGTGATATTTTTAAAATTTAGTTGTATTTAAATTCAATTAATTAACATATAGTGTATTATTAGTTTCAGAGGTAGAGTTCAGTGATTCATCAGTTGTACATAACATCCAGTGCTCACCACATCACGTGCCCTCCTTAATGCCAATCACCCAGTTACCCCTCCCCCCCCCCCCCCCCGCACGTACCCTCCAGCAACCCTCAGTTTGTTTCCTAGAGTTAAGAGTCTCTTATGGTTTGTCTCCCTCTCTGAATTCATCTTATTTTATTTTTCCCTACCTTCCCCTATAATCCTGTTTTGCTTCTTAAATTCCACACATGAGTGAAATCATATAATTGTCTTTCTCTGATTGACTTATTTCGCTTAGCATAATAACTTCTAGTTCCATCCATGTCGTTGCAAAGATTTCATTTTTTTTTTTTTTTTGATGGCTGAGTAATGTGATTTTGATTTGCATTTCCCTGGGGATTAGTGATGGTGACTATCTTTCATATGCCTGTTGGCCATCTGTCTTCTTTGGAAAAAAAGTGTGTATTCAAGTCCTCTGCCCATTTTTTTAATCAGGTTGTTTGTTTTTTTAAAATAATAAATTGTGTAAGTTCCTTGTATATTTTGGCTGTTAACCTGTTATCAGGTATATGACATGCAAATATCTTCTCCCATTCAATTGGTTGCCTTTTTGTCTTGTTGATGGTTTCATTCGCTGTGCAAAATCTTTTTAGTTTGATGTAGTCCCATTTGTTTTAGTTCTTGTTGCCTTTGCCTGAGGAGACTGGTCCAAAAAGATATTGCTAAAACTTACGTCAAAGAGGTTACCGCTCATGTTTTCTTCTAGGAGAGTTGCTCAGTCTTTTTAGCAGCCAGAGAAATCCATTAAAATAATAATGATATCAATTTCACATCCATTATATTGGCAGAAATTAAAGTGTGTTAACACCAAATATCAGAGAGGATTAGGGAAAATATGAATTCTTTTACCGAGCTGGTGGGAGTAAAAACAGTAATTCAGTTTGGAGAACAAATCAACAACTATCTATTGAAAATCAAAAGGAGTAATTTTAGTTCTAGAAAATATCCCAAAGAAACTCACAGAAATTTGCAAAAGGGCCTATACAAGGGTGTTTATCAGACCAATATAAAAACTAAAAACAATATTATGTTCACAGGGGGCGCCTGGGTGGCACAGCGGTTAAGCGTCTGCCTTCGGCTCAGGGCATGATCCTGGTGTTATGGGATCGAGCCCCACGTCAGGCTCCTCTGCTATGAGCCTGCTTCTTCCTCTCCCACTCCCCCTGCTTGTGTTCCCTCTCTCACTGGCTGTCTCTATCTCTGTCGAATGAATAAATAAAAATCTTTAAAAAATAAAAAAATTAAAAAAAATATTATGTTCTCAGGAGTCTGACAGATAAGTCATGTTCACTCAGACAGAACAAGTGTACAAGGCTAAATGTACCAGATTTATATCTGTCACCATGAATAAACCCCAAACATACTGCTGAGTGGAAAAAATAAAACAAGTTATAAAATGATAATACATGATGCCAGTTGTAGAAGAATTCAAATACATAAAACAATACTGTGTGAATACGAATATATGTAGTAAAAGTATAAAAATGCATGTGTAGGGGCACCCGGCTGGTTCAGTCAGAAGAGCGTGTGACTCTTGATCTCGGGGTCATGAGTTTGAGCCCTGTGTTGGGAGTAAAGATTACTTAAGTAAATAAATATTTAATAAAATGTATACATGTATTTTAAAATAGTGGTTATTTCTGAGGAGGAAGAGATGAAAGAGGGATAAAGATTGAGTTTTAAATTATATTTGTGATATGGAAAAGTACATTACTTATATCTGTATCATGGTTAATGACTGGAGGTTATATTGTAACTATGTTTGAAATAAATATTTAAAATAAAATTCAAATGAGACTGCCAAATCAAAATAAAATCTAGTCAAGGGTGATGAGCAAAGGATGACTGATTACAAAAGAATGTTTCCAGGAGCCAATCAGGACCTGGAGTCTGTGTTCCAACCTCTCTGGCATGAGCACGGGAATGTTACCTTTTAAATTTGAAATGTTCGTTTGAGGGACTCTGTTGGATTTTCTGCCAAGGTAGAAACATGGCTTTTGGAGTTGGCAAACAAGTGGTGCTTCGGGGTGCTTTCAGGTTTTTCCGAATGCTCTCTCTGACCACGGAAGGCAGATTACCAGTGGCAAATTGTTGCTAGTCCCGAAGTCAGTGGCTTATGAGGTAAGATAGACCGAGGGCTCTGAAGTCTTCGTAGATGATTAATCGTAAGTAAAGTCTTCCTAGGGTCTAATATCTCAGCCTTTACCTCAGGCACTCTTTTTCTGCAGGTGGATTTGGGGGGGACTGTAAGGAACAACAGCCAGCAGGTGGGAGGCAGGCGTCCACCGCCTGTGACCGTGGCTCCTGGCGAGGAGCAGCGATAGGCCGATGCCGCCTGTGGTGCGGCACCTCTCTCTCTTCCTCTCACAGCCTTCCTGGATCCTGACTTCTGAGATGCTGTCTCCCCGCAGATTTTTAACTGTAGTTTTGCATGAATAAATTGTCGGGAATGAAGGAAATGTATAAGATCATTTAAATCATTTGTAGCCTTTTAAAGAAGTGACTTGTGCTAAGTGCCGTCTATGTCAAAACCAATGACGCTGGTCAGCTCAATGTGCTTCCCAGCCAGTTTTGGTGAGGCTCCAGACGCACACGCCTCCGCGTGTCTGTTTTATTCATATGATCCTTTCACTTCAGGATAGTTTTACATTGATGGAAAAGTTGCAAAGATAGGACAGAAAGGTTTCACGTATCTCTTACCCAGCTTCCCTGATGGCTAACATTCTGCATCGCTATCCAGGTAGTAGTTTTACAGCGACAGTTTCTACCTTGGTGGGGGAGGTGGACACATCTTAGTCACAGACTTGATACTGACCTTACCGACATGAAAGTCTGTAACAAAATCAAGCAGTATTTCATTTATAAAGTAACCGGAAAATAAAAACGAATACCTCAGCAAAATAGTGGAAATCTTTTCAAAATTATGGACGTGGCTCCTGGGACATGTACATACTAAACATTTGTCCAAAGAACGAATCACTCAACGCAGGTGGCGTCTGTATGTACCCTATGAGAAACTCAAGTCCTTGTCGCTTTCAGAAAAGATCACATGACTCCATATAGCCTGCCTTACCCGGCTTGGAGTTCTTACTATGAACTGGTGCGAGGCATAATTCATTCTCAATACCATGAAATCCTGGTGGTCCTGCCATCTGTCCACTTACTATTTTAAACTACCAGCAGGTAACGTTGAATGCCTGTTACTAGCCCTACCCTCTACATCACAATGAACACCAAGCCTAAACTTTGGAACTTCTGTTTTTTCCATATCTGTTTTCTTTCTTTAAGACTAGATTATGCCTCACAATATAATCATAGATCCTATACTATCTTGCCAAAAAAAGGGTTTTTTTTTTTGGTGGGATACCATAAAAGCAATTAAATATTGTATGGAAAAATCATCTTTGATAGTGCCCAAAGATACTTTTGGAAAATCTTTAATCTGAGTAAATAGAAGGAACTGGAATATGTTCACCAAGAGAAAGAAAAATTATTTATTTGTAAGGTAGACTATTGAGCAATTAATCTTTTTATGTTTTCAGAATTCAGCTGTGGAAGTGGTTTTGTCAAAACAACTTTCTCTGGATATTCAAGAAAGCATGAAAAACACTGAAGATGAGCAGAAAGTCAATGAGCTGCAAAATCAACCTTTAGAATTAGATGTTATGTTAAGAAATGAACAATTAAAAGAGATAGAGGTATGGGAACAAGAAAAACACTGACAACATGATTGCATCATTTATCCAGTGCAATACAATATATTTTAATTACCAGAAACTTGCTTGCACAAAATGAAAAGTCTTATTTAACCTTTGCCTGATGATCAATTTGGTAACTATATAATTATGTACTAATCAGTAAGTTGTATAAATCTTTCCATTTAAAAAGTGGAAGAGTTTAATGAACATTAGTCTTTTTCATGAAGTTCCTAAAAACTTACTTATTCAGTAACAAAACTTGGAAATTCTGACTTATTCCTTTTCCTAGTCAGATGTATTCAGATTCTGACAAATTTATTTTTCCTAATTATCAACATTATGGGGTACTCCTTTGTTTTTAAGCTGTGCTTACAGCGATGCTTATATATTTATGTATTTATAGCTATATAATCTAGAAGTCCAATACATGTCCATGTCTTTCAAAAAATGACCCCTGCAATTCTAGTTGAGTTTATATAACTGTAAACATAGTTTAAAACGGGAAAGAGGGGTGATGTATATGAATAATAAAAATAAGATATATATAAAGGATGTATATAAATGGAGTGTATCTAAATCTAGGACAACATAAAAAAAATAAGGTAAATCTTCCTTTAGACATTGCAGAACCTTTTAAAACAATAGGGTAAGCTAGTTGCTATTAAATGCTAGACCAACTGTGAGTTTCAGTCTAGATTTTAACATGATTCTTGTATGAAAAAAAGCTTTTAAATGTCAGCATCTTAGTTTTTCTGTGTGCAAATGAAATATTTAAAACCTATTTTGGGGATAGAATGTGTTATTGAAAAGAAAAAAATTAATGAGTAATGAGTGAGTCTATATTTACTGATTTCCTTGACTTGTTTTTAGGAATTATATGCCCAGTTGGAAGCAAAGAAAACAGCCATTGAACCACTAGAACAAACTGAGTATCTCCATAAAGCAGAAACAAGTGCCTTGGCTCTTCACGATAGGGGACATTCGGGGCAGCACTTGGACGATCTGCTTCAGGCACTAATTACTTTGAAGAAAAATAAGGAAAGCCAATATTATCTCCTTAATGATTTTCAGGAACACCTTGCTTCAGTTGAATCCTCAGTGAAAGCCTTATTGACGGAAAAGGAAAGTCTTAAAGTGTAAGTATAAGAATTTAGGACTTGCGGGGCGCCTGGGTGGCTCAGTCGGTTGAGCACTCGGCTCTTGGTTTCAGCTCAGGTCATGATCTCAGGGTCCTGGGATCCAGCCCTTGTCACGCTCTGCACTCAGCAGGGAGTCTGCGTCTGCTTCAGGATTTCTCTCCCTCTTTCCCCTGCTCCCCTCCCACCACCGCCCCCCCTTCTCTCTCTCTCAAATAAATAAATCTTAAAAAAAAAAAAAAATTTAGGACTTGCATTCTTTTTATTCCAGCATAGGCTGCACTACCATGGACAGGTCCCGAGTTTTAAGAATTTATGCTATGAAATGATATTACGATTTTAATACTACAGTATGAAATTAATTCCATATAGAAGCCATTGAAGAAAACTGTTGATGTCATGCTATAAATTTTATATTATTTGTATTGATTTTACAATTAAAGTATATTCATTTTACAAATTAATTGATCAAACAATTAATTCACACTCAACTCTACCAAATAGACTTAAATTCTATGGAATTCAGCACTCTTTTTGTCAAGAGTTTATTCTAAACTGGGGGGGTGGAAAGAAATATTCTATGTATGCTGTTGTTTAGTATCAGCATAATTGGTTTAAATAGTTTGCAACAAACTGAATATGTATCTATCCTAATGCTTTCTTTTTACATATATATACATACACACACACACACACACACACACACACACACACACACCCCTTTTGGCTTTGAAAATAATAGCAAATGGTTGGAGATATAATCTTATTGTGTGAACACTTTCCCACTCTTAAAAAGGTTGATTTTATAGTTTTACCGTAATGGGGTTTACTTTCAGTGACATCCCTTTGAGGAAACAATTTTATATCCAAACTATTAGCCTGAGGAATATACCCTCTTAGTCATTATTGTTGGTAAAATGATAATGACGTGGTTGGATGTTACGGTAATTTCCCCGTCCCAGACTCAGGTTTGGGCAAGTCCTTCACAGTGCACGTGCTTTTACAGACATTGTTCCCTTCCCTCTTCACTCCTTCCCTGTGGCTCTGCAATATATGATACATATATTGTAGGTGGGCTTTCTGCATTGGTATATGCTAATTGAGAGCCACACTAAACAAGAGTCTGGTTTTTATTTTCAGGACAGAGCAGTCTTAGAGACAACCTAATCTTCTCTTGGGGGAGTTCAAAAAGAATTAATTTCTTTTAATGACCTCTAACCTCATGTTGATCTGTAATAAACATTCACAAGCTCCATTTGTTTTTCTCTTTCTAGGGGGCCTCTGGACAGTGCCACCTATCTGGACAAAATTAAAAAATTCCTGGCATCCGTCGAAAAAGAGAAAGCTTCCTTAAGCAAGATGAAAATCGAATGGGAAAACTTATCTAACTGCCTGACCGACATGGATAAGAAGTTTTTGGAAAGCCAGATCAAGCAGCTCGCACACAGCTGGGAACAGGTGAAACAGCTGGCTCAAAAGAAGTATTCTCAGCAAGCAGTAGAACATGAGGAGTTGACACTTCTCATGAGGAAGATCCAAGACCTGGACATCTCTCTGCAGCAGCAGCGGCAGGCTCTACAGTTAGGGCTCAACTCTCCCGAAGAAGAGGAGGGGAGCGCTCGCGTAGTTGCCATGGCCACCGAACTCGGGACCATCAAGCATCGATTTTCCGTGGTAAAGGGGCAAGCTGAATTTCAGATGAAGAGGATCTGGGGAGAAAAAGAAAAGAATACTTTGGAAGATGCAATGGATAATTTGCAGAAGCAATTAGAAGCCTTGGAGCCGTTAAACATCCAGGTGGAAAATCAGATCAAGAAGGGCGAAATAAGGAACAAGATGAAAGAGATTACCCTGTGGGTCAAGAACCTGCTGGGTGAACTCACTCCCACCATTTCCCTTCTCCCAGACGACATTCTTTCACAGATCAGAAAATGCAAGGTGACACACGATGGCATCCTGGATAAGCAGCAGGTGGTGGAGTCATTGGTTGAAGAGGTCAAAAATAACATTCCTAACCTTAAGGCAGATGAGAGCAATGATTTAAATCACCTCCTACAGGACTTACAGAGTCAATACCAAATGCTAGTTTTAAAATCGACGGAAAGATCGCAGCAACTAGAATTTAAGTTGGAAGAAAGAAACAGGTTTATTGCAGCCATAGAGAAGGTGCAGCTTTCACTTCAAGAGAATGAAGCACTGATAACTCCCGAGATGAGAGCAGCCTCTACAGAGATGGAACTAGAGCAGGAGCGAGTTGCGTTGACGAGTTCTCAGAAGGAGCTGCTGGAAGCTCAGGGTGTCATCGCAGCCCACCTTCAGGAACAAACAAATGTCTGTAAGGATCTAAGTGTGTTTGAAAGATTATTTCTGGATGACCAACTGAAAAATCTTAAGACGAGAGCCAACAGAACTCAAAGATTCATTCAGAACAAATGTAATGATGTAGAACACAAGATACGTTTTTACAGAGAATTCCATGAAACAGGAGCTGCGCTTCAGAAGGAGGTTGACCACATACAGCGCAGTGACCTGCTACGAAATCAAGAAAGAAATGAAGACGTTAAAGAGGAGCTCTACAGTCTTAAAGACCGAATCACTGGTATTCAGTCTAGTATCCTCCAGGCACTGAAACTCAAAGAAGTGTTTGACTCTGTAGGACTAAACTGGGATTGTTCCCAGCTTGACCAATTACAAATCCTAGTATCTGAAAAAGAAAAGGAACTCGAAGAAAAAATTAGGCAGTTGGACGTATTTATGGCAGAACATGGCAAGTATCAAGCGTCACTAAGTCAATTGAAGGCTATGGATTTGCAAATTAAGAAAAGGGCTGAAGGAGTATTAGGAGTGCCCCATCCATCACCCGAAAGCAGTCTGCTCAGTGCTCACATTTTGGAGTGGAGAATTGAGAAAGCCATGTGCTTGTGTCAAGAGATAATAAAGAAATTAAATGAAAGTAAGGCCTTTGATGACTCCTTCAAAGAGAAAGAAATACTCCGAATAAAGCTGTATGCAGAAGAAAATGACAAGTTACACAAGATTCTCCAAAACGGGGTACTAAAATCCCAACCAAAAGAGATGGATGAAAAGAACCTTCAGGACAAACTGGAAAATTACTTACGTGTTTTGAATCAGATAAAGTCTCAGTTAGAGCAGCCTTTACTTATAAATTTGGACATTGAACATATTCAAAAAGAAAAGGAGAATTGTGAAGCGTTTCACGAGCAAGTTCAGGCGGAAATGGATAGCATGAACGCTGTGACCCTTATGGAGAAGCAAAGAGAAGAAAATTCTTCTGACACTTGTGATATGGGGACGAAATTGCAGGACATCGAAGACCTTCACGCGCAGCTTAATACAAGCATTGATTTGCGCATAGTAAGTTTTTTTCTTAATTCGGTGGTTAATGCATTTCTTTTCATTTCATGGTTTTAGGTTTTCCTCTACTTAGTATGTGGGCTTCTTCGGAAGGTATAGGTCCTACGTGAACATTCCCCATAGAATAGCCATTTTAAAAAACTTGCAGTGGGCCAACTTATGATCCCAACTCATTCTACATCTAAATACAGTGCCTTATAGATGGGAAAGAGGAGTGTGACTCCTTTATTTCCCTTGTAGGCTCTGTTGAGCTCAAAGTTTGGTTTTTGTTTGTTTTTTAGAAATAGGCATAATAGAAGAAATAGGGTGTAGTGAAAAGAACAAAAAGTAATAACTCCACATCTGTTGAGAACTTTCAGTGTCGAGGCGCTGTGCTGAATACTTTGTTTTTTTGGGTTGTTTTTTTTTTTTTTTAAGATTTTATTTATTTATTTGACAGAGAGAGAGACAGCCAGCGAGAGAGGGAACACAAGCAGGGGGAGTGGGAGAGGAAGAAGCAGGCTCCCAGTGAAGGAGTCTGATGTGGGGCTTGATCCCAGAACGCTGGGATCACGCCCTGAGCCGAAGGCAGACGCTTAACGACTGCGCCACCCAGGCGCCCCTAAATACTTTGTTTTTAATCCTCACAGCAGCTCTGTGAAGTGCCTGCTATTCTGAGCCCCATTTTAAAATAAGGAAATTTAAGTTCAGGAACATCAACCATTTTCTCAGCTCTTGCAGCAGTAACAGAACCAGGATTTGCATCAAGATCTGTCTGATTTTAGGGGCGCCTGGGTGGCACAGCGGTTAAGCGTCTGCCTTCGGCTCAGGGCGTGATCCCGGCATTGTGGGATCGAGCCCCACATCGGGCTCCTCCGCTATGAGCCTGCTTCTTCCTCTCCCACTCCCCCTGCTTGTGTTCCCTCTCTCGCTGGCTGTCTCTCTGTCGAATAAATAAATAAAATCTTTAAAAAAAAAAAAAAAGATCTGTCTGATTTTAGAGCAGAGTTCATCAAATGAAGGCTCATGGGCCAAACCTGCCCGTAGTGCCTGATTTTGTAAATAAAGTTTTATTGGATCACGGCCATGCTCATTTCTTTAGAGAATGTCTATGGCTGTTTTCCTGCTACACCAGCAGGGTTGAGTAGTTGTGATAGCCCAGATGGCGTGCAAAGCCTCAAATACTTAGTCTGACCCTTTCCGAGAAAAGTTTGCTGACCTCTGCTATGGAATGACTCCAACATATTCCCTCCTTTTTCACAATAATAGGGTAGACAGCTTAGGCATTATTGAAACACTTGTACTTAATATAATGCCTTTCATTGTATTTTCAGAATTGTTGCATTAAATTTATAGACTGGGGGGAAATTAACTCCCTTCTTTAATTCAAAGAATTATTAGATAATATTTTTGAAATATTTTGATAGGTTTAAGTGCTATAAATGTAAAGTCATATTATAAACCCTAATATTTTTAAAATTGGTACTTAACAAGTTCTTTAAATTGGTGCTTAACAAATGTTGAGTAAATTCAGTACTTCTCTACTTGATTTTAATATAGTTTCCAGAAACAATGACATAAATCTCCAAAATAATAGGATTAGAGCTGGACTGGAAGGGACCTTTAAAGTTATTTACTTTGACTCTTTGTTATTTCAGTAAGAAGACTAAGGTCTGGAGACATTAGGTAATGTGCTCGAAACTAAAGTTAGTGGCAGAACCATTTATTTAAAAACATAGAATGGGTGGGGCACCTGGGTGGCTTAGTCAGTTAAGCATCTGACTCTTGATCTTAGCTCAGGTCTTGATCTAAAGATCATGAGTTTGAGTTCCATGTTGGGTGTAGAGATTACTTAAAATAAATAAAGTTAAAAAATATTAAAACACAAGAAATCTGGGGATTTTTTTGGTATGTGTTTTCTTTTAATTCCCCCCTCCCAGCAAGCATCCATTAAAGTTATATACATTAAATATATTCAGTTGTTTTATTTAATTCATAATGTAATATAAGAGTTCTAGAACAGGAATATATATCATCAGACATGATTCATAAGATGTATTTTTGAATTTTGAGTAGATTTCTTAGCAAATCTGGAAATCATTTTTCTTTATGCAAACAAAAAGTTATTTGTCTTTAAATACTAGTATAATATTGTCCAACTAAAAGTAGGAGATTCTAACCCTTATAAAACCCAGACATATTATGAATGTACTACAAAAATTCAAGAATGATAAAAATCCCCAAAGTTTGACAGCTTTGTCACAACATTTAATCTCCTATTCACCAGGATGTTTTGAATGATGCTTATGAAAGTATGACACGCTATAATGAGGCAGTCACCAGGGCGATGGGAACCTTTACTGCCCGTGAAGCCATTGTTGCCTCCCATAAAATAGACCTTGATAACCCAGAAGGACCACTGGAGACGCCTGGCTGGAAACAAGAGGAGTTGCAATCCACAATAGCAGATATCCAGGACCTCACTGAGAAACTGGGGACTATCTCCAGCCCTGAAGCCAAACAACAACTCCAGTGTACTCTACAGGAATTGGTTTCTAAGGATTCAGCCATTAGGGGGGCAGCCAAAGTAAAGGAAAGTGAAATAGAAAGGTGGGTACCTCTTTCTAAAGGTAAGGCTTTCAAAACAAAATTAAGATTTATTTTTCTTTATAATTCACATGTACACATTAGAAATAATTTGGAAAATATGGAAAAAATTTTAAATTATCTGTGGAAAACTAGCAAATATTTTACTGTATTTATTTTACTTTTATTCTTATTTAATATTGAGTACATACAACAGAATGTTTATAAAAGTCTGCATATGATGTAAAGAATAATGATAAAACAAACAGCTTTGTACGCAAAAGTTCAAAGGTAAACATCATGACTTTTGAATTCTCTTGTGTGGTCCTTTTCCTCTTCTCAGAATTAACCACTATGTCCAATTTTTTATTTACCATTTTCTTCCTTTTTAAAATATTTTTACTATGTGTTTCTGCTCCATTTTCATGTATGTGTATACTTCTGTCACTTCATTTTTTCAAATTCATCATTATGATGCTGAAGTTTATTCATGTTCTTGTCTAGAGCAAAATTCGGTCACCCAGATATTGATAGACATTTGGGTTTTTCTAGTCCACATTTACAAGCAGTGACAATAGGAAACTTTTTAAATTCAAGAGCTTCCCCGGAATATATATCAAGGATTGTGATTATTGGGTCAAAGGTATGCACATCTTACATTTTACATTCTAAATGATTTTACTTATGTCTACTCAGACTAGTGTTCCAAGAACATTCTATGTTCCAACTCTTTCATATCCTCACCAATACCTGATGTTGGGAGATTTAATTTTCTTTTTTAAAGATTTTTATTTATTTGAGAGCGAGAGAGCACAAGTGACAAGTAGACTCCCTGCTGAGCTTGGAGCCTGACACGAGGCTCCATCCCAGGACCCCAAGATCATGACCTGAGCTGAAGTCAGATACTTAACTAACTGAGCCACCCAGGTGCCCCAAAGGAGATTTAATTTTTGCCAGTCTGATGGAAGAGAAGTGATATTTCATTGTGATTCTAATCTGCATCTCTATTATTATTGATATATTTGAGCCTCTTTTTTATTTCTTGGTCTTTCATGTTTCATCTTCTGAAAAATGCCTGTTCAAGCCATTGCCCAATTTTTATTGGGTTGCTTGTCTTTTTTTATTGACTTGTAGAGATTTATGCTGTATTTTGGAAGCTGGTCTTTTGCTATGTATGTTACAAATACCTTTATGGAGATGGTTTCCTATTAAATAGCTATCCTGGGTTGAGTGTTTATCCTCTGGGGCCCAGTATTCCAGGAAGAGGTTAATAAAACTGAAACTCAGCAAATGCCCTCAAAGTGAAAAACTGTCCTTAGAGCTCATCTTATTTCTATTTCCACTTTCATATAGTTTCGGGCCTCTGAATACTCCTTAATTCCTTTCCAGTTTATTATTATATTTTAATAATTTTTAAAAAATATATTTGTTACTGGGTTTTTTATTGTTTTCAGTGAGGGATTTAGACTTTATCAATTTTATACATATAATCTTATTCATAGTGTTTTTTAATATAGCACAGCATTATTCTCTATGAAAATATGCTGCTGCTTTTCCTTATAACATGTGCTCTTTTTCTTATTGTAACAAAACTTCATAAAAGTAATTGTATTTGCTATAAAATATTTTATAAAATGGATTGTTGTAATTTACTTAACCATATTTTTTGTTATATATAAAAGTATATTCCAATATTTGCCATTTTAATTAATAGTTTAATAAGAAAAAAGATTTTACTGTGCAAAAGGTTTTATCAGGTTTAGGATAAATCCCTACTTTGAGGATTAATTCCTCAGGATGAATTGTGGAAGTTGAATTAATGGTTCAAAAGATAGGAGCATTTTTAAGGCTAAGTGGTTTGTACTTCAGAATTTCAATGAAGAATTCATACTTCATTAGTAGTTTTAAAGAATGCAGTTTTACAGTTTAGGTGGTTTTTTTTTTTTTTTAAGATTTTTAAAATTTATTTGAGAGAGAGAGAGAGCACAAGCAGGGGGAAGGGCAGAGGGAGAAGGAGAAGCAGACTCTCCACGGAGCAGGGAACCCCACACAGGGCTGGATATCAAGATCCTGGGATCTTGACCTGAGCCGATGGCAGACGCTTAACCGACTGAGCCACCCATGCACCCCTGCAGTTTAGGTGTTTTGAGAAAGGCTTATCTGCCTGTTAAGTTTGCATTAAAAGTCTTATGCAGGTCCCTGTGAGGAGGAGATAGTCAATAAAAATTTGGTGAAAAACATTGAATAGCAAAAAGAGAATTACATTCTGCTTTTTATTAAGTGTTCAGAATTCATTCTGGGAAGTCCAGAATTTATTGCACTAAATAAAATTTAATATCACTTTTTCCCCCTAATTATGCTTCATAGGTGTCTTGAGAATTACAAATGCTATAGAAAAATGAAAGAGAAAGTTTGCGCTAACCTCAGCCAAATGGAGGCAGTTCTTGGGCAGTCCATGTTCCCGTTGCCGGCATCTTACAAAGAAGCTTTAGAGCGCTTGGAACAGAGCAAGGTAACAGTATTTGCAGATCTCCAGTGAGACTGTATGCAGAAAATTGGCAGAAAGAGCAGGTGGCGGCAGCTGGGAATGTGGCTCTGTTGTGTCCCACAGAGATCTTCAACCTGAGCTGTACACTCAAGAAAATACCCCAAACCAAACACCAAGGGAAGACATGAAACAGTGGCTCCGAGAGAGTCCATCAGTTGGGTTCATGGGACTGTAGCAAACCAGCAACTAACTGTTCACGGTTATCACCCTTTTTCTTTTTTTTTAAAGATTGACTGATTGATTGATTTGAGAGAGAGAGAGTGTGAGAGCATGTGTGAGCAGGTGGGAGGGGAGGCAGAGGGAGAGACTCTCAAGCAGACTCCTGCTGAGTAGGGAGCCCACGGTGGGGATCGATCTCACGACCCTGATATCATGACCTGAGGGGAAATCAAGAGTGGGGTGCTCAACCAGCTGAGCCCCTCACGCGCCCCAGTGATCATTCTTTCTAAAGCTTCACCTTTCATGTGATTTTGTGGGATGTTGCTGGATCAATGACGGAGAATTAAATGCAACTATCATAAGTCCAAACTCTAGGTACTTCTTATTCTTCTTATGTAATTTTTATATTTGCTTATTTTCGTCTGTTAGAATCTATGGTTTTATGTTATTAGGGTTTCAGTGAAAACCTTCTAAATTATCTGTGCTTAACACCTGTCCCCAAGCAAACAAAAACAAAAACCCTAAATAATGTGTTGGTGGTTGATAAGTATAGTGCAAATTAACAATCTGGTAAAATAATGAGACTTCTATTAAAATAACAATGTGCTTTTGGGATGTTTATGGTTCAAAACACTTCCTTACTTGGAAGAATTGGTTTATGGGTCATTTTTGTCACCATAGTGCCAAATTCATGGGCAACACAATAATACACAGGTAATTCTAATCTGTCTCAAATTGACTTCCAAAAGGGCTAAAAAACAGGTCATGTACTACTTATGGATGATTTTTTTTTTTTAAGATTTTATTTATTTGACAGACAGAGACACAGCGAGAGAGGGAACACAAGCAGGGGGAGCGGGAGAGGGAGAAGCAGGCTTCCCGCTGAGCAGGGAGCCCGATGCAGGGCTCGATCCCAGGACCCCCGGGATCATGACCTGAGCTGAAGGCAGACGCTTAACGACTGAGCCACTCAGGCGCCCCTACTTATGGATGATTTAAAATCATCAATAGTTCAAGATTTTAAAAAGTTTATAAGTCTCAGAAAAATTAATAGACATTATATTCCTCCTATTCCTTTTCTTTTTTAAGGCTTTGGGGTCAAATCTTCTGTCAACCAAAGAAGAGTTAATGAAACTACGTCAGGTCCTCAGGCATCTGAGACCCGCGTGCACAGAGAGTGATGACACCTGTTTGCTCAGAACCACGGCAGCTCTGTGGGACAAATGGTTGAGTTTGCTGGAGGCTGCTAAAGAATGGGAGATATGGTGTGAGGAACTGAAGTGGGAGTGGAAATTTGTCAGTGAAGAAGTAAGTGCTTCGTTTCAACAATCAAGCCAGTTTCCTAGCAAATGCCATTTAAATTGTTTTTTTATTATTTTCATTTAGTTTTTATATAAAACAAGTCCTCAACAGGTACCGTTTGTTTATATCGCGTATGCATAACACATACGTGTTTATAGGTCCTAGTAAAATAATCTCCCGGAAATGACTCAAATTCTTTCTTAATAGTGCTGTGTTTTTGGTATCAGGCAATACCTATAAATACTTAGAAATAAGTACTTGCTCATTTGGGCTTTAAAATCTTTATTGTGCATCCAGGTTAACCCCTCTTAAAATGACTGTCTCTACATAACACTAAAGGTTAGAATTAAGTAATATTCATAATGACCAGCTAATTTTGAAGTTAACTACAATGGTTAACTGTGGAAATTAACTCCAATTAATTGTTAACTATGGACTTAGAAATATGTATGTTGCTCTTTCTGAAAACTCTCTTTAAGAAAGCCTCCTTAATATATATCAATCACAGATGTTAATTTAAGCTTGATTCCGGATTTAAGCTATCACATATATTTAGAAAGAAATTTTAAAATAGTATAAAATTACCTTAGGGTATCCATTAATCTTTCCAAAGGATCAGGTATAAATGAAGTACACATCAGAGCATAAAATGAAAACCCTTCTCTCTTATTCATGTCAAAATTCCTGCTAAATTTACTAAAGAGAGAAATACAATGAAGCAATACTTGATTGGTGGTAGGTCACACTTTGGGATGTAAATGTTTAGCACTAGCATATTTTTCTGCTTAAAACTTGGTGTTCTGGTTTTTTGCCCCGTTGCATCCCAGAGAGTAGGATGAGTCACCAACAGCTCTACTGGAGCCGTCAGAGAAAATTTGGCCAGGGTTCTCGTTCTTGCCATGTCTGCTCAAACTGGCATGGTCTGATCTGGAAATAACGGCTTCAGTGTGTGCCTACAGTGTTTCCATCAGTACTGGGAGGATACAGACTTCATTAAGTTGGACGAAGTGAACTTCCTTGAATGGGTCATCCAAGATACCCACCTTACTGCAGAGACCTAAGATACCTACCTTAATGCCAGCTCTTTGTCCATAAAATAAAAATACTTCAATTTAAGAAAAGCGACTTGGTATTCTTGAATATTATTTTGGTAGTGCTAATAGGGTTTGATTAGTAAATAGACTCTTGAATTGTTAAAATGAAGAAACTTTGTAAGTTACTGCTGCTCGCCCCCTTCTTTCCCATTCATACTGGCACAGTTTTTTGAGTTCCTGCAGTAGGCTGTGTGCTGTCCTAAGAAGGCAGTTCACACGTGATGTCACCAAATCCTTGCATTGGCCTCAGGAGTTAAATATTATGACCATTTTATTGATGGGGATACTGAGGCACTGAGAGATTTCTGTTGGCACAAGACGTCCCAGCTAGTGATTGAGCGGGGGCTGTGGACTGGGGCCACATCTGTTTTGCTCACTGCTGTAACTTTAGAATCTGCCCGGGGCCTTGTGCTTAGTGGGCACTTAGTGAATATTTCCTGAAGGACAGCTCTTCTTGAAACCCAGGTCTAGGCTAATTCTAAGCTTTTGTTCTATTGTACTACATTGTCTCTCTATTGCTATATACCTATTTGCAATTATATTTGATTAATTCAGACCCCATTCATTTCGAACTTTGTAATTATTCATAGAAGCATTTGACAATATCTGGTGGCAGAGTGTGTTTTTCAAAGAGTAGCACAAACAAGATATGTGCTTGTGTAATAACAGTAACAACAACTATAACACTTAGTGGGCGGGTATGGAGCGTGTGTTGGGCAGAGTCCTAAGCACTTTATATGTATCATTTATCCTCACAAGAGTCCTCTGAGCTGGATATTTTTATTTTATCCTCCTTTAGTAGATGAGGAAAGTGAGACAGTGAGATTGGGTAGCTTGCCCAAATCTACAAGCGAGTGGTAGAGGAGGAGTCAAATTTACGCTCCGGTGTTTTTCATGACAAAACTATCAACTTAAATGATATTTACACACACCAAATTGATGTAGGATTTAAAATAGCTTGTATCCATTTAATAAAAATAATATCATTTAAACACCTGTACATGCAAGATCCTGTTAGCATGGTTGGTGCTTTTGTATGTGACAGAATGAATTTCTCTTTTAAAGCTGTGGATAGTAATAGAATAATCCAGTATCTTTATGAGATAAAGGTTTTGTGTAAGTAGATTTTCAGAAACGTAAATGTGTTTAAATTTGTAACTTAAAATATCAATTGAAATTTTGATTTGCCTGTTTTCCCCCCTAAAATTTTACCTTCCTGTTTTCTTAAACAGAATCTGCTTGACTTAATTATTCATCTCTGGTTAGTCAGAGTCCTCATTTTGTTTTCACTGGTCATAATGTGTGGGAATAAAGTCATGCTTTCAAAGATAATTGGAGGTATAAGGCTGGCTTCTTCCCCGTGTACTGAAGTCCAAAGGACTTTTCCTAGTTCCTAATTCTGCTCCTTATGGGTTTTTCAGTCTCCTTCACTCTGTTTACTTATGGTGCAACTATGGCTCCTTCTCCCTTCCTAGACTATATAATTGACTGTGAACTTAAAAGTTTTATAACCATATTATTAGAATTCTGTGTCCAAGGGAAATCATTCAGGGGCTGCAGAGCCTCTTCTAGATGGAAGAGTGAAGGCATAATTTTTGTAGCAACTATTTGACTGATTTGAGAGCTGTCTTCATCCTTTTTAGCATAAAGTTTGTTGAGTTTTGATGAACACAGTCACATGATCACCAATGACTCTCAATGAAGATTTAGAACATTTTCATCACCCCAGAAAGTTCTCTTGTGCCCCTCTGTAATCAGCCCCTTCTGTCACCTCTGGCCCCTGGCAACCATTAATCTGTCTTGCTGTTTCCAGAATGTCATACAAATGGACTGGAATAGTTTGTGCCTTTTGAGTTTGGCATCTTTTCACTAAGCGTTATGCGTGGAGATGCATACATATTGCTGCTTGTATCCGTAGTTCATTTCTTTTAATTCCTGAGTCATATTGGATTGGGTTTGGTTATCTCTCACAAGTGAATTATTTGTCTGGCTTTTGAGTTAAATTGTCCCGATAAAAATTATTCCCCTGTCCCTCCTTGTGTTCACCTCCTTAATCACTTACCAACTTACACCAGACAGCAGAGCCTGAGATGGGGCTTGTGGGCAGGTGGTTTTATTTTGGAAAGTGATCTCAGGGAACGGGCGGGGGACGAGGAGAACAACCTTTCGTTGCTTTACTCTTATTGGGTCACGGTTGCTGTGGTGGCTCTTTCATGGTTATCACTGGCATGGAAGCACCAAGAGAGGCTCCATTACGTTCTGGGTTACCGACCTACTTCTTTCGATCCTGGTGTATATTAGAAACCCTCGGTGCACAATGATCTCTGACAATACAGCAGTGCCTTTCTTTGCTTGCTGGTTCTTTGCCAGGGAGGTTGCAAAGCAACCTGGTGGAACCCTTTTATCTCATCCCTGGTGGAAGTGGAGCTGCCTGCCTAAGAACTAGCACTTCTAGTCCAACCGATTTTAGGTTGCGGTGATGGAAAGCATACACTCCGTAACTAGCTCTTTTGGAGAGGGGCCGTCTATATCTATACCTGTGTATTCTAGTGACCGGGGACTCCACTGGATCATATGGCCCAAGGGGCAGGGCAGCTTATACCATTGCCTGACCCTGCTGCAGACTCTGTCAGCATCGGCAGCATTCTGATAAAGGGATCCGAGCAATACTCTCAAGGATAACGTGTACCGCCTCCAGAATCCCGGTAGACACATCCAGTGCTCAGCCTCTTTCTTAATGATAGAGGTATAGGACTGAACAACTTGATCTTTACATTATAGAATTCTGGCATGCCCTAGACCCCTGGGCTCCTGGAAACTGAATTTATGCTGAATTTATGCTTAGGTCTTATTTTCTACCCTTCGGCATCGAGGTTTTCATTGATCATTTCAGTTAGCGTTGAATGGATGTAGTTGACCGGTGTGATATTCTTTATGTCAAGATTGCAAGACGCCTGACTCAGTTTGAACGTGAGAGCAGGGGAGTGGACAGTGCTCGGGCAGAATGTGGTCAGTGGGGGGGGCAGCTAAGATGAGGTGCATTAGAGGGATCTGACTTTCTGTGTCTCCACTCTGGGGTCAAGGGTGCTAGAGCTCCATTTTGCAGATACGCGATTTTATGTATTTCTGGGTTCTGTACATCACCGTGTGACAAACACATGATTAGTTAGGACTGCTTTCCCTTTGGTGTGGGTGTCAGGGTAACCAGGAAGTACTGGACTTACTTGTTTGAGGGTAGAGGAATAGGGTGTGAAAGAAAAGACATCTGTAGAAAGATTAGCCAGCAGTTGCCCAGCCTCGTCCACAGTGGTTGCAGTTTGGGGGAGCTCATTCTAACGGCTTATAGGTACCTCAGGAGAAATAACTGCTTCCTCAACTGAAATCTGAAGGCGAGAGAAATTATTTATGAAAATATTCAGCAGTGTTTCCTTCAGCTCACGACAGCAGTGTTTTAATTGCATATCTGCATGATGAATAGCTGGGAACTCTGGGATTCCGAGAGTGGAGGGATAAGATTCCCAGTTAGAGGAAGGCCGCTGCTACTTGGAGCAAGGGTATGGTATTAGGAACCCTTTGAAGAGCCAGTATACAAAAATTATGATTGCCAAGGTATGTTTCAGCTCCTGAAATGGTCAGAGTACATTTTAGTTATTTTGGTTCTCTTTTTTTGTTCATTGAATTAGATTGAACGAGAAGCAATTATTTTAGATAATCTTCAAGAAGATCTCCCTGAAATTTCGAAAACAAAAGAGGCGGCCACTACAGAGGAGCTCTGTGAGCTGCAAGACTCTTTATGCCGTTACCAGGAAAATGTGGAGAAGCAGCAGCTGTTACTGACCTTACTTCTTCATCGCATGAGAAGTATCCAGAATGTTCCCAAAAGCTTAGAAGCTATAGAAACAATTTCAGCATTTCAAGAGATTACCTCGATGCAAGAACGATGCAACAAGTAAGACTTATGAAAAACTATTAAGGAAACGTGCCTGACAATTTAGCCTTAAGATTTAGAAAATACTGAATTTTGAAAATATAAAAATATAGCATAATGACAAAGGATATGATAGAATTGGGTTAACACAGAAGAGTATAGAAAGGGTGGGAATGGTACTTCCACTGTGGAAAACAGTATGGAGGTTCCTCACAAAATTAAAAATAGAAATACCATATGCTCTCATAATTCCGCTATTGGGTATTTGCCCAAGGAAAATGAAAACGGTATCTCGAAAGATACATGCGCCCCATGTTTATTGCAGCTTTATTTACAATAGCCAAGACATGGAAACAACCCAAGTGTCTATCAGTAGACAAAAAGATAAGGAAAATATGGTATATGTCCCCAATGAAATATTACACAGCCATAGAAAAGGGTGAGATCGTGCCACTTGAGACAACATGAACGGACCTAGAGGGTATTATACTAAGTGAAATAAGTCAATCCAAGAAAGACAAATACCATATGTTTCCACTCATAAACTGGATCTTTAAACAAATGAATAAATGAACAAAAAGCAGAACTGGAGGGGAGGGAGGTATGGGATGGGCCAAATGGGTGAGGGGGAGGGGGAGATACAGGCCTTCAGGTACAGAATGAGTAAGTCATGGGGATAAAAAGCAGACCATAAGGAATACAGTCAATTGTAATAGCGGTGTAATGGGACAGGTGGTAGTTATACTTGTGAGCACAGAATAATGTATAGACCCGTCAAATCACTAGATAGTACACCAGAAACGAACGTAACATTGTGTGTCAACTATACTCAAAAAAAGTCCGGGGGGGGGGGGATGGAAAAGATTAATAACAATAAAAACAAGCATGTGTTCTCCATCCTGGTATTACTGAGGGTGACTATCCTTTGAATTTTTTTCCTAATGTTTGCTGTTTTTCTATTTTAGTAATATATATTCACTATAGGAAGGTCAGGGAACGTGGAAAATTAGATTAATATACATTCCTCTTTAATTTTACCATTCAACAATAATCACTGCCAGTCACTCCTCATATTTTTACTATGATTGTATATTCTTTTAAAGATTTTATTTATTTATTTGACACACAGCCAGCGAGAGAGGGAACACAAGCAGGGGGAGTGGGAGAGGAAGAAGCAGGCTCATAGCAGAGGAGCCTGAGGTGGGGCTCGATCCCAGGGATCCGGGATCACACCCTGAGCCGAAGGCAGATGCTTAACCGCTGTGCCACCTGGGCGCCCCACTATGATTGTATTTTTAAACAAATTATGATCATAATACTATACTGTTTTTTTGTCTAAGTGATTTTTCAGCATATCATGTTAATTCACCTATGCCATTAAATGTTCCTTAAAACATAACTATGTAATATTTCACATGTGAATATGCCATAATTTATTTAACCAAAGCCCTCATATAAAACCTTTAAATTATACGTAATTTTTTTGTTTTACTTTTGTAAAAACACTGTAGTGAACATTCTTATGCTAGAATCTCTGTCTGCATCTGTGATAATTCTTTGAGAAAGATGCCAAGAAGTAGAAGGATTGGGTCAAAGGATATAATATATTTACGGCTAGAAATACTTACCAAATAGCTCTCAGGAA
This sequence comes from Ursus arctos, assembly GCF_023065955.2. Taxonomy (NCBI): domain Eukaryota; kingdom Metazoa; phylum Chordata; class Mammalia; order Carnivora; family Ursidae; genus Ursus; species Ursus arctos. The sequence goes on along the minus strand of NW_026622930.1, from coordinate 35,279,470 downwards.
AGATTGTACCCTCTTAAACTTCTCTACTAGTAAGGTGGCTACATCCACAGCAAACGGGGTCAGCTGAGATAAAAAGGCTAATGGGGTCATCTATCCCCGAAAGCCTGCCCATGACCCCATTCTCACCTCTACGTTATATTCAGTTGAACTCAAGGATCACATGGAGAAAAGTAGGATGGAGAGAGCAATTGGAAAGTAAAGTGTGAAACGAGGATATTTTGAGATGAAGTTTAGAGAGGTTTTTCATTGAGTGATAGAATCTGGTAGATGTTCATATATGTAGTTAAATAAATTATTGAAAACTGGTACTTTTTGCTCAGGAAAGAAAATCTTTTTGAACTATGAAGACATTGTGTTAATTGTTGAAATAAAACTATCTCACAAGAGAGCAGGATAGAGAAACAGTTTTATTTTGCTGTTATATGTTAGGCTTTTTCAGAAAGCTCAAGAAAATAAGGAATTGATGGAGAGTGAAATCCAAGAAAGACATTCTTTCACAAAAGAAATAATTACTTTGAAGAATTTATTTCGACAGACTGCAACTTCTTTCCAAAATATGGACTTACAAGATCACCCAGAAAAGGCAGAACAGTTTGAGGTAAGTGAGGAATGAGGTGAGGAACCAGTGAATGTGGCCGACACAGGTCTGCAATCTTGAATCCAAAGCCCTTGGCGCAGAGGTAACTTTGTGACTAGAGTGGAGAGAGTGGTCCAGGAGAGAGGAAAGCACGTGCAAAGGCCCTGTGGCATGGTGTGGGCTAAGCCATTAGAGATCACTATGGATAGAGTGCAGAGAATAAAGTTGAGAGCAGGGAGATAGGCCCTTCTGGACCAAACAGCCCTTTTTCAGTGGCTTTTCAGGTGTCTTTGGTGAAAAGGGGCCCCAGAGCATGACTGAGTAGGGTGTCAGAGTACTGACTTTAGTAGGGTTTATGATTTATCTCTGATAGGGGTGCAACTGCTTTTACTCACAACACTTCTGGCACCAAACGTGTGGGGTTTTTTCCCCAAGTCTCTGGAAGCTCACTAGGTGTCCTACAATTCAGTTCAACTGTAACACTGACTAGCAAGAGCTAGCACGGACCACACAGATTAAGGGCTCACTTCCACAAGACCACCCCACTTCAGAAGCTAATCACAAGTCCTGGGCCTCCTGTAATTCTGACTGACTCGCTGTCAATCAGGGGTTCCCATGACCCCCTCCTCAGGCTTAATAATTTACTAGAATGGCTTATAGAAGTCAGGAAAACACTTTGCTATTACTGGTAGAGGATACAACTTGGAATCAGCCAATAAAAGAGATGCATAGAGCAAGGTAAGGGGGAAGTCTCTCAGACCAGGCCTTCTGTGGATGTGCCCCTCTCCCAGCATCAACTCCAGATTCTCCACACCTGGCTGATTCGGGGGTTTATGGTAGTTCCATTATGTAGGCATGGTTGGTTAAATCATTGTTTATGGTAGTTCCATTATGTAGGCATGGTTGGTTAAATCATTGCCGTTGATAATTAACTCAACCTTCAGCTCCTCACCCCGCCCTAGAGGTTGGGAATTGGGGCTGAAAGTTCTAACCCTCTAATCACAGGATTGGTTCCTCTGGCGACCAGGCCCCAGCTTGAGTCTATCTAGAGCACCACCCCCCACCCCCCAAGAGTCATTCATTAGTATAATAAACTCAGGTATGGTTGAAAAGGGCTTGTTATGAATAACAAAAGATACTCCTCTTACTCCTATCCAGGAAATTCCAAGGGTCTTAGAAGCTGTTCAGGAACCAGGAATGAAGACCAAATATATCTTTTAAATCACGCTATCGCAAGAGCTGTGCCCATGCCCCTGTGATATCTGGGGACCTCATTTTTTAAGAATGATTCCGGTCCAATGGTAACAAGCAAAACCGGCATTTGGAAGTTTACTCGAGAGTCACGCGCTGTCCGTGTGGGCAGAGGGAACTTTTCCTCACAGCCGTGGGGCGGCCATCTATGCGTAGCTCTGAGTAAAGACCAGTGCTCTGACGAGGTCCAGATAAAACAGGATGGCAGCGTACTTCAAACTCCACCTTCCAATGGCATTGTTAACTCCAGCTCTAGATTTGTTTTCCGTTGAGGGTTAAGAAAAAGAAAACAGTGACACATCATGGAGTCGTTCAAATTGTAATCATTCTTCAGTGCGGTGACTCAACCCATTACCACGAATAATGCCACTGAACAGCTACTGTAAAAACAAAACAAACCCCCAAAAGCCACAGTGAAGTCAAGACGTATTTTTCCACTTGCTCTTTGGGAAACTTTCCCAAACAGATGAGTTTCTCCTTTATAATTAGTGCAGGAGAACGTAGATCAGATTTTGTTTCTAGGCCACAACCAATAGACTATTTGTTCAGGTTTCTTTTATCTCCGAAAACCCACATTCTTTGCAGGGAACTGGAACCCTCCCTTTTGAAAGACGTCGGGCTCTGCTGGGCTGTCTAATTACATGAAAGCAGACACTTGTGCTTCAAGCCTAGGGCTTTTAGTGGCCTTGAATCATTGTGATAATAATGTAGGAAGAAGCAAAAATGGCAACAAGTTAATAACAACAAAACTTCTTTGAAACTTTTTTGCTACTTGGAGCTTTTTAGATCAAGACTGCAACTGAGATAGTTAAATCCTAGGGGTACTTTAGAAGCGGGAGATGTTGTAATGTCTTTTGAGGACAATGGTCTGACACTACGAAGAGGTATCAAGTTTAATTCTTACAAACGAGAAAGCATCATCTGACCAAACTGAGTATCTCTTAGGCTTAATCGGCTTGTATCAGTAGAGAGGCTTTGTCATGCAAAGTGTGCTTATTTAAATCATAAGGATGTGCGGGAAAGCTGCTTTCACTTTTAACTTTTTCCCTGTTCTGTGCCTATTTGAAACTCTCTTGATGATTGTAGGAGCTTCAAAGCATTTTTAAGAAAGGGAAGCTAACTTTCGAGAATATTATGGAAAAACTGCGAATCAAGTATTCTGAAATGTACACGCTAGTCCCTGCAGAGATTGAATCCCAGGTGGAAGAGTGCAGAAAAGCTTTAGAAGACATAGATGAGAAGGTAATAATCGTTTGTACTAGTGTTACTATTTTTGAGTTGAATGGATATAAAGGAAAGATCATGTAATGTCACATTTTCATTTGCCCTGATTTCAGCTATGACTGTTTTTATAGAGTTTAGATAAGTGATAATTTTGTGTATTGAATACGGAGATGAAATTGCTCTAATAAGTGACAGATAACAGAATGAGGTAATGTGTTTATTTTTAGTTGTCAAGGTGCTTAGTTTTCTTCTCTTGTATTTAAAAGTAGAATTATAGATTAGCTTTTAGTTGGCTTTTTCTTTTAACTGGAGAATCACTTTAAAATATTGGAATGAATAATCCTTTGCTGTAAAACTTGTTCCCTGTGAACGTTTTGAAATTGCAGCCAAGGACAATAAGAATATAAATTTCACAACTCACTAGGAAGAGCATTTAACACACAGTATCTTTTTGATGGTGGCAACACAGTTCTCATAAAACACACCTGAGCAAATCTTTATCCCCAGACGGATGAATCGGAAGGTTGGAACAGAATGGGAAGTGCTTCATAGAACTGGAGACCCAGGAGTTTAGCAAGACAAATTTATTGGATTATAGCAAGGCCGCTTATATCCCAACAGAACAAAATTCTGTTTGGTCCAGCATCCCCAGAAGGATTTTTCATACTGCTTTTTGAGATCTGGAGTACCTGTAACTTAATAAAATAGATTTTAAATGCAAACACACACAAAAAAATCGTCTTTCAAACTCAGCTAACTTCTTTGACAGATTTCTCAGGAAAATCTGAACCATGAAAAAACATGTAAGCTCCTAATACACATTTATAACAAATTCTGTTGATTTGACACGAAAATCTGTTATGAGGTACTTTCTCAAGAATCACGCACTATTGATTCTAAGAGAATACTTAAGTTTTTGAGAACAACTAAATTAGTTTCCATGAATACTTCCTGTGACAATCCCTAACAAAGTGTATAATCAAAATCAATCTTAAATTTAGGGGTTGAAAGGTTTCAACGGTAACTTGTATATTTGTAACAAATAGCAACTGATTGTTATTATTTGGTGTGTCTGCAGGATCCGGGCAGACATAGAACCATTTGGTGTAATTCGGAGGGCTGCTTACTTTTCCTAAATCATGGTCTCCTAATGTACCTAAATTATATGCTTTTCTGCCAAGAGAGTAACTGCCCCAAGTATCAGAAAACTTCACTTTGTAGTAATTTGTTACATAGCAATAAAGAGCTATTACAGCAATTTGAAAACTAACATAGGATTAGTTTTGTGTTTTTTTTTTTTTTCCTAAAAATCTCGACTGCCTGATGGTCTGTGGAATAAAAACATTTTATAGAAGTATCAACATCCTGAAATGTGAAAAAGAGCCTGGGAGCTCCAGAGTCTGGTGCCTTGGGGCTTCGCAGGAGAAGTTCAACTGCTGCCTTAATATGTGACCTTAAGCAAGTCAATTAGTCTGTGTCTAGTTTCTTCATTGAAAGGTTTTAGTCTTACTGGTTATACAGATGTAGTGGTTTTTAAAAGGGTTAAAGGATTATGCAAAACATAAGGTATTATTTGGTTATTTAATGGCTGCTGGGAGAAAGCCTTATCAACATAGCCTAAAAAAAACCCAACAACAACAACAAAAAAAGCCCAACAAGAACTAATCAGGTATTTGAAAAATGACACATTCAACATTCATCTGTTATCTTTCCTAGCCCAAGTTATTTTCTTAAGAAAATCATTCAGATAAAAAAATTACACTGTTCAGCAGCTAGATTTCTGATTGCTGTGAAAACATACACTAGAAACATTCACACAGAGAAAAACTAAGCTTTGTGCATTCTCAAGAAAGAGCGAGTTTTAGAAGGTTATTTCACCCAAATGAATATTATGGTGGGAATTACATTTTTTTATGTCAGCTTGAGAATAAGTTAGGTTTTATTGAAAACAGTTCTGTGCAGAGGTCTTTCTCATAAAATGAGAGACTGTATGATGAATAATTTATCTCCCTTGAATTTCTTCATATCATTTGCTCCATTGGGGTATGTCTCAGGCAGTACACTCAGTAGTTTTGCCCAACTCAGCACAGATCTGTAGTGCATGCCGTGGATTACATTCAACAAATTTTTGTTTGTTGATTTTCTTTTCCTTTATTTGTTTTTTTATTTTTTTTTTAAAGATTTTATTTATTTATTTGACAGAGACAGCCAGCGAGAGAGGGAACACAAGCAGGGGGAGTGGGAGAGGAAGAAGCAGGCTCACAGCAGAGGAGCCTGATGTGGGGCTCGATCCCATAACGCCGGGATCACGCCCTGAGCCGAAGGCAGACGCTTAATGACTGCGCCACCCAGGCGCCCCTTCTTTTCCTTTTTTTTTAGATTGGATTTAAAAGGTCAAGTGAGCACAGCCACCATGTCCTAGTCCGCTAATCTACCCTCTAATTAACGTACTAGCTCGAATTGTTTGGGATATTCCCCCTAGCCTTTAAAAGATTTTTAAGTAAAGTAAAATTTTTAAGTAAAATCGCATAACAGCATGACTATCCGTTTTATCACCTGAAACTGTGAATAGAGTATAGAAGACATCTGTGAGCCAAATGTGTCTTTCTTTCACTGTAACAGATAAGCAACGAAGTTTTGAAAAGCTCACCCTCATATACAATGAGTAGAAAAATAGATGAAATTAACAATGGCCTCCACAATGTTGAAAAGATGTTGCAGCAGAAAAGCAAAAATATTGAGAAAGCTCAAGAAATTCAGAAGGTAACATTCTCCTTTAATTCCCCCCAGCTTTTGGCTTTCCTCCTGCTCCCCCGTCATCATGGTGTGCTCTGTGGATGAATCCAAAGCACAGAGATCCTAACCCACATCCACAGGGTCCCCCTTATTGAGTGTCACCTGCAGAGGTTTGGTGGAGAAAGTTGCATTTAAGAACTGTTCTCAGTTGTTGTTTTCTTGGAATGGGGGTCAGAGGGAGAGGGAGAGAGAGAGAGAGAGAGAGACTGCCAAGCAGGCTCCATGCCCAGAGCACAACCTCACAATCCTGAGATCATGACCTGAGCCGAAACCAAGAGGTGGACACTTAACTGGGCCACCCAGGCGCCCCAAGAACTGTTCTCAATTTTTCCATGGTGGGAATATGCCCGAACCCCTGAAAGCCTGTGATTGTTAGCCTTTTCACAAGTAAAGGAGAGTAAGGACCTTATCCTGGAAAGACTGATATTTTGCTAACATGTTTCTATGAGCATTTCTCGGAGTCTTTGTTTTCTAACGTGAATTAACATGGGAAATATAATACGGAACGTTTCTGAAACGTGTTTGATTAAAAAAATATATTTCAATAGGATCTGAATGGAATTAACAACTTTTCTTTAGACTACAAGGGGAAGCAGGAAAATAGAAATTCCAAATTTATTTCCCTTGTAAAATATCTTAGGAAAGCAAGTGTTAGGTAAAACTGTACATAAGCATGATTTTCTACTATTAACTCCCTAGTAAACTTCTGCATGTGGAAAGCATTCTTACTCTAATCTGCATTTCAAGGAAGTATTCTAATATGAATGGAGACTTTTAAAAATAGGTCAGAATATGCCTCACCATTGGACAAAATCTTGATTCTTAATAAGTAGAGAAACCTAATTTAACCAGTCCATATTTCCTATTTCTAAAAATTTAGTTGTTAAGCAAATATTAAGTAAGAATTGAATATTTTACCTTTGAAAGTTCCTCTGACCACACAAGACCAGGTTTTGAATCCAGTCTGTTGGTTTCTTGAGCCAAGAGCAGTCACTAGAATTTTTTGCCACTGCATTAATCCTGAGTCAAAACATTTATTTTCTTTTTGTTAGTTTTATTTTTACACTTTTTTTTTTTTTTAAAAGCAAGCTCCATACCCAGCATGGAGCCTAATGTGGGGCTTGAACTCAAGACCCTGAGATCAAGACCTGAGCTAAAACCAACTAAGCCACCCACACCCCTATTTTTACACTTAATAAAAATTATATTCTAGATTAAATACATGCACACACACATATATCTATTGGTCTAAAAAGATTTGGGTATAACATAATGTTACCTCATCACTCTTGAAAGAGTGGGGTTATATTGACCTTGTTTGGTGTCATTTGTCTCTGGAAATGTCCAGGTCTTTCTGTACCCTTGCAGCTAATTCTGTACCTGAAACGAATACCATTAGACTAAGAGACCTCAGAAAAGGTGTTTTTCAATTTAGGTCACAAGTGGTTTCTGGGCATAAGTGAAATAGCACACCTGTGATGTTGTCTTGGTAGCATTCGCAAGTGCAAATACAGTGCAGAAACTAAGAATTCACACAATGAGCCAGGACGTCTGCATGCAGAGTGACTTCCGATTTCCTTCTCCAGAAAATGTGGGACGAGCTAGACCTCTGGCGTTCCAGGCTCAATGAGCTGGATTCCGAAGTGCAGGACATTGTTGAACAGGATCCCGGACAGGCTCAAGAATGGATGGATAACCTGATGATTCCTTTCCAGCAATATCAGCAAGTCTCACAGAGAGCAGAATCTAGAACCTCACAGCTGAATAAGGTACCACGGTAACACGTGATCACTACCCTTGGCTTGTCGTGCTATTGAGAAGGCTTTGAAACAAAACGAAAATAGATACTTAGAGGCAGCCAGTTTCCCTTGAGTTGCCAGTTTTAGGTTCTGAAGCTAGAGCCACAGGAGAGGTTCAGGTGGGCATGGGGAGGATGATTTAACTGCTGACACCGGCAGGAAGTCTGACTGGACAGACGGAAGCAAGTATCCAGACAGAGGCCGGACTGCACCTGGAGACCAGCTGAGCATTGGGCTTCCTAGTTGGTCATGGGCGTTTGTGACAGGCCATCTCAAGAGTCCCTGGGGGGAGCCAGCCACAAGAAAGTATGTCATTCAGGAACAAGACGCTGTCTCCCACCTTTCCAAGTAGGGGTCGTGGTGGGTGAGCTGTACATGTAACCTAGTCCCAGAGGAACTGGGATATTAGGGGACAAGGCCCTGTACGGGAGGACAAAGCACAAATCCAGTTTTGAGAATGAAGCGTAAAATGGGAACCAGACTAGTTGCAAGGCTACGTGGGAACTGTTACTGAGACCCACAGCATTAGGGTAGAACTTCTTACCTCCTTTCCACCTATGGTCAGGATTAATTGTCTTAAAAAAAAGGTCAAAAACGGGAGGGGGTGGGTGAATACTGCCGGCCCGGCCTGATGAGTAGTAACAAATGCTTCATTCGAGACTCATTTGACTCAAGTAGAAGGCGTCAGACTCTCTGCTACGGCCTCTCTTTCACAGGCCACAGTCAAGATGGAGGAATATCACGACCTTTTGAGGAGTACAGAGGCCTGGGTAGAAAACACCAGCCGTCTGCTGGCTAATCCTGCGGACTATGATTCTTCGAAGGCGCTGAGTCAGCACGCCAGCACCCTTCAGGTAAGTGTTCTTTCGGTGTTCCCTGAGGGTCCTAGAATCTGCATGATGATTCGTGGTCTAGCTGGCTATCCTGCTTTTTTCCCCTTCTTTCCTGAAAAACAACCTTATTTTCAACCATGGCAGATGGCAGAAAGAAGCTTGGGAGAGTGGCAGGCTCTGGACAGAAATTTTGCAGACAGGATCTAGTTCTTTCTGTCCTGGTAACTACTACGTGACTCTTTGGGTAATTTACTGTTTTCCTCTGTGGGCCTCAGTTTTCCTCCATCTGTGAAGTAAGAATGTTGCGTGATTGGTGTTGATGGTTTTGGTCAACAGAATTCTGAGAGGGCTCCCAGTATTGCTGTCCCCTGGTGTGCACAACTGTATAACCCCATCCTGCTGAGCATAGGCGGGGATAGGAGAGTGAGTGATGAATTAGCCACACTATTAATTAGGTGACAGTATATGGTTGAGGTAATGGGTTCGTCATTCCCATGAATGCATGGTTATATGATTATAAGACTCCCTGAGAGCACGCTGGGGAGTTCAACAGCTGGCTTGATGAGGTAAGCTGTGATATTAGGGGAGGGCCATGGGGCTAGGACCCTCGGGCAGCCTTCAGAAGCTGAGAGTGACCCCCCAGTCAGCAGCCAGCAGGAAAACTGAGATCAGCCCTATGATTGAATTCTCCCAACAACCTGAGTGAACTTGGGAGAGACACCTGCGCCCCAAATGGCACCTTGATAACAGCCTTGTGATAGCCTTTGATAGCTAAGGACCCTCCTAAGCTATGTCTATACTCTCGGGCTATGGAAACCAAGAGATAATACATTTGTTTTTTTTCAAGCCATGAAATTTGTGGTAATTAGTTACACAGCATTAGAAAACTGATCTGTAGGGGCGCCTGGGTGGCACAGCGGTTAAGCTTCTGCCTTCGGCTCAGGGCGTGATCCCGGCGTTGTGGGATCGAGCCCCACATCAGGCTCCTCTGCTATGAGCCTGCTTCTTCCTCTCCCACTCCCCCTGCTTATGTTCCCTCTCTCGCTGGTTGTCTCTATCTCTGTCGAATAAATAAATAAAATCTTTAAAAAAAAAAAAAAGAAAACTGATCTGTAGCTCCTTCCAGTTACCGCATGCTGTGATTCCAAATGTTCTGTCCTTTTTGGTGCCCGATATCTCCATGCTAGCTCACAAAGACAAAACAAATGAGGGTATTTTCCTACTCGGGGCGATGACTGCAAGAGATCTTCCAGATGCCAAGTATTGGCTAAAGTTTTACTGTGAGGACATATTTCCTTCTCTCAGTATTCAACCACAAGAAAGAATCTCTTAGGAAAAGGTTTATTCTGTCGCAGTTTTTGGAATAATCAGACCTCAACTTTGATCCAGCTCCTTTTTATATCTTCAGAATAGCACAGTGTGTTCCCAAGGGAACAGCTGACTTCATGCCTCCCTGACGTTTGCGATATGTTAGCCCGTTTTGCCCTGTCATAACAGTTCGAAAGCTGCTGCCTTTTGCCCGCCTGTTTTTCTTCTTCCCCTTGCCTGTGATTTCTGGCCCCACCTCTCAGGCTGGCTTTCCATGTGCCCGTCACATGTCCTCCTGTATTTTAAATTGCCTGTATTTGTCACCATTTTCAAGGAATTTGCAAAGACAGAAGAGAGGAATCAGTACTCTTTTTCCTCAGATGCTTGTTCTGAGTTTAAAAAAAATTTTTTTTCAAGAGTGAACTCAGGCAAAAGCATTCTGCTTTTGCTACCTTTTACTGACATAAATGTCGTGTGTGGAAAGATCTCTTGAACTGTTCAGGACATCCTAATTTGCTGGCCTTAGTTTATGAACTAGAACTTAGTGAACTCTGGTGTACGAGCTGGAGGAATTAGGCACAAGAGAAGGCTGATTTACCACAGGAAACGTCCTCATAAATCCTCCAGTGGGAAATAAGTCTCAAACAACTAGTCATATGTGACTATCCCATTTTTCCGTATTTTGAAAATAGTAGTCCTATTTTTAAGATATGCTTTTCCATTTTTCTAGCATTACCAGGCATTGATTTCTTAAATGTCTTCTCAAAGAAGTGTCAAAACTCCCAACTAAGTTTCCTGTTTTGATGGCACTATAACCTTCTACCTGGATTGTATTTGTTAAAGTAGGTTTTAACAACCCAAAGATAATTCCAGAAAGACTGCTATTCTAATTAAGAATTATTGAAACAAAAATTGTCATTGTAAAAATAGAAACAACTTTTTTAAAATAAATTTCGAGGTATAATTTGCATATAGTAAGATACACCACATATATACATATGTATATGTATATATACACACATATGTGTATATGTATATATACACACATATGTGTATATATGTATATATATGTGTATATATATTATATATATAAAGTATATATATAAACTCACAGCCCCGAGATCAAGAATTGCATGCACCATCAGCTGAGCCAGCCAGGTGCACCAAAATACACCTGTTTTAAGTGTGCCACTAGATGAGTTTTGATGAAGATATACAATTGTGTAACCACCACTACCATCAATATAAAGGGACATCTCCATTACCCCCCAAAAGTTTCCTCTGTCTCCTGCATCAGTCCCCTTTCACCGATGTTTAGCCCTTACAATCACTTACTCATTGTTTTCTATTAATATAGTTTGGCCTTTTCCACCATGTCCTATAAATGGAATCATACAGTATATACCTTTTGTACTTGACTTCTTTTACCTGGCATAATGTTTTCAAAATTCATCCGGCTTGTTAATGTATATAGATAGTTCTTTCTTTTGCTTGGTAAGTAGTGTCCCACTTACGGAAATATGCAATATGTTTATCCCTTTACCAGTTAATGGGCATTCGGCTTGTTTCAAGTTTTGGGCTGTGGTAGGTTAGCAGCTTAAAACAATAAACATTGATTATCTCCTTTTCTGTGGGTCAGGAATTCAGGCGTGGTTTAGCTGAGTGCCTCTGGCTCAAGGTCTCTTGTAAGAATGCAGTCAAGCCTCAGTCTGGGTGAGGGAAGAGACAGAATGCACTTCCAAGGTCATTCACTTGGCTATTGGCAGGCCTCAGAAGATGCACTTCCGTGTGCAGACGTGTGGCCCTCCCCCACAAGGCCGCTCATGGCATGGTAGCTGACTTTCCTCGCCATGAGCAATCGGAAAGAGGGGGAGCCCCTGGGACAGAAACAGTCTTTTTATAACCTAATCTTGGAAGTGACATCTCAGTAAGTAAATCAGTAAAGCTAATAGTAAATAAGCAAGTAAATCAGTAAGCCCAGCCTACATTCAAAGGAGCTGATTATAAGGGCATGAATGTCAGGAGGTGGGATGGGGGGGTCCACTTAGAAGCTGCCTGTCACAGGCCACTGTGAGCAAAGCTGCTGTGAACATCCATGTACAGATCTTTGTGTGGATGTATGTCTTTATGTCATATAATTTGGCAAATACCTAGGAGTATGATTGCTGGCTGTTATGGTAAGTATTTAACTGAATAAGAAACTGTCAAATTGTTTTCCAAAATGGCTGGACCATTTTTCAGCCCACTGGTCATGTGAGTTCTAATTGCTCCATATTCCCATCTACACCTGGTATTATCTGTCTTTTAAATTTTAGCCATTCTAGTGATATGTCGTGGTATCCCATGGGGTGGTTTAAATGGCCTTTCTTTATGACTGCTTATTATTTGAACATGTACTTATGTGTTTATTTATCATTTGTACACTTCCTTTGTGATATGTCTGTCAAATTTTTTAATTGGGTTGTCTTTCTATTATTGAATTGTGTTATTTATAAAATATTCTAAAAACCTGCCCTTTTGCCGATGGATGATTGACAAATATTCTCCCAGTCTGTGGCTTGCCTTTTCATTCTCTGTCTTGTCTTTCAGGGATCAAATGTCAGTTATTTGATGGAGTCCAATTTATCAATATTTTTCTTTTATGGGTTAGCCTTTTGTGTTGTATCTAAGAAATCTTTACCTAACCCAAAGTCACAAGGGTCTCCTCCTGTCTTCTAGAAATTTTATAGTTTTACCTCTTAGGTCAATTTCACGTCTGTTTTTGTATATGGTATGAAGGTTTATTTTTTTCTGTGGGAATATGTGAGTGTTCCAGCATCATTTGTTGAAAAGACTCACCATTGAATTACTTTGGTGCCTTATTTAAAGTCAACTGCCTTGTTGAAAATCAGTGTGGGTCTATTTCGAGGCTCTCTCTTCTGTTCTGCTCATCAGTGTGTCTGTTTATTCACTGATGTGACGCAGTCTGGATTACTATAGCTTTATAGTAAGTCTTGAAACCAGCTAGCATAAATTCTACAACTAGCGCTTTTTCAAATGTGTTTTGACTAATCTGGGTCTTCTGCGGTTCCGTGTTAAGTTTTAGGATCAGCTTGTCAGTATACACAGGCCTATTGGAATTTTGTGTGGATTGCATTAAATCTGTCGATCGATTTGGCAAAAATTGACATCTTAACCCTATTGCCTATTCCAATCCAGGAACATGATGTATCTCTTTATTTTGGTCTTCTTTGGTCTTCTTTCTCTCAGCAGTGTTTCATAATCTTCAGTGTACCGGTCTTACACATAAATTGTTGAATTTATCCCTAAGTATTTTATGTTTTGATGCTATTATAAATAGTATTATTGATAAAAAAAAAGAGCATTGGTTTTAAGATTTGCTTTCCATAAAGTTTTCTCCTTCTAGTATTTTGAATAAGGACAATATAAAGTTCTGAATAACCTAATACGTTTTAGAGACTTAGGACAAGAATTCTAATTGAATTAAGTAAATGTTCGTTCTCATACCATATTATGTTTTCTGAAATTACCTAAAGACCACGTGAGCAGGTTGAAATTTCCAGTTGGTGGCTGAGATATTTTGAAATGTTGTTTGGAAGTGAATACATTATAATTGTTAAAAGAAAAAGAAAGGAATTATAAGGAGGAATGTCTAAGAAATTACAAAGATGGAAGTTTTTCATTTTCATTTGGTTTTATCAGGTAGAGCCCCTTTGGTGCCAAGTTATTCGGGTCAGCTCGAGCTGTAGGGACGTCTCATGGAAGTCAGCAGCATCGTGTGGGAAGGCCTGAGGAGGACACTGGCCCAGGGCTGGCAAGCCACAGGACTGCCTCTTCATTTCCCATCCCCACTTCATTTAACTATTTCTCTCAAATTCACATTCCCAAAATTACACGTCCAGCCAATGAGAGAGAGCCTGAATGCCTTTCTTGGCCCTGATTTCAAATTACAGAGGGATGGACTGCAGGTCCGGTGTTCCTGGTTCTGTTATCGATGGCCGGAGGAGCAGTGTTACATGGTATAAAATAGCTTCTGGAGATGCTCTAAAGTCACTCAGTGTTGTTGGGGCACCTGGGTGGCTCAGTCAGTTAAGTGTCTGCCTCTGGCTCTGGTCATGATCCCAGGGTCCTAGGATCTGAGCCCTGAGTCAAAGTCCCTGCTCAGTGGGGAGTCTGCTTCTTCCTTTCCCTCTGCTGCTCCCTCTGCTTGTGCTTTCTCTCGCTCTCTCTCCTGATGTCAAATAAATAAATGAAATAAAAAAAAATGATACAAATAGGAGTTTGAAATACTGAGACAAATTTAAAATTTCTCTGATTTACATTTTTTTTATTTTTTATTTTTTATTTTATTTTTTATTTTTTTAAAAGATTTTATTTATTTATTCGACAGAGAGAGAGAGACAGCCAGCGAGTGAGGGAACACAAGCAGGGGGAGTGGGAGAGGAAGAAGCAGGCTCATAGCAGAGGAGCCTGATGTGGGGCTCGATCCCGGAACGCCAGGATCACGCCCTGAGCCGAAGGCAGACGCTTAACGACTGCGCCACCCAGGCGCCCCTACATTTTTTTTTAAAGTAAGAAGAATGGTTTTTTTTTTTTAAGATTTTATTTAAGAGAGAGAGAGAGAGAGCGAGGAAATGAGCAGGCAGAGGGAGAAGCAGGCCCCCTGCAGAGCAGGGAGTCTGATGTGGGGCTCCTTCCCAGGAACCTGGGATCATGACCTGAGCTGAAGGCAGACGCTTAACCGACTGAGCCACCCAGGCGCCCTTGATTTACATTTTTCTTACTAAGGTATAATTGACATATATTATATGAGTTTCAAGTGTACAATGTAATGATTTGATATTTGTATTGTTGTGAAATCATCACAATACATCACCATACATAATTACAGAATTTTCTCTGATTTAAATTTTAATCAACTTGTTGCATTATCTTGATGTTCTCTCTCTCTTTTCCCTTGTTTTCCACTGTGTAGATGGCTTTGGAAGATTCAGAACAGAAACACAATCTTTTGCATTCAATTTTCACGGATCTAGAAGACTTGTCAATAATTTTTGAAACCTATGATTTAGCACAGTCTGTACAAGAGTTAAGTCGTCAAGTAGCAGCTTTACAACAAAAAATCATGGAAAGCCTTCCACAGATTCAGCGGGTGGCTGATGTAAGTTTGCACTATAAAGATGTGATTTCTTATTTTTCATTTATATTTCATTTAGTAAGTTAGAGTTCTGCTAATCAACTCCTAATTATATGAAGGCATTGATCTGGCACACTTTTCATTTATGTTCTTTTTTTCTTTTTCTTTTTTTAAAGATTTTATTTATTGTAGAGAGAGTGAGCAAGTGGGGGGAGGGGCAGAGGGAGAGGCAGAGAATCTCAGGCGCACTCTGTGCTGAGCGGGGAGCCTCCTGCGGGGCTTGATCTCACAAGTCGGAGAGCATGACTTGAGCCCAAAACCAGGAGTCAGATGCCTAACCGACTGAGCCACCCGGGTGCCCCTGTATTCTTATTTCTTGAATTATATTTTACTTTAACTTGCAACCCATGGTACATATCCCCATTCTCAGTCCAGAAATGGTCTATTTAAAGGAAAGAATCCTGATCAAATAGCTCACTGTTTTCTCTTTATCAGAGAGGCGATATTGTTGGTATAAAAGCACAGATTAGCAAAGAGGGAGTTAAACAGATAACCTCCCAAGTCTTTGTTCTCCAGTAGCAAATATTTACTGAGGGGCTGCTGTATGGCAGCCCCAGGATTTTTAAATAATTTTATTTATTTTAGCTTGAAACATGTGAGGCATTTATTTAAGGATGAAGTCACATAGCAAAGGCAGGTACAATTAGTCTTAATTATTTACTTTTTGTTTCTCAGTTACATTCCCTACGCCACACTTACATAACTTCAGGGAATAATAATTGTTAAACGTTCTTGGTTATTGAAGCTTATTCCAGGGTTTTTAAATGCTTGTACAATTTTCGATAGAAATTACTCTAAGAGATATGATATGCTTATATCTTTTTGAACATAAGATGCACAAAAATAATTCCAATATAGCTTTTCTTCGTAACTTGGAGATATCACTACAAAGTTGCCGTACTCATTGTTTCATTTGCTTATAAAGTTATATTTATCTGATATTAAATGTCTCCAAACTGCTTGAGTTTGAAACCCTCAGCCTGTTTCTATATAGTTTTTCCTATCCCCTTCACTATTAGCTGTACCTTTTGGTTGCTACAGTGTCTCTGCATTGAGCGTTCTCTCTCTTTTTTTTTTTTTTTTAAGATTTTATTGATTTGAGAGAGAGAGAGAGCACAAGCCAGGGATAGAGGCAGAGGGAGAGGCAAAGGGAGAAGCAGACTCCCCACTGAGGAGGGAGCTCTTTGTGGGACTTAATCCCAGGACCCTGGAATCATGACCTGAGCTGAAGGCAGACGCTTAACCCACTGAGCCACCCAGGTGCCCTTCTGGATTGAGCTCTTACGGAACGGTCTAAAGGCCTTCTTACACTGCAAGTGGACTTCAGTATGTAGGGTCTGTGGCCTGTATTCATCCGTGTATGGTTATATAGCACGTATTCTTCCATCCGTGGGGTTTGTAGCCCGTGTGTGGGTTTACAGCACACACTGCCGCATTTTCACCCTAAGGTTCTTGGCTGAGTCCTAGAGGTTGACATTGATGAGAGAATACCTGCTAGACAAGTGCTCTATTGTTCCACTTAATCTGAGGATGTTATAAAGTAATTTAGTGACCCTGCATGACAATAGTTCATTGGGGGATTGGCAAGAAAATCCTGTCAGTTTTTCCAGCTCCTTTTGTGTTCATTTTCCAAGGGTGACTTTATCATTTTACATAAAGTGGTAGAATTTTTTTTTAAATGTTAGACCCACTTGTATTGAAGTGTTTAAACACATTCCAAAGATAAATCTAAATAGAGTTTGTAGATATTGAGAAGTTCCTTAAAAATGATTCAGGGATGTCTGGCTGGCTCAGTTGGGACGGCATGCAACTCTTGATCCCGAGGTCATGAGCTCGAGCCCTGTGTTAGGTGTAGAAATTACTAAAAATATGAATAAACTTTAATAAAATTGATTCAGATGCATAATACTTTTGTTCTCATAGTGTAGGTAATTGAAAATTGGCCTTATGAAAAGTTTTAACTCAACAAGGTATAAGCAATGCTTTATAGTGTGGTATGCTGTTAACAGAATGACCTTTTAATTGAAAGCAGTCAACATCTATGTATGCTTTGTTAGTTTTTTCTTTTTTAATTCCAGTGTAGTTAACATACAGTGTTATATTAGTTTCCGGTATACAATATAGTGATTCAGCAATTCTGTACGTTTCTCGGTGCTCATGGCGATAAGGGTACTCTTAAACCCCTTCACTTATTTCACTCATCCCCCACCCTCCTTCCCTCCGGTAACCATCAGTTTGTTCTCTGTAGTTAAGAGTCTGTTTTTTGGCTTATCTCTTTTTTTCTCTGTTAATCTGTTTCCTAAATTCCACATATGAGTGAAATCATATGGTATTTGTCTTACTCTGACTGACTTATTTCACTTAGCATTATACTCTCTAGCTCCATTCATCTTGTTGTAAATGGCATTCTTTCATTCTTATTTATGGCTGAGTAATATTCCATCATATATATACCTCACATCTGCTTTATCCACTCATCTATCGGTGGACACTTAGGCTGCTTGCATAATTTGTCTGTTGTAAATAATGCTGCAATAAACATAGGGGTGCGATATCTCTTCGAATTTGTGTTTTTGTATTCTTTACCAGTATTGGAATTACTGGATCACATGGTCATTCCATTTTTTACTTTTTAAGGAGCCTCCAGGCTGTTTTCCACGGTGGCTGCACCAGTTTGCATCCCCACCAACAGCACACATTTCCTTTCTCTCCACATTCTTGGCAACACTGGTTTCTTGCGTTTTTTATTTTAGCCATTCTGATAGTTGTGAGGTGATATCTCACTGTGGTTTTGATTCGCAGTTCCCTGATGATGAGTAGTGTTGAGTGTCTTTTCATGTGTCTGTTGGCCATCTGGATGACTTCTTTGGTGAAATGTCTGTTCACGTCTTCTGCCCATTTTTAATTGGATTATTTGGATTTTTTGGTGTTAAGCTGTATGAGTTCTTTATATATTTTGGATACTAACCCTTTATCGGACATGTCATTTGCCCATATCTTTTCCCGTTCCTCAGGATGCCTTTTAGTTTTGTTGATTGTTTCTTTTGCTGTGCAGAAGCTTTTTATTTTGATGTAGACCCAGTGGTTTATTTTTGCTTTTGTTTCCCTTGCCTCAGGAGACATATCCTGAGAGATGTAATGGTCAATGTCAAAGAAGTCACTGCCTGTTCTCCTCCAGGATTTTTATGGCTTCAGGTCTCACATTTAGGTCTTTAATCCAATTTTAATTTATTTGTGTGTGTGGTGTAAGAAAGTGGTCCAGTTTCATTCTTTTGCATGTAGCTGTCCAGTTTTCCCAACACCATTTGTTGGAGATAGACTTGGTTAATTTTTAAGACGCGTAAGTGGCAAACATTTTTGGTTAAATAGAAGAATAGAACACATAGCAATAAATTATGTTTTATAGATTAGTAACAGACAATATACACTGCATGAGAGTTTTTGTTTCTGAAATTCTAGGATGTGGTTGCTGTCGAAACTGAAGTAAAATCAATAGAGAAAAAAGTTTCAAAAATCAAAGCTATCCTCTTATCAAAAGAAATATTTGATTTTTCACCGGAAGAACATCTTAAGCATGGGGAGGTAAGGAAGCATGGATTAAAATTAAAAACATTTTCTCATAATACTTATTATGTTTATTTTTAAATATGTAATAATATGATGTGATAAAAAGTGCTTAATCTTTCTAGAGTAATAGCAAAATAAAGTTGGGAAATAGGAATGACAATAAATATCATGTTTTAAATCATACTGTCTGTACAAAGATAATTTTCCTATAGTTTTTTTTTTTTTTTTTCATTTCTTCTGAAAATTTCAACGTTTGGGAGTTTTGCCTTCAGTGTCCAGTCCTGGTGCTTAATAGTTCAGGAGCTTGAGTCTCTAAGTCAAGAGAACCGGGTTCTAGACCCAACTACACTGCTTACGGGCTGTGTGACTTTGAGCAATTAGTTAAAGTTTCTTGGATTCTCTTTCATATCTGCCATTGGTATTGTGGTGATTATACTGGACAATTACGGTGTATACAGAGCCCCTAGCACAGGATCTGGGACATACTAAACAGCATACAGACGTGGATTCCCTCTCAGCCTCGCGGTTAGGAGCCTGTGCTTTGGAATCAGGCAGGCCTGGACTTTGCTCCCAGCGCTGCCTCTTACAGTCGGACCTCCTCTGGGTCTTCGAACTTCTGTACACCCAGTTCCTTCCTGTGACATGGAAGTTCTGATACCTCCCAGGATTGTATCAGTCCAGATCTTTATGGAGCAGATATCATTCAAGCAAAATGTAATTATCCTTTTGGGACTTCGGAAATGTAGCAGGACCGTTCAATTCAAGAGGCATTTCTTGAGAGCTTCCTGTGGGAAGCCCCATGCCAGGCACAATTGCTCTGAACGTCAGAGGCCGTACTTGGCCGTTGCGTAGCTCGCTCACCGCCTGGTGACACAAAACAAAGCCCCAGTTCTGCAGAGAGGGAGGGAGGGGGGAGAAAAGGAAGGTAGGGGTGGTCCAAACGCAGAACCCAGCGCTGGCGGGTTACTCTTGCCCCAGGCCTTCTTTCCTGAGACCTTTAGCTATCGAGTCACAAGTGATCTGAGAGTTCTTTGCAGTCTGAGCCAAGGAAATGCTTGAAAAATCAAAACTATAAAGACTAAACCACACAGTATTTTAATTTGAACAGACTCAGCAGTGGCCGTTTCTTTTCACTTATGTACCACGCTTATCTGATACCATTAAGGTCATACTTGAAAACATACGTCCCATGAAGAAAGCCGTTGCTGAACTCGTGTCTTACCAAGTGGAACTGCGGTGGCCCCAGACAGGAATGAAACGTCTGCCTGCATTTCAGCGGACAAATCAGCTTCTACAAGATGTAAAACTGTTGGAAAGGGTGACTCAGGAACAAAATGAATTATTAAAGGTGAGCAGTTTATGATGGCGACGGCCAACTTATTGGCTGTAAATGTTTGGCAAAAGCTGGTTTTGTTTTCGGTTTTAATGGTTGGGTCGGTGAGATTCCCATGACTGCAGGAGGCTGTCTTCGCTGATTCCTTATGTCTCTTCTGGTATTATTATCCAGGAGGGGACATTTGATAAAAGAGACTATCTTATTGCTCAAATGGGGCTAAGATAGTTCTTCTCAGTTCTTATCCTTGTTCGGTCAAAGGCACGAAAGCATAGTTACAATCTGTTTGACTCCATCCTACAGTTATTGAAGAGCTCCACGAGTAAATGCTCTGGGGAGAGATTCGAACCTGAGCGGTGCATTTGCAATCTCATGAGACCCTTACGGTAGCCAGCACCATAATAATCTCTCTATGCATCTCAGTCACTTTCCTACTAATCATCTCATTTTATTCTTCCACATGTGATAGATAGAGGAGGCACTTTGCCATCCTTATTTTTACATATAAGGAGACTAGAGTCAGAAGGTGAGATGACTTGCTGAAAGACCACTGAGTTAACTTATGTCCAGATTCATTTGTGTGCAAATAAGATAAGAATTTGAGTTTCTAGACTCCTGGTATCATTCGTTCTCCGTATCAGGGTCTCTCCCTTCTAACCGATGGCATCTTTCAGCCTCTCCCCAGAGGGTGTTTTTTGTTGTTGTTGTTTTGTTTTGTTTTGTTTTTTAATTCTTACGTTTTTATTATCTCCAGGCCCAGGTCAGGAACCATTATTAGATAGAAATTACATTTTTCTTTGGTTTGCATTCCTAGATTAACAACCACTTTCACAAGAACGGAAAGTTGCTGAAAGAGCCTTAAATTCCACAGACTTTTCAACTCCATTGGTAGATCCCACCCTAACCCCCCCCCCCCCAGCTTTTCCTGATTAGATGGCTCGAGGCAGGAGAAAAGGTTATTTTTTCCCTCCTTCCCAACCACCACCTGATTGTAGGGAGAAAGCTGCTCTTTGTCCCTCTTAAATTTCATTCCCAGTTAGCTGGCTACTCTGGGTTCTCCTAAGATTTGAAGATGTTATGACCTCTGGTTTGAGTCTTAGCTCATAGAATCTCTCTCTGTCCTGGCCCCTGAGCAGCAGATGTCATTTCCTAACACCCACAGGGAGAAAAAAGATTGGGCACTCGTGTACTACTTTTTAATATGATAAAGAGAAGAAAACAGAAAGACATATAAAATTTGATCTACTCTTTTTAATCTTTTTTTTTTGTGTGTGTGCTTTATTGGTTTCCTGGTCAGAAAAAGAAAATAACAGTTGTAACTATGGTTTAAAGTGGCTTCTTCATGGGATGAGAAGGGGGGAAGTAGAAGCGGCAATTATATTTTGTGCCAAGTTAGGTCTTAAACTGTGCTGCTAAAATTTTCCATGTTACTGTGTAAGTGGAAATCAGATGTCATCTCATATATTTCAAAATTAGGTAAGCCAGTGGTAATGAAAATCATTAGAATATGGTACATTTCTTTTACTTTCTATTTTGGATATTGTAAGTGCCCTCGTTGTGGAAAACAAGACAAATTACTTTGGGGGGGGGCAGTGGGTAATAGGATGTAGCTCATTATCGAGGGCTGGGGAACAGGTGTGTGCAGTGAACATAGTTATTTATTTCCAGCCCACAGTTAAAATTATGATTAACTATTAAAGAAAATACAAGGAAGAATTCTATGTTGGCCAGAAACTTTGAAGTTTTAAAAGGCATTTTGCTTCATTGTGTAGCATACCAAGGAAATAGCTATACTTTATCTTTTCTATCACACTTTGATCATACAGTTTAGTGCACATAGGTTTGAGCTTCACTACTTCCATAACACTAGATGCAATGTGTTGTTCTGGTTAATTTTGCCTTTTCCTCCTACAAACTCAGACTGCTCTTGAACCGTCAACCTCTTACTCATTAAATGTACATCACCGATCCCAAGGGCTACCGGGTGAGGTTGTGGCTGGAATGGGAAAATTCATCATCTCTCAGATCAGAGATCTGAATCAGTAATGTCACCTTTCTATGTGGAAAGCATCACATGGGGCATGCATTAAAAGAGCGCGTATGACATATCAGTAGTTTCATAAAATTTTGGCAACTTTATGTTAACATGCCATAAAGTGCTTCCCAGAATAAGCCCACTAGACCGGAAATACTTAAGAGCAAAGGCGTGTCTTGTGCTTGTACTCCAAGCACTGCCCAAGGTGTCCTGGCATTTAGTAGAGCAAGAAAGTCGGGTGCCAGCGCTATGAACATTTCTCTCTGTATTTAGGCTACCATTTTCTATTGCAACCTATGTGGGTGTATGTGTGTGTGTGTGTTGTAATCGATTGAAACTTGTGTGGATAGACGTTGGAAGTAATCCGTGAATCCAGTCCTTAGATTATGACAGAGATTCTTCTTTTGGGGGGGTCATTTTATAGATCGTCATAAAACAGACCAACGAATGCAATGAAGACATAGAAAATTTGAAGCACATCTTAAATAATTATTCAGCTGAGTTCTCCCATGAATGTCTATCACCAGACCAAGCTGCCAACCTGACACAAGTACAGGTATGTCTCTTTATTTGCCCCGCAGTTCATTCAACAATCACTAAGCCGTTGGTGTCTGGAAGCCTTTGGGATGGTACAGTGTGGTTCCTCCTTCTCTCTTCCAAACGAAGGTATATTATGTGTATATTGACTTTCCATTCCTATGTCATAAAAGAGGTGCATTTGGGTCTGAATTTGCTCTTCTACTGAAGAAGCTGATGTAACACAGGATATTTGGACAACCTGACTTTCCATCTAGCTTTCTGAGATGGGCCAGGCAGTGTGGGTGGGCTGGGCTTTAAGGTAAAGACCCTGAACGTTGTTGTAATGAAGAGTTTCATATACTACGTAGTAGTTCCATATACCATAGTTAGCAATATTCTGTGTGCAGATTAACCCTCTACTGCTAGGGGTTTTTTTATTTAGTCTTTGTTTTTGAATTAGTATTACATAACCCAAAAAGAAATCTGATTGTGTGTCAAGTGTTGTAAAGAGTTGCTTTTATCCTACTGTCAAGTTGATTTGGGCAGGTGAATGCTATGGTATTCAAAACCAGGTTATGACACTTGCTAGCTGGAAGTCTAAAGCAAATTACTTAGGGGTCTAAGGGGACATACCTATTAGGCGGTGAACTCCGTAAGGCAGACTCAGCATTAAAGACTCAGTATTATAAATCTGTTAAATTTCCCATTACTTTTAAAAATGCGAGGACCCCAAAGAGCTTTGGTTTATATGAATTCTATCTATTGATAGAGAAAGAAATTAAAACTCAGACATGTAAAAGTAGTTTATTTTAAAATAACAATAATAAACCCATTACATGTTGATAGGAATAACATATTTTTACGGAAGAAGTTACAGTTTCCAAAAGAAAATGTAGTGAGAGGAGTGACCTTGTTTTACATTTTTGCAAATCTCTTAAATGTCTGACTTGGTAGAGGACAGCTAGATTCTCGTCTGCTTCTGCATTCCATCTGTTGAGGTATGTACTTGTGTTAGAAGTATGTAAAAACAACCCAGCCTCTCAACAGCATGTACTTGGAAAAGAAAGGAATATTTTAATAACGCTTTTGGATAATTGTGGACATTCTTTGAAACTAAGGTCCAGCAAATAGAAGTTACTCACAGGTTTGTTGTTAAATGGAATCCAAAGCCATGTCAATGAACTTTTTCTGCTCTTGTATTAAGATCATTGGCCTCTTCGTACTTTGAGTGGATCTTCTAACTGCGTGGAGTTTTATGACATCATGCTTGATCATTTGGAAAATACTGTTTCTCCAGTTACATAGATCCTCCAAATATGTCAACATTTCAGTAGTTGATACAAAAAAAATGTTATTAATATTAATATTTATCTTTTCAGAAGAATATGTTAATATTTCTATGTAGGTCTAGTTTAGCAGCTGTTTTTTCTAAGTAAAAAATATCATTTTATGGAAAAAATGCGTAGTTCAGCTCAAAACTTAAATAATCACTCAGAGCTTTTCCTCCATCATCATACTTTGGCACACAGCGGAAGTGCCGTATGCATGCTTTCCACCTTGTCACGCAGAATATTAAAAATGGATGTTCTTCATCAAGGATATTCTTAAACAAAACTGGCTTTTTTCTTTTTTTTTTTTTTTTTTACAGTTGAGCACATGATAGTGAAGAATCTAGTAATATAGTTGATGTCCCTGCCTTGATTTATATGAAGTGCAAGTAGTTTTACCCACCATTGCTTTTGTATCATCTTATAGTGAAAAATGTCAGCAGAGTGAAAAGGGCAAATAACATTTTCGTATTATTATGAAAATGATCTTGACCTCACGGGGTGGGAATCCCCGGGGTCTGCAGATGCCACTTTGAGAATGGCTGCTCTGTGCCCTCCTGTGCCTCCATAAGGCTGGTGTGCAGACTGTTCTGTTTCTCATAGGGTTATTCTAATGGCTGTAGTATCACGTCTGTTGGGAGGCATTAGATCTCTGAAGTTTAGTGTATTGAAAATGGACACACCGCACTGCCAACTCCTATTTAATTTAGTTATCATTTCCTAAGGCACTCAGGGAAGTTTCGCTTCAGACAGAATAGGGCTGTTGGTGTCAGAATGTGTGCAGCTGCAGAAGGGCCGTGGGGGTGGGTGTCAGGGCGTCCGGGTCTGTGCTCCGTCACTGGCTAGCGGCAGCCCTGGAAAAATCACCTCTCTGGGCTTCAGCACTCTCACCTCTGCGCCGAGGCACAGTGGGCTTCTGTGTAAAAAAGTTAACGATTCTGTGAATGTTTGTAGGATGGATGGATCGATGGATGGGAAGAAAGAAGGAAGGAAGGAATGAACAAATGAGCCGGGGTTTGAGGAGTATATTAGGAACATAAATGCCAGTACGGGAAGGTTTGCTGATAAGGTTGCTGTCTTTGGATGCGGCCAGCACTCACCGCAAGGCTCGGGCAGAGGTGGAATGACGCTTTTCAGGGGGGTTAAGAGAGGAGGATGTTAGATTAGACACCTGCCATGTCCTCCAAATCTAGGCTTCTGTAATTCTGTGTTTGTCGTAGTTGGACGGTGAGCAAGTGCACTTGTGCCTCGTAGAAGGCATTTTATTCCCACCCATCAATCATCCACATTTTTAAAGTAACGTCGTAAAACTTCGAATCAGGTGTCCATCATTCCCATGGTAAGTTAGTGCAGTCACACTACCTGTATTTGCTTGTTTACTCCCATTTTGTAGGAAACTGTGAGAAAAAGTAAATAAATTCGGTAATAGAAAAGACAGCTTCAGAAGCAATCATGGAGGTGTGAGATTCCTCACCTTGTTTTCTCTCAGTGGTTCCCGAATGTTAGTCTGCTTACAAATCTCCCGGGAAACTTCCCAGGCCCTGACCCTGGGGATTCTGGCTCTCAGTCCTTTTGCCACCATAGCGGTGGCTCCCAGCCCTGGCTGCACATCACGGTCCCCCACAGAGCTCAGACAAATCTCTGAACCTTGGCTTGACCCCCAGAGAAGTGATGGACCAAGTGTCCCGTGAAGCCAAGTCATCCTACAAGTGGAGCTTACGAACCCTCGCCAGGTCGTTCGGAAACGCAGCCAGGGTCGGGAGGAGCTGTACCGTGACAGGCGTTCACTCCTGGCTCTGCACACCGGATAGCACAGAGCAGTCATCATCCCTTAGACCCAGTGATGCGAGCTCGGGGGGCAGGCAGAGCCTCAGACGGCCCACAGCAATGCACACGCTCTTTCTGCACAGGGAGATGTCGAAGGTATGGAAAAGCAGATTCTGAGTTTGAAGCAGAAGAAGGAGAACCTGCTGGTGGACCTGAAGGCGGCCATACTGGCCCTTCACCAGCACGTACAGCAAGATCAGCAGGCATTCGAGCCAGAAATGCCGTCAGCCCGAGCAGCAGAAGAGGAGGGAGAGGCTGAGAGGGATTCTCAGTGGAAGGTGGGTAGGACTTCGGGCTAATGTGGGTCCCGCTCCCCATGGGAGTATTAGATGGTGTTATTTTTCACCTGAAAAGCCTGTGGCATCTAGGTTGATGGCCTGTAGGAATTTTAAAAGTAGAGAGATGACTGCCTGGATGGGTCACTAGGGACTATAAATCCTCGGGGTGTGTTGGTTCTGGACTCCACCTGGAATTCTTAGGCCCAGCTTATTTGAGGTGTGTATGGGATTCCACGGGCAGGAGGGTGGGAGCCACCCCTGAAGGATCTTCGTCCTAACGAGTCAGATCAGTGCAAAGTCAAAATGTACCCGGCCCCACTCTAAGCCCACTCGGAGTCCACACTCGTGGATCCCATTTTGAACTGTTGGGTGAGGGGCCACAGGGAGCAGTGCGGGTGAAGGTGATGGAAGACTTGACCGAGTCATGCTGTTTGGCTGGAGGAGCTGGAAGATGCTATGTGGGTGGGCGGGTGGGCTTCTCGAATGAAGTGAGTAAAAAATGAGCTACGTACAAGCGCAGCCGGGCCAGGATCCCGATGATGTTGAACACAGCCCGGCTACAAGCGTTTGTGCTGTGCCTTTCAGGGGAACAAAACCGGTGGCCTGTCCTTCCTGCCGGCGCTCACGGAAGAGGCGGAAGAGAGCTCCCTGAAGAGCGAAGTAAGGAGCGTGATTTTCTCATTACGTTTTGTGAGAACCGAAACCTCTAAAAGACGTTCAGTTCAGTGGGAAGCTCTTGAAATGAATAGAAACACAAGGATTTTAAAATGTAACGCCGATGTTTTATAAGGGGGATTGAAGCCGTCCTCCCACGTTATTAACGTGAAGTGCATCGAAGCCCGCCTCCTGCCGAGTGGGAGAAATTAACTCAGACACACTTGCTAGTGTAGGGGAGGAGGTGAAGTTCTTGATCGTATCCTGACCTCTGAGTACATTCTCGGAAGTTTGGAGGGTGTGTTGTTTGGTTGGCACTCTTAGTGTGTTTTGTAGAACTTTATTTTTCCGGATTTGAATTACTTTGTTAGTCTGAAACAGCACTGCCGATATAAAGAGTTGTGTCCTGAGAACGGGTTGAAGGAGACATGGACAGTTATCTTTCCTGGTATCAATTTCCATTTCCTGCTGTACAAACAGAAGTTATGATGGGTCTTGTGCCCAAAGGAAGAAAATTGCAGCAATTCATCATCTTTATGTCTCACATGTAACCACTGGACACTTTCCCTGCTCATTGCATGAACTGTTAAATAGCTCCACTGTCAAGCAGAACCACGTGCTTTCCTGTAGCCTGGGACAGCATGGACCTGAGTGGTAGGACAAGGGAGAGCATAGGCTCATGGTACACTCAGACCACCAGACAACTTCGTCATCTGATTATGCCCCTCACGGCAGAGGAAAGTGAGAACAGAGTGCACGGCAGTGTGATTCCAGCTGAAGACCTATGTTTGCCTCTGAGCTGATATGTTTATAATAGTCACTTTTTTGTCTTCAGCAACAGCAGAAACATATGTTCATCAGGCCGTTACTTAAAGATAGCATTTAAGGTTACATGTACCAAAGCAGATTAAATTCCGAAAGCGCCACTTTAAAGATCCTTTTTGAGTGATGTGAGCCGACTTCCACCTTTTCAGAAGGTCGTCTAGGCTTCAGAACGAGCAACCACATTTGGACTCCTATGATTTAGTTAGCCAAAGAAAGAGGTGAAACAGAGAGGGGGTGGGGGATTAAGGGCTGCAGTTATCCTGCCTGGTAAACTGAGTTTTACAAGAGAGATGAGTAGGATGGTAGGAAATTCCTTCTTTGCTAATCAGTTGATTACTGTGTTAGAATGGAGATAAGAAAGCAGAGCCGTCTTCTGGGTCTTGGTCTTCACTCTGGAAGCCTGACAGGGACATGGGGGAAGATGGAGCATCCTCGTCCTCTGGAACCATCGTTCAGGTAATACTGGGCATAATACTCTGCTGGTTGGGGGCTGGCAGGGATAGTAAATAAAGTAAGTCCAAAGGATTTGTTCGAAAGACTGCTTAGGGAGGGAACCTAAGTTTCTCACCATTACCTCTGCACAAATCCAGAAACAGCCAAGTACTTCTTATTTGCAGTTCCGTTGTGTACTCAGTGATCATAGGAGAGTATTTTCTGAGAACTCCGTATGTGAGAATTGAGACTAACAAAACAGATAACTCAAAGGAGCCCCTCTTTAAAAGATTTACCGTAGTGTTTCAAGGCATTTAACCCACCTCTCTTCTGGGGGTAGTTGGGGGAGGAGTCTCTCCATAATCCTCTTTTTGAATAAGGTAGTGTATAATGTGTATTAATGTGTATTAATATCATTTTGCTATTTATGACCTTCCAAATCTCCAGCCTCTCAGACTAGAGGGCAAATGCCCTCACTTTAGAAAATCATAATAAACTAATGTGAAAACGATGTTTTCCCCTTGTTTCTGAAACATCCCAGCATGCCTCCCGCTCCTGTCTCTGTCCAGGGCTGGACCCGCCCCCCAGCCCCCAGGCCTGTCTTTTTGTTAAACTTCAGCACCAGGCTCTGCCTCTCCCTGCAGCTCCAGACTGCACCTCTCTATCTCAGATGTAGTCGGTCTCCCCATCTCCGCAAGTTTTCTCCCTCGTGGTTCCGCCCTTCCAAACCAGCCGAGCATCCCAAAGCCCAGACTGCCTTCAGAAACTGCCTTGCATCCCCGGGATGCCCTTCTCTCCCAGCCCGCCTGTAGACAACCTGCTCAGCCACCAGGGCCCTCTCATCTTCCACCTCCTCCAAGAAGCCTCCACTTCCCCTTCATTCCGATAGCATTCTGAACCTCAGTTAGGACTTACCACATTTTTATGCACACACGGACACGGTTTGGCCAACAGCAAGAACTTTATCTTTCACGTGTTTATGTCCTGTACTGGGCTCAGCATGTTACTTTAATGCATTGACTTTCTCGATCCTGCTTCCTGGGTCAATGACTGTGCTTCCTCTTGTTCATGGCTAAAAGTCTTTACTTGGGGCTCCTCACCTTTGACCCCTATTATAATCAAAGTTTTGCCCTTGGCTATATTTAAACTGCCATTGACTTCTGGAACATCATTTTAGTGCCCTTTTATGAGTCCTAATCCTTATTGGTCTCTCCAGCATTAGACACTATCAGCATCTCTTCCTTCCTGAAATGCAGGGATCCTTTGACTTTCCTTTTTTTTTTCTTTTTTTTAAGATTTTTTTTTTTTTTTTTTTTTTTTTTTAGGAAGAGAGGGAGAGAGAGAGAGTGCAGGTGTTGGGGAGGGGCAAAGGGCAAAGGAGAAGCATACTCCCCACTGAGCAAGGAGCCCAGTGGGGGGGCTCATCCAGGACCCTAAGATAATGACCTGAGCCGAAGGCAGATGCTTAACTGACTGAGCCACCCAGGTACCCTGATCTTTTGACTTTCTTGATTTTGTGCTTTCTTGTCTCATCTACCTGCAGCCCCTCCTCTGTCATCTTCTCTCGCCCCACCCACATGATGGTGGACATTTGCCCAGTGTTCTGTCCTCTTCCTTCTCTCATTCCCCTCAGGGCAGTTTTATCTCCTCCCATAGGTTTGGTAGTCCCCCTGTGCCAGTGATCCCCACATCAAGCCTCTAGTCTTGACTTCTCCTTTAAGTCTGTTTTACATTTCTAACTTGTTGATAGATTTCTCTTTTTGGTTGTGTTTTCTTCATCTCAGACTCATTTTACCAACTTCCTTCAAAACTGGTTCTTCTAATTTCTCAGTGTCTGTTTATGGCACCACTATTTTCTCAGAGTCTCAGACAGACTTCAGAGTCATCTTAGGCACCTCACTCCTCTTGCCTTCCCTGTGCAGTCAGTGGCCAAGTGATGTCCATTCAATCTGTACATTCGTCCTCTCCTCCCATGATTTTGCCATCATCCTATTCCGGGCAGTTGTGACTTATGCCCTGGACTTTTGGAGCAGTCTTCTAATTGGGTTTATAGCCTCCGGTTATTTTTCCGAGTACATCTTATATAATGGTAACTGATGATTTTTTCCTAAAACCATTACCACGAAGCTGAAATCTTTAGTGGATTCTGATTATCTGCTAAGGAAAATGCATTCTTTTTAGCCTTTTCAGACTCTCATGATCCTGACCTCCCTTTCCAATTTTGTCTAAGCTTTACTTTTAGTTCTTGGTTCATATCTTTCTAATAGCAGCTCTTGTTTTCAGTATAAGAAGCTGCAAAGTAACATTTTGTTAGTAACTGCTTGATGCTTTATATATGTGTCATGTTGTTTAGTGATCACATGCGTGAGTGAGGTAGCTTCTATTCAGAGGCTCAGAGAGTCCCAGTTAACTTGTCCAAGGTCATGCAGCTTGTAAGTACAACAATCAAGATTGGTCAATTATACTTTTCCAGACACATGATGTTAATTATTTGGGTATATATCATTTTCCCATTGTTGAACCGTGGCTAACCCAATAAGTGGGAGTGCTGGATCAAAGTATACATCCATTTAAGGTGTGACACACATTATCAAACTAGAAAGTTTGCCCTCTCGAAAGACTGTATCAATTTTATTCCTCCCAGGAATGCATGGAAATGCCTCTTTCTTGACACCAGACTGAGATGGGTTATTTTCAATTTTAGCCAGACTTATCCAGTGGTTTAAATTACATTTATGTTCTAAGAATGTTGAATATCTCTTTGTTCATTGGCTTCTGTATTCTTATTTTTTAAGATTTATTTATTTGAGAGAGAAAGAAAGCATGCACACACACATGGAAGGGGAGAGGAGTAGAGGGTGAGGGAGAGAGAGTCTGAAGCAAACTCCCTGCTGAGTGAGGAGCCCGACATGGGGCTTGATCTCATGACCCTGAGATCACGACCTGAGTTGAAACCAAGAGTTGGACACTTAACCGGTTCTGCCACCCAGGCGCTCCCGCTTTCGTATTCTTTTATGAATTGCTTGTTCCTGCCATTTGACTTTTTGTTCTACATAGGGTTTGATATTTTCCTTACTGACTTATAAGGATATATATTAAGGATATTAACACATTGTAAGCTATTATCCCAGTGTGTTATTTCATTCTTAACTTAGGTTATGATGCTTTTTAAGGTAAACATTATTTTTTTTATGTTGCTAATACTAACATTCTTTCCCTTTATTGTCATGCTTTAAAAGTCCTTCCCCACCACTAGATTAGAAAAAGATTCACTCTTTTTTTTTTTTTTTAAGAATTTTTATGGTATAACTTTTACATTTAAATATTAGGTACAGGGGGCGCCTGGGTGGCTCAGTTGGTTGAGCGTCCAGCTCTCGATTTTGGCTCAGGTCATGATCTCAGGGTCATGAGATGGAGCCTTGTGTTGGACTCGATGCTGGGCGTGGAGCCTGATTAAGATTCTCTCCCTCTCTCCTCCCCACTCACATGCTCACTAAAAATTAATTAATTAATAAACAAATAGTAGATACAATTAGAATCCATTATTAGGAGTAAGACAAGGATTTGGTTATACTTTTTCATGAAATACCTGAATAGTTCCCAAATTTAATAAGTTAATCTTTTCCCCTATTGTTTGAAAGGTGGCCTTTATCATATAATTTCATTTAATTTTAGTTCTCCTATTAATCCACTTAAATACAGAATTCTGTAGATTTCCTTGTATGTTCCTCATTAACTAGAGAGCTTTGGAAAATTTAAGTCTTTCAAATAAAGACAAACCTGAGGAAGCTGATTTTTCTTTTTCCCTAATGAACCAACTTTTCTCTAAATGCACCTGACTTTTCTGGACATTTCTGCACCCAGGTGATATGTAAAATGAGCTAGTGCATGGCAGCAAGGGCAGGAAGTTTTCTGGACCTCTGGTTCTTTTCTTTACAGGAAGCAGCTGAGAAAATAAGCACATGTGAAAATCCTATGGCACAAATTCTTGCACCAGATTCACTGAGTCCCAGCCAAACAGAGGAGGTAAGTCCCTGCCGGTAACACGCAGACTACTCAGGTACCTGGCAAGCTTTCTGTGTTTGGAATACTTTGTATATCGAGCAAAGAGTTCTTTGTGAACTTTAACATCTTCATATGGGCTGTCAGGCTGGAGAACTGGAAGATCTGCCATCAGGTCTTGACCTAGAAAGTAAGCGTGGTGCAGAGCAAGGAAGGCTTGATCGCTTGCTGGCCATTTGTCAGGGTGAACTAGCCTTTCCACCAACAACTACTTCTTTCTTCTGTAGCTGTAACTTACGTAACAAGTGTGCGTGTGGTGGTGCTGGCGGGGGAGACTTGCAGATGTTTATAGAATTGACTGTAAAATGTTAAGGAGTAAATTTAAAGCATTGGTATTTTGGCGTGAAATAGAGCCACCGCTAGAAAATTAGCCTGCATTTTAATTAAATCCTGTTACTTAGATCAGTGGTGTGTTGATGCGGAGACCAAACAGTGTGTGACATAAGTGAGAGCCTAACTTGGATGCTAGAGCATTGGCGACGTCACGTGAAGAATGTGGACTTGTAGACCCCAAGGCGTAATGAAATCAAGGATGGAATCCTGGTTCCACTTATTAGTTGGGTGACCATAGGTGGTTTGGATAAACTGTCTATGCCTCAGTTTCTTCATCCATACACTGGGAATAATAAGGGCTTGTGATGGGAAATAATGAGAGGATGTGTGTGTCACCTAGCATGGTGGCCTGGCCCCAGAGCCCAATAAAGGGTTGGGTATTATTAATTTACAGTTACGTGGTGATGACATACTTTTCTTTAACAAGAAATACTTGTGGTGATACTTTTTAGTGCCCCAAAATGCACAATCATAAAACACTCACTTAAATCATTTCTGCTTTTAAAATTTGGGGCTATCATTTAGAGAAGATATTTAGCAGCGGTGTGGCTGTGGAGAGAACTGTAGACTCTGAATTAAAAGATTGCAGAGCTGTGTGACCTCAGGCAAGTAACTTAGATGTGGGCCTGAGCTTCTCAGGGGCCAAGTGGTGAAATTGGAGGTGGGTGAATTGCTTAAGCGTTAAATGAACTCGGGTTTCTCTGACTATAAAAAGAGGTGGGTGAACTGGTTACTGGCAGGTTTCCCAGGCCACCTTTAGCAACTGCAGTTTCTATGGTTGCAAATATTCTTTATTTTCTTCCGTTCACCTTTGGATTCTCTTCAGTTTCAGATAACTAGCAAATAAAGCCCAGATTAGTTATCCAACTTCCTTGTTTTCTCATTAATTCAGTGAGTTAGTGAAAAAGGAAAGAAATTCAGTATTGCCACTAAGAAACGTGTGTGGTCTATGGTAGGTGCTCCAATAATGTTTTTGAATAAATGAAGAAGGTCGATGGTAAATCTGTTATCACAGACTAGTTAATATTAACAATTGTTATCTCAGGTGACAAAAAAGAGGATCCCAAAATCGTTGCCGCTAAGATACAGCAATATCTGAAAACTAGAAAATAATTAATCTGTTGACTAGCAGTTGGTGTCTGGCAGTAAAATCACACAACTGTTGCTTTTTTAAGAAATCTGGATTAAAAATGAAAATTGAAACCAGGTGACTCCCATGTATAGCCCCCCCCCCCCAACTGTGCAGAGAAACACAAGGCAAGGGAAAACTTTCTTAGGAAGGGGATTCTTGAAAAAAATATTGACGAAGGCAAGGGAGAAACAGTGTTTTGTCAGTAAAGAGCAAATATGTGTGAAGTTATTAGATGGTCAAGGGGAACACATGCAACTCAGAGACGCCCCTGCGAAGCCAGCTTTGCTAATACTCACCATGTGTGGGAAAAATGAATATTTTCACACCCTGCATGTTGTCGTTGCCACTTGCCCATTTTGTTTACTTTTCTTGTACTGAAAGTTCATGTTTAAACACAATTCTGTAGACATTGGGAATTTTTCCGCCTTTGAGTTGAGTTTAGGCTATACATTTGTGAACAATTTTGTAAACATGTAGTTAGCAAAGTCTTATATAGAAAACGTCATATTTCATCATAATCAGTAAAATATTGAGATCAGTAATTTTGCAGAACAAAACACAAATTCCTAAAGGAATTTCTCTAGAAGGGTCGATATAATCTTTCCATATTCTGGAAAAGTACATGAGAAGCATACATATCTGTGTATCAAATCTTCTTTTACTTCCAAATTGAAAATATCTAATATATTTTTTAAAAAGATTTATTTATTTATTTGTCAGAGAGAAAGAGCACATGAACAGGGGGAGTGGCAGGCAGAGGGAAAAGCAGGCTCCCCGCCGAGCAAGGAGCCCGATGCAGGACTCCATCCCAGGACCCTGGGATCATGACCTGAGTCAAAGGCAGATGCTTGATCAACTGAGCCACCCAGTTGCCCTGAAAATATCTAATATATTATTAATAGAATACTTAATTTGGTATCTGAGAGAAATTTTTCTTTTGGATCGATAAGCAACCGAGGTGTTTCAATAAGAGCACATCTTCCATTATGCTTTCTTATACTATAGTATAAGCACCAGTCCTTAACTCCGTAATATTTGAGTATCTAGACGGTGAAAAGCAGTTTCCAGGATTCCCTCCGAAGAATAGGAGAAAAATTTCCAGATTACCCTAGATTACTCCAGCTTACCTGAAGTTCATTGCTTGACTCACATTGAAAGTTTTAATAGGGAGAAATTTAGATGAGTAATAGCATATACGTTAGGGGGAAAAAAAGCCAAAATACTTTAAAATCTACTTGTTAAGTGCGTGGCGTATTTCCTTGTATCCCAGCTGGTGTGTAAAGAGCCTTTTTTTCCTGTTTGATCAGAGCTCACAGCAATGTAAGCATTGCTTAATCATGTGTCGCACAAATTCAAACACTGGCCAATTCGCTGCGAAGTTTCAGGCACACACACCCACACGCACACCCTCTCACTCACACTCACCTGCCTCCTGGGGCCCGCTCGCTGCTTAATGAACTGCGAGCCCGTTTGCGCCCTCTGCGCCTGGAAACACCACCTGTGTACATGCAGAGCGGCTGCTTGGAAACCTGGAGCACCAGGTCACGTGATTGTTGCTATGCGTGTGGAGGTGCATTTTTCTTTTCTTTCTTACTTCTGCCCTTATTTATTTGTTTTCTTTTAACTGGGGAAAATGCTGGAAGTTCGCAGGTTTTTGCAAGCTCGAATCTGAAAACTTTGGGTGCCGTGGCTTTTCACTGCTGGATTATCTTTGGATTTATCTTAGGGTGCCACGCCTCCTCTCAAGGCTGCCGCTCCGGGCTTTTCCGACGAGCAAGGAGCTTTTGAGGCCACGGTGGAGAAATCGAGGCCCAAGCCTGCGGAAATCCTCCATGCCTGCAAGACCCAGGTGGCCGAGCTGGAGCTGTGGCTGCACCAAGCCAACGTGGCATTCGAGCCGGAAACATTAAATGCAGACATGCAGCAGTTGGTGGAACAGCAGCTGGTAGGGTGCCAGGTAAGGCTGATGGCTTGGAGTTCATGGCCGGCCTCTTCACCAATCACCTTCCGAGACTGGGTGACTTTCTCTTAAAGCAACAGTGTGTTTCTTCCTGTTACTCCGACCCCTGTGTTTATCTTGGCCTCAAGTTTTTGTTCTCAGGGTAATTCTTTGAGGAAATTGATGGAAGCAGAGTATTTGGAGAGACAATAGTGGGTAAGAGCTCGGAATCTAGAGTCCAGATCCAGCTCCGTCACGTTAACTATGAACTTGGGGACGTTAGCTTTCCACCTCATTTTCCTCATGTGGTCGGTTATCTCATAGGACTTCGTCAGGGTTAAATGAGATAAGGTACAAGAACCAGTGTCAGGTGTATCAAGTATATAGATAGTGCTCAATAAATGCTGTCATTTGTATTCATAATAAGTTCCTTAGAACTTCCATTCTTCTGAAATGAAATGGAACATCCTGATTTGCAAGCTTGCAAATACAGCATGAAGGGGATTTGCTGCCATTTTACTGTGAATGCTCGTACTCTTGCCGGAGAGTGGGGGGGCAGGAATATAAACTTCTTGCTTTTAGTCATTTTGAGTAGCATTTGCTGGCTCGGCCCAAAGGTTGGGATCTCTGTGTCCCTCCAGGGAGAAGCTAGAATGATGACATCACCGCAGCATAATCGAGTGTCACAATACCTGAGGTGCCTTCCCCAGGGGTGGTTAGATCAGCCTTGGTCCGATTGGCTTGCTTGTCTGCCGTTGCAGACACCAGGAATGAGGACCTCCTCTGAGAGTACCCCCAAATCACTGGCCTGGCTACAGGGAGCTCCTCCCATGATAGCCCATTATGGGATTGGGGGTAACCCATCCTTGGTCATCCCCTTTCCCCACTCAGGCCCACAGTCTTACAATATCGAGCACCTGCCTCATGGGGTACCCAGGTGAACAGGCTGGCCTCCTTCCCCAGGCAGCTCCCCATCTCTGACCCCAAAAGGCAGGTTCACTTAAATACTGGCACTACCATGTGGCCTGGCTGATGAGGCACAGGGGAGTCTGGAAAAGACCATATTACAGCACAGAACAACGTTGTGCTAAATTGAACCTGAGGTGTTCAAAATGATGAGTCCCAGCCACTTAACGCCCTCCAGGATAGATTTGCCAATTGATTGCCTTGCTGACTGGGCAGACCCATGCTGATCCCTTGATCACCACCAGAATCCTGTTCTCATGCCCCTTGTAGGAAGGTCAAGGATTTGGGGGCCATCAAGGGAAAGACACAACCACAAGGTGGCAGTAGCACACAGCAAGCTTGCTTTGGGCAACGTTTTGGCAGGAGCTCCAGGCCTCAGGAAGTCCCTCTCTACTGGAGCCCTTCCAGAGGCTGTGGCAGGAAATGGAGGTGGGGCCACAACTGGAAGGAGAGGAAGGCAAAGGAACTCCCAGGGAAGCAGGGAATCCAGAGGGGCTTGTTTGCTAGGTGACATCAGAGAGTTCCAAAGGGTAGCAGAGGCTAGGGTATTTTAGAGCCCCAGAGTTGTGTCCTAACGGTAGGGGGCAGATGTGGGGTCCCACCTCGAGTTTGGTGGCAGTAGGATTTGAGCTGATGGTTCCGGCCTGCTGTGAAAAAGTAAGCAACATAGGGACCAATGTACAGGGGCCACCTCTGGCTCATTTATAGAAACCATGGCACAACTTCATATTGAAATATATAAAAAACCTTCCAGGAGTCTATAAGAAAACATAAAGTTCCCAGTGGGAAAATGTCCAAAGGACAGGCGCAGACAGATCAGTCAGGAAAAAATTAGATTTGGTCATCTAATATTTGAGAAGAAATGTTCAGCCTCGGTTGTTAAAAATGTGAATCAGAACAGCTGTTGTTTTGTTCCCATGTTCCACTGGCAAAAATTATATTGTCCTAGAAAACTCTGGATGCGCTATCCTATTCGATTGCCTCAGTGTTTTGGGAGGTCAGCTGTCAGCATATAACAGGTCCATCTTATTTGACCTAATAACACCATTACTTTAAATGTAGCGTCCAAAAATAACCCAGAAAGGAGAACAATATTTTTGGCAGTGTTAATTACAAATGTGAAGAACTGGAACCAGCTTAAAGTCTTAACCAGTAAGGAAGTTACAGGAATCATGGACTATCAACTTGCAGCTAGTGAAGTGGGACTCACGAAGCATATGTCTGTGGACACGTGAAAAAGTATGTATAAAACAGCTAAATGGAAAAAGGGAGCACAAAATTATAGTACACTCTATAGCCACTCTAAAATCTATGATTACATATTGTTTACGCTTAGAAGAGTCTAGAGGATACAAGCAGTTTGCTTGGATAGACGAGTTATAAGAATATATTCTTTGAAAATCTGTTTTTGTTTGTTTTTAAAGATTTATTTGAGAGGGAGAGAATGAGCAAGGGGGAGGGGCAGAGGGAGAGGGAGAAACAAGCTCCCTGAGGCTCGATCCCAGGACCCTGGGGTCATGACCTGAGCCGAAGGCAGACGCTTAACTGACTGAGCCACCCAGGCGCCCCTGTTTTTGTTTTTTGAGATTTTTAAAAAAATTTTTAAGTCATGTCTGCACCCACCGTGGGGCTCAAGCTCATAACCCCGAGATCAAGAGTCCCATGCTCTGCCCACTAAGCCAGCCACACACCCCTGAAAATGTGTTTTAAGGATAGTTTTTCCTTAAATTTATCTCAAAAAGTGGGACTTGTTCTTAGTCAAGCAAGTTTTAGCACACACGATCCCAGTGCTGGCATGGGAATCTGAAAACCGCCGCTGAGTTGTATGCCCAGCCAGTTGGCATGACCGTTTGGGCTTCAGAGCCCCAGAGGAGGGCACACTTGATCTGTTGGGGAAGAATACAATGACGGTGACTTACAGGGAAACTTACTTCGTCTAGCTGATGTATTTTTAGATCTGTGTGTAAGTTGGCCGATTGTATCAATGACTCAGTGTTTTAGGTTCCAAATTATTTCTTCTGTCATCTTCATCTGCTATTTTGGAAGTTGATTTGACTTGAAAAAGAGAAAGAAAAGATCAAGGGAAAGAACCTTCCAAGAGTTCTGTGAAATTCTTTTTCTGTCACGACTCAACACTCGGATTGCAACGGGAAAAGGTTAGGAAAGTTCGGGGGAGAGAGGGTAGAATAATAATAGTCAGCATAGACTGTGTGTCAAGCACTGCCCAGAGTGCATGGACTTTAGCTCTTAACTCCTCAGAGTAAGCCTAGGAGATAAGTTCTGTTATTACCCCCATTTTACAGATGACTGAAGACGCATTCATGCAAACTAAGGGGCTCAGGTTTACCCAGCTGCTACATGGGATCTGAACTCAGTCGACTTCCAGTGTCTGTGTTTTTTGTTTTAAGTTTGTTATCTATCTATCTATCTATCTATCTATCTATCTATCTATCTATCTATCTAAGTAATCTCTACATCCAACGTGGGACTCAGACTCACTACCCTAAGATCAAGAGTTGCGTGCTCTTCCGACTGAGGCAGCCAGGTGCGCCAGTGTCTGTGTTCTTAACCAGTATGCTATGCTGGATACATTCAGCTGTATTTTCTAAATTAATTATAGAGTCACTTATTTTAGATTATTTTGGAGAGTGACATCTGCAAGTTGGGGTTGGTTTGGTTGCACCCCTGTCCAAAAGCTCAGGAATTATGTGAAAATTGTTCTTGTTTTCCCGAGGTGCCTTCTAATCTGTGTCTGAGACTTGTTGCATGTACTAGGTTGACAGAGTGACTCTAAGTCATTTTAGAATATAACGCTTGTTCAAGACCAAAACCATGAATACGTAAATGATTTTGTTTCCTAGGCTATGCTAACACAGATCGAGCACAAGGTTGCTTCTCTGCTGGAGAGCTGCAAAGATCGGGGGCCAGGAGACAGTGGGGCCACTCAGCAGGAGGCTGAAGCTCTTTCCGTGAAATTAAAGACTGTGAAGTGCAATTTGGAAAAAGTCCAGATCATGCTTCAGGAGAAATACAGCGAAGACCAGGTAAAACACAGCCACGTGTAGACGTGTGTGGGTAGGTGACATGCAGAGCTACTAGGAAGGAATCTGGCGGAGGTGGTGAAACAGCTACAGAAAAATACACTAAGTAAGAAAGAATGAAGCCCCTTAAAGCTGTAGGGGATGGTCCTATTGACTCTGTTGTTGATTCCGTCTTACCTTGCAGTTTCCCTGCCTAGGCTGTTGTTGGTGACGATGCAGGTTTGGTTTGGGTTGGTTTGATTGGATTGATCATTCTGGCTAGTAATGAGGTGGTGTAAGCCTTCTTCATAAAAGAAACATAAGTTTTAAGGGAAATTTGTGACTCCAGTTGACTGGAAAACAAAGCTCTTATAAAGGTTAAAATTTGACATCAGGAATGTAAAACCTGTTTCTGGGGTCCTGTTTGTTACTCATTTACAAATATATGTACTGATCAATGTATCATACAGTTCAAGTGTTCTTGTGACTTTAAAAGAATTCTGTATTTATAAACACAAATACGAATCTATGAGTAGATCTTACTATGTGAGATTTGCATCTGTACGTAGGAGATGGTGGTTTCTACTCAGAGGATTTAAATAAGATTGGCTGCAGATACTTAGCCTACAGTTCCCCTTTCATCCTCATGTGTTCTCTCTTTTTAAAAAATGTTTTGAACATAAGGGAAATTTGGATGCATAAGCATAAAACTGTATGTCTTTTTTCTTTCCTTGGTTTTTTTACTTTGTTCTTAAAACAGAAAAGCGATACATTTCCTGGCTTTTAGTAATTCATTGGATGAATTACACTGACGAAATAAGATGACCAGATCATCAAATATACTGGTTTTTGCAGTTGTTTTGAAATAAGTACATGAAATCATAGTATGTAATTACAGTAAATAACAAAGTACCGTCACTTACTTTATATAAAACTTTTCTATCATGTAACCTCATTATTAGAACCGAAATAAAGTGGGTCATTTTTTTTAAATAGTCTGACGTCATCAAATGTTTTGCAGCATTCTGCCACTCTAAAGAAACCTTCAGAGCATCAGAAGGATCTCCAACCAGATAACCCTTCTGCATTGGAATCTGTTGTAACCGAAAGGCCACAGTTCAGCAGACACAAAGATTTCCAGCAGCAACAGGTAATTGCAGCCCTTAACAGGTATAAGAATAGGAATAAAGCTTTCTACCAACTACTAAGCTAAGTACCAAACTACCGTCGGGGTGTTTTGTTATGTGACTGGATGGAACGTGTGATCTGCAGGTGTTCCTGGGTGTTGAGCGGGGCTGTAGGAGCTGCTTCGCTTTCACCTTCTGCAGGTGGGGACCCTCTAACTTGGCTACTTTATTAACTTGCATCGTATTTCAAACTAAGCAAGTATCTTCCGGGTGAACTTAACCTCCGTAACTGTAACACCGCTTTCTCTATTGTTTCAAAATGTGTTGGCCTCTTTTGGGGGGATTTTCCATGTGTGCAATAAATACTGTGATACGTACTTGGTCATTGTGTGAATGCTTTAAGTAGATTTTTGAGAAATAAAAGTTAATGAGAGCAAGCAAGCAAGAAAGGGAAATAGTAAATAATTTAGGAAGTGGTTCAAAATGAGATTATCTCAACAGAAGAAACTGTTGGGCAGGCACTAACTGGAAACTTTGGACTGTTTGAA
Source organism: Ursus arctos (assembly GCF_023065955.2). Taxonomy (NCBI): domain Eukaryota; kingdom Metazoa; phylum Chordata; class Mammalia; order Carnivora; family Ursidae; genus Ursus; species Ursus arctos. The sequence continues at coordinate 35,238,560 of NW_026622930.1, read as the reverse complement.
TCTCTCTCCATGATAGGTTCTGGAGTTAAAGCCAATGGAACAGAAAGATTTCATCAAATTCATCGAATTTAATGCCAAGAACATGTGGCCCCAGCATTGCCAACCTGATAAAGATACAACTCAGAAATCATCTGAAAGGTAAAACATTTTTAGAGTTGGACGTTCAGCAGTTTTATGGTTGGGAGAATTAAGAACATTTCTTTTTAAATCACTTGTAAAACATTGAATGTAATAAAATTTCTGTATGTTGATGATTCTTTTTACCTTTTGTTTTCCCTGAACAGCAGTAGGGCGTCAAGCCCCGAGAACGATGCTCCAGGCTCTGTCCTGTGGGCTCGGGGCCGGAGTGGAGATAAGTGGCGGTACCTACATCACGGACTCTCAGCAGGACTCGGGCTGCCGCTCCCTGAGCAGGTGCAGCCTCAGGTCAGTGCGAGCAGGCGCACAGTGGGAATGACACATAAGCACGTTTATCTTTGAAAATGCAGCAAACGTTCATTCAGTACACATCTACGTTCTGCCTCATGTAGTAGTTTATTTTCAGAAAGCGAAGATGCCAAGTGCAATTTTCATTTGACTTGCCCCTTTCGGCCCTCCTGGAAATCTGCAGGAAATGCCACTCCATCGTGCTACTGTGGCACCCTGAGCTTCCCCAGTCGCAGCTCTTACAATACTGTGTGCCCGTTTGTCTGTCTATATTCCCCATCGGGTGGTATGGGAAGAAAGACGATGTCTGCCTGCTTCACGTTATCAAGGCTCAGTTTCGATATGTTAAATGAATAAAGGAATGAATAATATATGTTTTAAAAAAACACTTTAAAAACAGTACAGTGTTCTGTTACTGTCATTCATTCATCGAAAGCTAATTTGGAATCTGCAGTGTGCCCGCCCCTGTCCCAGTGGTACCTGTATTCCACCAACACGCTGTCTTACCGCCATTGTAGGTTTTATTCATACTGCCCCCCGCTGCTTCTGGATTTCTCTTTTTTTTTTTTTTTTTAAGATTTTATTTATTTATTCGACAGAGATAGAGACAGCCAGCGAGAGAGGGAACACAAGCAGGGGGAGTGGGAGAGGAAGAAGCAGGCTCATAGTGGAGGAGCCTGATGTGGGGCTCGATCCCATAACGCCGGGATCACGCCCTGAGCCGAAGGCAGACGCTTGACCGCTGTGCCACCCAGGCGCCCCTGGATTTCTTTTTAACCAGGGAGCCCATGAGCAGAATAGCACTGTTGCTCAAGCCATCAAGCTTCTGTCTTTGGTTTTGCACTCAACCTGCCCGGACAGAGCTTACCACCTTTTCCCCAGGTCTCCAGTCTGGTGGGAACTTCTCAGCTCTATTCTGCCGAGAACCTTCTTTGACCTATTAATGTTGAATTAAGCTCATTGGTAGGGCTTCAGTCTTGGTTTCTCCTTGTTGTACACACCGTAACATGTATATTGGTCTCTTTCCAACAGTACAAACCATCAGGAGTTCTTTTCCCCAAGCAGAGGCAGATGCCGCCTCACCCTGGGGCTTTGTATTTATTCGTTTTCCAGTTTGAAAAAGGAATGAACTCTGAATCTTTCTCTCTTCTAAAGTCACAGTGCATTTTTAATACTTACTGAGCTTTTCAGTAACAACTCAAGATGCAAATCCGTCCCTGGAGGTGACTGTGCTCTTAGAATAAAGAGTTGGCTGTATACCGGGGGCCTGCCAATAGATGGGAAGAGAAACAGCTAACCTCATAACATGACGGGTATTGCTACTAAATTGAAGGATTTGACTCTATTTTTCAAGTGATGGTTTATTTTCCCTCATTTTGATATCTAAATGGACCCACAAGTGTCTAAGTAAAGCTTTTCATGACCCTTCAAAGCTGTCCACGGTATTCAAGATTTAACTGTGTTTTCTGACAAGGGACAGGATAGCAGAATCCCTGACGTGAAGGTAACACGTGAAGGCAGTTTTGCTGTTTCCCATTAACATCACCAGGACCTCAAATTGTAACAAGGCTTCCCTTTTTCATACAGGTTGCCACAAATATGAGTGTTCTGCCCAGTGTGAGTGTGTATAACTTCAGATACCCGACAACTGAAGAACTGAGAACATACACCACACAGCTGGAAGACCTGCGTCAGGAAGCGAGGAATCTGACCCAGGTAGCAACGTCACATGACATATTCTCCTCATGGCGCTATCAAACAGGACGCTGTGAATTAGTCATGATCGTCTTTATTGACTCAATAGTAGAATACATCATGAAATGGGTCCTAGAACTGCAAATAGAATCTCTCTCTTTGGCCAACTCTTTGGCCATCTTGCATTCGGTAGTGGCCGCCTAGAGCACCGTGTTAAAGGCTTCTGAACCTTCATCCAGGATTGGCAGGAGCAAGGCTCATTGTTGTTGTTTTGTTTTTGTTCTGTTTTTTTAAAGATTTACTTATTTATTTTAGAGGTAGAGAGCGGGGGCGGGGGGAAAGGAGCAGAGGGAGAGGGACAAGCTGACTCTGTGCTGAGCACAGAGCCCAACATGGGGCTCGATCCCACGACCCTGAGATCATGACCTGAGGCGAAATCAAGTGGATGCTTAACAACTGTGCCCACCCAGGCCTCCCAGCAAGGATCATTATTGATTAGTATTGTCTGCAGGGGTGCTCTGTGATTGGAAGGGTGAGGAAGGAGGGGAGTATGGACAAGATTTCCAACCTTGACTTGATTTAATGTTGAAATGGTGTGCTGGGTAGCGTTAGGTATCCACCAGAGAAGACAGTAGGAAACGGAGCCCAAATTGGGCTGATTACAGTTTTGGCATGCTTCTAAATTACTTGTAACTGGTCAAGAATTCGAGGTGATCGTGGGTAAAGAAAAAGAGGTGGCTCCAATAGCTTATGCTAAAACACAAGGAGATCTGTGGCTCCCGAACTCACCAGGGCACAATGGCACAACCCTAGGCACCCCCCGTGGAGTTGTATATCTAAGGGGGCCCTAATTCTCACAGTCAGCCCATAAATGACACTTCTAACTGCCCCTTGCTCCACGGCCTATCCCTATCTTTTTTTATTGAGCTATAACTGACACATAACGCTCTATTAGTTTCAGGTGTATGCCACAATGATTTGATATTTGTATATATTGTGAAATGTATATATTGTGAATAAAGCCAACATCCATCGCCATGTAGAGTTATAAAAATTTTTTTCTTGTCATGAGAACTTTTAAGATTTGCTTTCTTAACTTCCAAATATATAATACAGTATTATTAAAAGTCACCATGCTGTGCCTACCATTCCTGTCTTTAAAATATTGTACCTCTTTCCAGTCAACCCCTTCAGATGTCTTGACTTCTTTTCCCTTTCCAAGCCATACTTGATTTCATTAACCCGCTTTCTCCTACATTAAAATGTGGGAGGCAGGGAGCCATGGGAAAAGGGACAGTATGCTTTACTCGGGACCACACTTCCACCTGGATGGCCCTGTAGGGAAGTCCTTCATCTGGTGATTTGCCTTTTAATACCGTTTCCGTAGTCAACTCGCCTAACATTGAGTTTCTTAAACTTGTTTTGCTCAGAGTTACCATCTTTATTTATTTATTTATTCTACCTAGTTCACAAAGTGTTCAAAACAACAAATTATAAAACAGTGTAACAGAAGCTGTAAACTAACAAATCGGAAAATTTAGGCTTAGGAAGGCAAGGAATCCTAATGCTTTTTCTTTTCTCCTCTTGATTCAGGAAAACATGACAGAAGAAACATACATAAATTTGGATAAAAAATTATTTGACCTATTTCTGACCCTCAGTCAGTGCCTTGGCAGTGTGGGCGAGATGCTGCGGACACCCGGGCTCTTCAGAGAGGATGTCTGTGCTCAGCAGGTGCACTGCGAGGTAGGGAATGTCCAGTGAGCCCAGGTGTTGGCCATTGCTGCAGGCAGCCCACCATTTAAGCCCGAGCTGAAGCCTCGTAAGGTCAGAGTCCGTTCACTGAGTCTGCCTTCCTCTCCTCTTTGCAGACACTGGCTCTTGAATTGAAAAAACTTTACTTAGCTATGGGTGACAAGAAGAATGACCTTGTAAAAGCCATGACTTGGCCTGGGAGGAACCCCAGCTTGTTTCCTGAATGTTTTGACAACCTCCAAGTCTACCTGGAGCACACCCAGGCCACAGCTGCCTCTAAAAGCAAGTCCCTGAAAGCTGGTCTCGACTATAACCGCAGTTATCAGGTACGGAGCTAGGCACCCAGCCTTCTTTAACACTGTTTTAGGTTAATTTCCATTAGTTCCATCATTCTTTTTTTTTTCTTTTTGATGTAGTGTTCCATTATTATTGTTTGCATATAACACCCAGTGCTGCATGTAATACATGCCCTCCCTTAATACCCTTCCCCGGGGTAGCCCATCCCCCCCCTTCCCCTAATTCCATCATTCTTGGTGGCATTCGTGGATAGGGATTGATGAGGAAAGTGGTGAGACGTTCTCTCTGTGAAGGTTTCCAGGTTATTTTTGCTGCACATGGTTGGAGACCATTTGAAAGCGAGGTCCTTCCCAAAGTTGTGGTATGAATTTGTTGGGTCGAGCTAATACGCTGTTTCTTTCCTGTGTTACATTTAGCTGTTAACGAGCATCATAGCGGAGGATTTCTAGATAACAGGGAGCCGTTAAAGTTTCTGAGCAAAGGAAGGCCAGTCTGGGTGTGTTTCAGGTAGACTCACCTGGCCGATGTCTGTTGTGCATTAAAGGAGAGACTTGAAGCACACAGACGATTTTAGTAGCTTCCCAACTAGAGAAAAAGAAACGAAACAGAACACCACTTATGAAGGAGTCTCGCCTATAAAATCAAACCTCAATCTGATCAAGCCTCTAGAATCCAAGTAAAACAGACCCGAGGGAAGAAGAGCATGTGGGGCAGCACTGAGGCGGGGGGGGGGGGGGGGGGGTGGGGCGGGGGGGGGCATGCAGTCAGCCCAATCCAGCCAGTGGGAAGCTGTGTAGGATGAAAGACCTACTTTTTCCACCATCCCACCAAAACCCCAGGAACAAAACAGATGCTTGGGGAGCCTGACGCTGTTAGTCCATTGCAACCTGTTGGACCTCATTTAGATTCCAATTCAAACAAACCAAAAAGAAAAATTACAGGCAATTAGAGAAATGTGAGCCTGTTCTGACAGCTAATAGTACTAAGGAATCATTGTTGATCCGTAGTATCTTCAAAGGGAGGAATCTTTATCTTTTAAAGATGCATACAGAAACTTATACTGCTGAAATAAAATAATCTGTGATTTGTTTCACAATAATCTGAGGGGAGGGAGTTCGGGTACAGTCAGGAAAGCTCAGGGGAGGGGACAGAGCAGAGACGACTGGCCACAAGTCAGTGATTGTTAAAGCCAGGTGATGGTGACGCAGGGAGTCCTCTCCTTTGGTATCTGTTTGAAACTTCTGGTAGCAGAAATATTAAAGGATAAGTAAATTTTAAGAAAAGATATTGAAGGCCTAAATGAGATTCTCACGGTTTCCTGAATTTATCTTCTTATACAGAATGAAATAAAGCGACTGTATGATCAACTTATTAAGAACAAAACATCTTTACAACAGTCTTTGAATGAAATTAGTGGCCAGAGTATTGATGAACAGCTTCAGGTAATCAAGTGGAAATAATTAAACTGATCTAACCTGGCACCAAAGAGTTTTGTGCGGAAGCCGTCTTCTGAACCACTGCCCTTTGTGAGCAGTGGCAAGGCTTAAGTAAATAGATTAAAAATGAAAACTATTTATGTTGACCTTTAAAAATAACTTCTAAGTAGTTCTTTATGAAGAGTAAATTAAACCAACACGGGACTGTTGTCCCCTATCAACTGGGCAAAAATGTATGTTTGCGCAGTGTCGGTGAGGGTGTTGGGAAAGGAGACCCTCCTCCTCTCGGAGGGGTGGTGATCCGTCCAGCTTCTCCGGGTCACTGGGTTACAAGTCAGAACTCGACGTGTAAACGCTCTTCCACCCACAGAGCTTCACTTCCTTCGTTTACTCGGCAAGTGTTCATTGAGCACCTACTATGTTCAGACACCACTCTAGGTGTTGGACTTGCGCTTATCCTAAGGAAGTAAGACAAGTGCAGAGAGATAGATACGCATGTAAATACTCAAGGATGGACCTAGTAGCTGCTTGAGTCCAAACCCCTTAAGTAGCCAGAAGCCATGAGGAGCAGACTGCTAGGAAAGCAGTGGGTGGCCTTGCGGTGGCATACGGCGTGTGCGATTAAACGGAGTCACATGTGCGTACTGATGAGCAGCGGGGAAGCAGCTCGCTGAGGATGCGGACCGCAGAGCGGAAGGGTGTGTGCACTCTGCGCGTGTAAGGGGGTGCACCGATACCTCTGGGGTGAGCTTCGAACGGGTTGGGACCAGACTGTCAACTTGGCTCTTTGGCAGAAGCTGGAGGTGAGGGAGGAGAAGTGGGACTTTCATGTTTCCCTAGTTTTTTTTTCTGTGCTGTTTAATTCTTTTAAAATGAGTACGTGCATCTCTTTGACTTATTAAAAGCTTTTACTTTTTTGCATCATCTCGCACTTTAGAAAGCAGATGCGTATACAGTGGAGCTGCAGAACTCCGAGAGCCGGGTGGCAAAGCTGAGAGACGAAGGGGAGAGGCTTCATTTGCCTTATGTTTTATTGCAAGAGGTTTACAAATTAGAGGTATGTCTGAGCAGAGAACATTCAGTCAGTGAATTACTGTGATTATAAGGAGTAAGACTTTCTTCTTCCCCGAAGGGAGTTTAGATTCATTCTCCATTTGGATTATTTTCATGATTGGATAAAGATGTTGCTTCTTTTCAGGATGTACTTGACAGCATGTGGGGAATCCTGAGAGCCCGGTACGCAGAACTCAGCAGCCCTTTCATCACTGAGAGCCAGCAAGACGCCTTGCTGCGAGGCTTGGCAGAGCTAGTAGATATCGGGAAGGAGAAGCTTGCTCATGACCACTTACAACAAACCAAGAGTAAAGCTGCCTTACAGGCTCAAATACAAAATCACAAGGTAGGACGCATGGGTCAGATTACCTTTTCATAGACTTTAAGTCTTTCTGACTTAAACAGAGAGCATCCATTTTCTTCCTTGGTGAAATATACATTGTTCATTCATTCATTCATTCACTCACTCATTGTTTTACAAACCTCTGTTAGAGGGCTCCCAGTAGGAGCAGGAACCTGCTAACCTCTAAGAATATGATTGTGAGTGAAAACAGACACACTTCCGTACAGTCGTGGAGCTTTTGCTTGAAAGAGAAGACATTTATGAAGGAGTCCTTCAGACGGATTTAAGATTAAAATTGAGATACATGCCTTCAGAGCATTTAAGAGGATAAATTGAATTCAGGAAATTAGGGAAGGCTTCCCTGAGAACTGAAAGCAAAAGAACTATCTATACCTCAATACATAAATACATGCCTAATGTAAAGCTACAATAAATCTTTTAGTTTTCCACTCATTTTATTAAAAACCTCATGATCACCAACTAAAGACCTGTAGTAATGTAAGTGCTGATGTAAAAAAAAAAAAAAAAAAGATGTATAAAACAGTTCCTGCCTAAAGAAGCAGAATTCTAGGCTTGTGACCAATAGACTTCAGTTTAAGAAATTCAAAGGTAGGGACGCCTGGGTGGCTCAGTGGTGAAGTGTCTGCCTTCGGCTCAGGTCATGATCCCAGGGTGCTGGAATCGAGTCCCACGTTGGGCTCCTTGCTCAGCGGGAAGCCTGCTTCTCCCTCTCCCTCTGCCTGTCACTACCCCCGGTTGTGCTCTCTCTTGCTTACAAATAAATAAAATCTTAAAAAAAAAAAATTCAAAGGTAAACATTGTATAAAGAATGGAGGGGGGGGAAGGGGAAGATAATAGGAATATCTACAGTGTGCTGGGACCTATGCTGGATGCTATTCTGCACCCTCACTGTGTCCTCTTCGAGGAAAGGAGAAGGGACTCACAGAAGTTCCTCTAAACAACTGGAAGGGGCAGCTGACTGTACATGGAGGACAACCGTATGAAGCAAAGCCTTCCTGTACAAAGGTTCCTAGAGTGTTACCTCTGGGAGCTTTTACATCCCAGGATACCAAGAGACCTTGTCAACAAATTCCCTTCATTTGTTCATTTTGTTGAGTAGGAAGCTCTGGCTGTTGCATGTGTGGGCTTTTCGGGCTCACCCATCTATCCATCCGTTTTATTGTCTTGAAATAAATCAGCCACGTAAGTGCCTTTCTGTAAAGTTTCTTCAAACTCAAGAGTAACCTACTTGGGAAGCTCTCACTGAAAGTTGAAATTGACCAATAATGTTTGCCCTTTTACATGGACCATTTTGTGGAAAATGTTACTTAGGATGATTTTTCTTTATGATTTGTTAAAACGCCATTAGTGTTGAAGATGAAGTATACAGTCAATTTTCTTATGTTTGATTCTACATGGCTGTTGTGGGATTTGGGGTTAAAAAGCAAAAATTACTGTATAAAAGGCGGAAATAACTTGGTTTGTAAGTTTTCACAGTATAGAAATAAGTAATTACTAAGATCTTGTCCATTTTATAGGTTTTTTTTCAGAAGCTTGTTGCTGATATGCTGTTGATCCAGACATACTCCAACAAAATGCTTCCTTCTTTATTGCAAAAGAGAGAGACATTTTGGGCAGAACAAATAAAAGAAGTTAAATTCCTGGAGGAAAAGTCACACCAATGTGGAATAAAGCTGCAGAGCTTGCTACAGGTATGTATTTGGGTCACGTAAACTTTGTACGTCAGCCTGGAATTCCAGATTCTTGACCACTGCCTCCTGGTATCCAGAAGTGTCTATTTATCATTAAGCAGTAGTTAAATGGGAACTAACACTGAGGAGCGTGGAGGCCTGTTCTAGCTTGGACTGCTACTCCTTAAGTGAAATATTGGCTTAGATTTCTCATGCGTCGATTAGGGAATGACACAGCATCTTTCCACCTTCTAGGTCTGTGTGCAAATAAACAAAATTGAGAGCACTTTAAGATCCCGACTGAGGTCCTTTGCATGAAACAGTCGGTGGTTCAGAAACGGTACTTTCCGAAGAGGACAGGCCCAGGTGTTCCGTTGCTAAAGTGGACTCCTAATAGTCTTATCCCAGTTCAAAGAAGAAAATTAAGTTTGCATAAAGTTCTTTCTCAGTTTTAAGGTTTTCACCTTTAACTTCTTAAACACAGTGAATGTTAGCCCTTAAAGGAAGTAACCCAAAGCAAGGAAATATCCAGCTTTATAGTGTGATAATGTTATTTTATGCTAATGAAATGAATTTTCTGGTTAGCTTGTCAAATTGATATTTATAGCAATATTTCATAGTATTAAAGAAAGACCGTCTGAGCCCAAAGTGTGGCCCTAATAGCCAGGTGACCCACTACTTCAGGAGAGAAGAGAACTAATAAGGGGGTTATTTTTCCAACAGCTGATATTTAGTGTCTATAAGTCAGCTCTGTAGCGTGCTGAAATCCTAGTGGCGGGCTTCCATAGACATGGAGAGAACTAGGACAAGGCAAGACTCAGGCTAAGAAAATAGTACTCCCCTGATGAAGGGTAAGCCTACATTCTTCCAACGGTGGGATTAGGCTCCCAGCAGTGTGATCGGGTAATGTTCAGTGGGCTTGGGTTTGGGGCAGGGAGGGCTGGGGGTTGGGGCAAAGAGGACAGATGTAGCCTAGCAGGAGCCACTAGAGAGGGGCTTTAGAAGTTAGCCCTTCCTTTCCAAGTAAGAGAATGGCTCTCTTCCAGCCCTGAAGTCTCCACAGAGGTATACGTGCTGAGGGTATCCCTTTAACTTAATCATATTAGTCTCTACTCGATTTGATGAGACAAGCATAAAACACTGATGCCAACTGGGTTTTTCAAAACCCACACAGATGATGGAATGGTTTTCCATTAGACCCCTTAATCATATTAGTCCCTACTCGATGTGATGAGACAAGCATAAAACACTGATGCCAACTGGATTTTTCAAAACCCTCTCCACACAGATGATGGAATGGTTTTCCATTTTCCATTCCATTAGGGTTTCTCTCAGAAACCCTTGGAATCTGTGTTTTAATTCTGTAGGGTCTCAGAGTTCTTTTTTATTCTTATGATTAATTTTGTCATCGTCTGGAACTAATCTACAGAAGGGTTCCCACTGATGTTATGTTCTTGATTCTCTAGAAATGGGAAGAATTTGATGAAAACTATACATCTCTTGAAAAGGATCTGGAAATTCTGGTATCTACATTGCCCTCTGTGAGTTTGGTGGAAGAGACAGAGGAAAGATTAGTGGAAAGGATTTCATTTTACCAGGTAACTTTGCTCCCATCACTTTGTGTTTTCCTTTGCTCTGACTAAATCACTCACCTTTGAAGGGGAATGGTTTGAATTGAAGTTCAACACACCACTCACTATTAGCCATACTCGGGGAAACTGCAGATTTGATTTTGGGGCTGCTCCGGGTAGCCCCTTCAGGGGGAGGTCCTGGGTTTGAGTCCTGGCTCTCATCTGTCGCTGTGTCACCTTTTTATCTCCAAGTCTCTCCCTCTTTATCTGTAGAATGTGGGTAATCAGGCTAGTACTCCCTGTCTCAGGACGTGGATGTCAGTGGGTATGGAGGTGAGCTGAAGCATGGATAAAACTTTGTAAAGCATGGGCCACAAAACCTGTATTTGGTTTTCTTCAGTGAGTGAAAGAGGCAATAATCTGCTACCTGCCACCAGCATTATAAAAAGACTTCCAATAAAATTTTTCTTGTGCAGCATTAAGTAGTAGTACCATCAAAGTTTCTGTGCCTCAAATTTTGATGCCATAGAAAAGAACACCCGAAAATGGTTTTCGAGTGGCACTGAGATCATGACCAGCAAGATAAAGATGAGTTTTAAGTCTTCTCAACAGAAAACTTAAAACACTCAGTTCTAACTTCCGAGTGTGTGCAGTCACCCACTGAGCTGTGCAGCTGGAGGTGGTTACCACATGTCAACTTCAGAACTTCAAAAGCAGGTGTGTTACCTGAATAGACTCTGGGATGGAAAATGCATGAAATACTTGGCAGGCCCCTGCCGTTCCTCAGAAGCATTTCAGCTCCTGGAAGGAACATTTTCCGGAGGCAACGACGCTGTAGTCGTGCTGTCTAGGTGGCTGGAAAGGTACAATTGATGTCTTTGCCTTATTATATTGAGCGTAGCTCTAAGATAAATCTGAATCCTCTGGGGGCAGGAAGCTGCTGCTTAATTCTTTGTTAGCCTAAGGATGCGGAAGTACCCTCTCAACAGCTAAGAGAATGCAGTGGAAAATAGCATTTTAAACCCCATTGTGTTAAGGAACAGTTCATGTTCGCCCACTTCCTAGAAGCCTGATGATTTCCCCAAAAGTGATCAGTCATGTCCCTTAAAGTGCAACCTGTGATTCTGTTAAATTTGAAAAAAAAATTTTTTTTAATGAAATCATTGTTCTAAGATTTGTAAATAAATTTGCCAGACTTAAAAGGCAGACGTCTTGTAAAGCCCATCTCACTTACAGATTTCTTTAGGTCATTCTCAGTCCTCCACGTGATGGAGAGATTTGCATCTGTTTTGATCGGCAGACATCTGTAGGCCATGGAGCATAGTGTCTGTGTGGCCTCTGGAGTTGAACATACCTTGTTAAATGCTGGCTCTGCACCTTATACCTTATTACGCGGTCTGACTCCTGTGTATAAAATGGCGTAATTAAAACTGCTCAGAGATACACTACGGGCGCCTCGGTGGCTCAGTTTGTTAAGCGTCTGCCTTTGGCTCAGGTCATGATCCCAGGACCCTCCTGGGATCGAGCCCCACATCAGGCTCCCTGCTCAGCTGTAGTCTGCTTCTCCCTCTGCCTACCGCTCCCCCTGCTTGTGCTCACTTGTTCTTTTCTCTGTCAAATAAATAAAATCTTAAAGTTCTCAGAGATACTCTAAAGATGAAGTGTCTTGCACTGAAGGCTTAGAAAATTTGAAGTCTTTTTTTAAGTAATCTCTATACCTGACGTGGGACTCGACCTCATGACCGTGAGATCAAGAGTCGCATGCTTTTCTGACCGAGCCAGCCAGGTTCCCAGGACTTTTTTTTTTTTTTTTTTTTTTAGAGAAATGTTGGAAGTTTTATTTATGCCTTCAGGATCAGGTGGGAAGAGAGGGTTACAGATAGGAATGGTGAAAAGGGCATTACAAGTAGAATTCTTTTTAAAAGTCTTAAGTTAATTGGAAAATAGGAAAAGTAATATTTTGATCAGAATTTATTTTTTAAGCTTAAATATTAAATAGCTGTCAGGGTAAGTGTCATTAGCTGAACCCAACGGTGGAAGGTAATTGCTTTGAGACTGAGTTCTCTTCGGGGGGTCATTGTATTGCAGTTTTAAAGATTTTCTTTTCTTTTCATGAAGTTGGCTTAGTGATGTACAGTTTTAATTTACTCTTCTAAAGTCCTCTTCCTTTCTCCCTTTGAATCCCTCCGTTTTGAAGACTCCAGAAATGAATTTTTCCCTAGTCTTTGGACCTAAGGGATAATACAGAAACGTTTTCTTACCCCTTAAACCTAGTTGCGATGTAAAGTGCTTCCCGGGGCCAGGCAGGAGAAGGAAATAGGGACGCTGACTGGGTCTGCAGTCGGAGGGATGGTGGGGACTGCCGTGGAAGAGTGTGGAAGAGAGGAAGAGCTTCTGAAGGAGGCATGGCTGCCCAGTTCCAGCCCGTCTGTGCCACGTGAGAATGCACACCCAGGTTGCTTGATCTCCCAGTTTTCTCAGAGGCACAGGAAATACTGATTTCTATATAATATTTCCTGGTTTTCGAAAATAATCTTCTGGTCACACAAAACTTGTCCACAAGCTGAACGTTCCCCGTAGTCTGCTGCCCCTGGCAGTCTGCCAGCTTGTTTTTTGCTTTTAGGTGGACGAATTAACTATCCAGTCTAAAGCTGAGAATTTGTGTTTCCTATCTGTATGTATAAGTCTATAGAATGGGAAGAAATGTGCCGTAGAAATGCATTAGTTGGACACTCGCATCATGGAAGGTGATCAGTAAACCAGGACTCATGTTTCTTCAGCCACACTGTAAGAGTCTTGACGGTTAGGAGAGTTACTCTTCTTCCATAGCCTCTGTTGTAGGTTTGTAATGAGGTATTTCTGAATAGATTGACTGGCTTCATTTTTAAATAATTCATTCTGTGACTTGACTTTTTTTAGCAAATAAAAAGAAACATTGATGAAAAGCATGCCCGGCTCTACCAAACTCTGAATGAAGGCAAACAGCTGGTGGCATCCGTGAGCTGTCCCGAACTAGAGGGCCAGATTGCAAAGCTAGAAGAGCAGTGGTTGGCCCTGAACAAAAAAATCGACCATGAACTGCACAGACTACAAACACTTCTCAAGCATCTGGTCAGGTATGTTTTCTTAAGGATGGACTGCGCTCAGATTTCCATGTGAAGAAAACCTTCAGAGGGATCCTGTGGTCATCCAGATTTTACATGGTCTCCCTGTTGTAACGTTTTTCGTCAACAGTCTAAAGCTCTTAGGTCCCTCTACTGGGCTAAATGGGATCGAGGTTCTCTGAGGTTGGTTTGCTAGACTCAGGATAATATGTAATCAGCTCTTCGAAAACTAGAATTATATTCTAAAGTTATACATGTTGCCTTTATACCATGATGTCGCTCTTTCCTATTCTCCTCCCAAAGTTGTTAAATTAAAAAATATTAATTATAGCTAACAGAATAGTTTGAAAAGGTCTTCAGAGTTCTTCAGAGTATTTTGTTTAGTGGATCTAATCTTGAAGCCGTTGAGGAAGGTAGAGAGCATAGAACATTTGAATCTCCTCATCGCTGCCTCATACGGAACTATCTTAACCTAGTTAAGAGTTTGAAGTTTAAAAGTTAGAAGAGGAGAAGCATTTTGCTTGGATATTTTCCTTCACCTCCAATAAATATGTTGGTATCGAACCAACGGTTTATTGTTATACAACTTAACACAAATGCTGGTTTTATTTTTACTATAAACAAATCTGTCGAGAACATTGAATGAATAAAAATAATTGCTGTCCTTACCCATGGGTTTATTTTTGTGTTGCTGTAATAAGAAAATGTGTTAGAGTCTAAAAAATGCCCATTTTGTTCTAGATTAGTCATAAGAAAGTCATAGAAGACGCCAGGAGCATCAGATTTGGGGCATGGGATAAAACAGGGGTATAATCCTTAAAAACATCATGATTTTCTCAATAATAGAGCAGTTCAACACAGAAAAACATACAGTAAAATGAGAATATGCCAATGGCACATATCGTCCATAGAGTATGTTTCTAATTTTCTTTGTCTCTCACTTTGCTCCTGTTAGTTATAACAGAGATTCGGATCAGTTAACCAAATGGTTGGAATCTTCTCAGCAAACTCTGAATTACTGGAAAGAACAATCCCTCAATGTGTCTCAGGACTTGGATACAATCAGAAGCAACATAAACAACTTTTTTGTAAGTCGTAATCAAATATGCTCAGATAATTATTGTCAGAAATAAATATGGGGGGAAATGACCAGGGTTGATAGTGATAGTCTCTGTAATCATTTGTGGATAAGGGAAAAAACTTGAACTAATGTTATTCTTCAGACTTAGAGCTATTTGTTTATACTGGTCATTTATATATTTATTATTATTTTTTAAAAAGATTTTATTTATTTATTTGACAGAGAGACAGCCAGTGAGAGAGGGAACACAAACAGGGGGAGTGGGAGAGGAAGAAGCAGGCTCATAGCAGAGGAACCTAATGTGGGGCTCGATCCCAGAACGCTGGGATCACGCCCTGAGCCGAAGGCAGACGCTTAATAACTGCGCCACCCAAGCGCCCCTGGTCATTTATATATTAAAATAATGATAAAATAGATTTTTAATTGATCCTACAAAATATATATAAATTTAAAACTTCCTCTGACATGGGGCATACTTTATAAATGCAGGAAGTAACTCCCTGCTTCCCCCAAAAAAACTTAACAGATTATTAATTCATAAATGTTAAAGTTAATAAATACATGGTTTTAAATTGTCATACACAGAACTGATATTTCTACTGAAATGTTGTTCTGTGGTTTTGAGATTTTTCTTTAAACAAAAGAAAGTATAACTTTCGTAATATAAATTTATTCCTTTCCTGTGTTTTTTCTCTCTTCTCCAATTTCATATTTTATAGCAATGATCACTCACCTTGGTATTAAAATGTAAATATTTTAAAATATACTTGAAAACACCTGTAAAGACAAAGGAAAGATTTCAAATATTTTTGTTAAAAATTACTTGCATCTAGTTCATTTAATGTGAACTTTGTGTGCTGTTTCTTTTAAAGTTAAAATGATTTGTTTTTTAAAAATATTAAGCCACTCAAGGAGCAGAAATTCCATCTCTTTTGTTCTCCGTCAACTATCTAATGCCTGGAACAGTGCCGGACACTTAGTAGGAAAAGCTGTGTGTGTGTGTGTGTGTGTGTGTGTGTAGAGATGCATGCAAACATTTGTGATGTGAATTGAGTTCAGTGATTTAGCTTTGGACTCTAACCAGTTCTTCTGACTGTTAGTTATTCTTTGCTGTTTTCAGATTCTTAACATTTCTCAAGTTCCAACTGTTTCCTCTAGGAGTTTTCAAAGGAACTCGACAACAAGTCTTCCTTGAAGGCCGCAGTCGTGGGAACCGGGAGCCAGCTTCTCCACCTGAAAGCGGCCGATACGGCCACGCTGAGGGCTTCCTTAGCGCAGTTGGAACAAAAATGGACAATGCTCATAACTCAACTTCCAGATATTCAAGAAAAACTTCACCAGGTAGGTGTTTAAAGACACAGCATTCAAATTAGCATTCACTTGTTAGCTCACAACGCCTTTAAAATTATTTCTCTGACTCAATAATTTTCATTGACACCACCTATTTTTCGCCAGCACCGCTGAATATAGGTCTTAATTACTGGCCTCTCCTCCAGTGGGATCTTTCTTACCGGAGAAATCAGGCTTAATTACTTTATTTCCCAGTTTATCTGCATCGCTCTGTTACTTTATGTGAAGGTCATTGTCATTGTTTTGGGGTCACGTTTTCTAAGCCTGAATGCTGGGTTTGTTTTTGTGAGTCACCTGCATAATCATGTAGCAAGACCTTTTATCAAACCAGATATCATCTTCAGTGGATGGCCTGATTCATTTTGTCAACGGCAGGTAATTAAATGGCAATCATTTTGTCCTTGCAGCTTCAGATGGAGAAACTGCCGTCTCGTAAAGCAATCACGGAAATGATTAGCTGGATGAACAATGTGGAACATCAGACCGCAGATGAGGACACTGAGCGTTCACTGAGTTCTGCGTCTCAAGTGAGAAATCTTCTTCAGAAGTACAAGGTAATTAAACAAAAAGAGCCAGAGGCCTTTTCATGAAAGAGGAAGGCAAGTCAGTCGGAAGGGAAATGCGGAACAAAGAGACACGTAGGATGTGACTTGGAAAAACCGATTCTAGGGGCGAGGAATGGGATGTTGGGGGATTCTAGGCAGATGTTAGCAGACTTGTTCTTCTTCTGCCTGCTTTCCTGCGGTAGCTCCCATCAGCACAGGACAGAATCCAAGCTTTTAACTGGTTCTGACCCCTCTTTACCTCTCTAGCCTCTTCTTTTTTCAGTCCCCGCTTAGTCCCTAGGCTCTGCCGGAAGCCGACGAACCGGCTGTGTGTGGTGCTCTCTGCGCTCATGCTTTCTGTGCTGCTCCTTCAGGCTGCAGTTCTCATGCCCCACGTCTAGCTGTAGAAGTGCTCTCTGTCATCTTCCAGAAGTCTGCTCAAGTATCTCCTGGTTGGGAAATCTATTGCTGACTCTCCCTGCCAGAGGAGCTTACTTTCTGGGATTAGGGGTCTCCATGGTGCTGTGCTAACGTGTCTGTCTCCCCACCTTGACTCAGCTGCTTGAGAGCAGGAGCTGCCTCCATCTCCCTGAAAGAGCTCGCCTAGCCCAATACCTGGCGTCCAGTAGATACCAAGTAAATGTTCTTTGCGTAGGAGAACGCGTAAGGAAAAGTTGAGATCCTTCTACCGATAGATACGAAGGTGGCCTTCTCCGTGATACTTGATTTCATGTAGATTTAGCTAACATCGAACAAGCCACACACAAGCCTTTATTGTGAGTCATGCAAGTTCACCGCAAGGAACACGGGAGATTTCAAAGACCTCACAGGCTGATGGATCGAGCCTCTGGTAGACAGGGCATGAATACCTTGGTCACAAAGCATGATGTTAGCAAGGATTTTATTTTTAAATGCTAGCACATCCTCACTTCAGTGAGTAGTAGAATTTTTGGGGGGTCCACATGTATGTATTCTTACAGGCTCTAGTAACATAGCACATACCACATGGTTTTCTTCCTCATGCCTCCAGAGAGGTGTTAGAACTTTCCAGGATAAGCCCAACCAGTGTCAGGCTCATCAGAAACCTGCTTGGCCCCCAGGGTATTTTTAGCATCGCTGTAGAACTTAAAAGTCCTCCAAACCCAGAGACCTCGATTGTCCCCGGAAGAACAGAGAAGCGACCTACACTGGCAAAGTTCCTTAATGTCCTGGGTTTTCTGGGGGAGTCTTAACTGGAGACTTCCCGTACTGTCATTTCCACGAGCCTGTAGGGTGGCTCTGAATTCCAGTGGAGTGCAAGGAAGCCACTCACAGGAAGCCTTTGTCAGTCCCTGGTCCTGATTTTAGTTCAGATGATGCAGCCACCAGACCCGATGCCACCTTTGACTTTTCCGTCTGTTTGAAAGCGGCGAGTGTCTGTTCCTAGGCATGTGGAATTCTCCAGGAGACTCTCCACGCAAAGCAGATATTTGGTGGGATTGGGGGGAGGGTAGAACGTAACTCCAGACAGGTGCCCCTCGATTCATGAATGGGAATTTGGCGTTCCCTAGGGTGCACTGGGGGCGGGGGTGGGGGGGAGTCCGGGGCAGCCTACTTCGGTTCAGGTTTTGGTTGCTTAATTTTGTTTGTTTGTTTTAGGAGTTCAGAATGGAAATGGACTATAAACAGTGGATCGTTGATTTTGTTAACCAGTCATTACTTCAGTTAAGCACCTGTGATGTAGAAAGTAAGCGCTATGAGAGAACAGAGTTTGCAGAGCACCTGGGAGAGATGAACCGCCAATGGCAGCGGGTACATGGAACCCTAAATAGAAAGGTGTGCTCCCGTGTCACAGTTCGTGTGATTTGGCCTTTGCAAAATGCCACTTCCTGAAAAATTTTAAAAAAGATATTCATATGGTTAACTTACAGTTAAGCCTAATAATCCTTTCCACAATAGCCCTTTTGTGAAGCCTATGTTCTGTCTTTCTCCATGGGTACCTATAAAAGAGTATGAAGACGTTCTTATTTCCTTGAGATTTCTTAGTGGGAAATTGAGTTAGGCAAGTGAAGAGGAGAAATTTTATTTAAGAGGATGTCAAGTGTTACGTGAGACTATTAAATGGTCGGAGATTTTGACATTTTCTGCGAAAGTAAATGTTCAAAAGTGGCAAAGCTATTACAGCTTTGAAAAGATTATGAAAAAGAAGAAAAATGTATGTGGTCTTTTGGTAGATTTTCATTCCATGGGTCTGAAAATATTAAGAAAACTCATTCTTGGAGAAATATTCAGTATTTATATATAATTGATAGTAACAATTGGTTGATTTCTTCATGTGTAGAGAATGCATACAAAAAGATTTATACAATTACGATTCAAGTACATGAATGGACAAAAAACATGAACAGACAGTTCACCAAAGAGCAAATTTATAATTAGTAAATCAACATGGAGAGATCACAACTTCAATTATCAGGCATTCGAAATAAACATTATGTAACATTATACATTTATTAAATTAGAAGAGTTTCGTAGAATGAAGATAAAAGCCGAAGCTATCCCATTCATATGCAGATAATGGCTTACATACCCTTTTGGAAAGCATTTAGAAAATTTCAGGAAAGAGAACAGTCCTCTTATTTCTTAACCTAGCCGTGCCACCTCTTACACATTTATCTTAAGTAGATAGCCCTTCAAAAAAGGAAAAAATATGCACACAATGTTCAACATTATTTATACTGGTGAAAAATGTAAAATGCCGTAATTTCTAACGATAGAGGAATACTTAATCAAATTATACTGTGTCCATTTGATAAAATATTGGGCAGCCTTTTAAGTTAATATAAGGCCTATGTCATAACCAAGCAAGCAAGTGCCTGTGACATACTGGAAAAGGAACGTAAAACTTTACATACGCTGTGATTGTAACCTAATAAAACTCGTGAGCGTAGAAATGAGAAGAATCACAGACATTAAAAACAGTCATTTTATTAAATTGATTATATGTGATATTTTTGATATTGACTTAATTTTTAAGCCATTCTAATGAAGAGTGTCCAGGGAAAGAAAGTTTTCTTAAGCTTTAAGTATATCAATAGATGTTGCTAATATGCAGTATTTTTTCATCGTATTATGATTTTATTTTGTACAGGTATTACGGAACTCCAACAGCCAGCTTGCTTAGGTTAGCTTTCATTTCAAATGCTGAAGGGGATTTTATTCCGTTTCCTAATTTATGAATCTTTATTCCAAAAGTTTTTGGGAAATCTTATGCTAAATATGAGGAATCTGAGAAGAAACAAAATTATTTTGATGACAATAACTGCCATGACATTTCCATTTTAAAGCATGTGGTTTAAAATAAATACTTATTTTCTTATTTATAATTTATAGATACAGCACTTAGAACAACTTTTGGAAAGTATCACTGAGAATGAAAACAAAATACAGATTTTGAACAACTGGATGGAGGCACAAGAGGAGAGACTGAAAACTTTACAAAAACCTGGCAGTGTGATCTCGGTGCAGAAGATGCTCCTGGACTGTCAGGTGAGAAGGCACACGGCACCTGCCCACAAGGCGTGGCCGGACTGGTTACGTGGCCGGACTGGTTACGTGGCCATGTTGTTTAGTCGCTGCTTCTGCCCCAAGGAGTAGGATACGTGGATTTACTTTCTGAGGGTCTCCTCCAAATCCCCAGGTACTTTCTTTGTTACGTAAAATAATCATCCATGGGTTTTACAAAATTGCAAAATGCTTTTTTTTTTTTTAATGACAAGCAGAAGAAGGTATTTTCAGTTATTGTTCCTAAGTCTTGGATGTTACTCCTGAAAGAAAACGTTCAAAGGGCATTTTGATTTGATGTTTTCCAATTTTTTTGTTTTTATTAACTTATTCAATATTTACAAAATTAAGGTTTCCATTATTTTTAGTGTTTCATTCTGTTTCTTCAGAGGAAAATGATTTTCTTTGACCTGCTGGGTAATGTGTTCTGAAAGGACCACTTGTCCCTGGGAACCACTGTCTAAATCACATTTGAGCTTAAAGCTCTTGGCCGTGCCCTTGGTTTTGCTCAGTTGTCATTTGCCAGGTCACTTAGTCTCTGAGATGCCCTCACTCAAGTGTAGATTAATCCTCCTTGAGTACTGCCTGGGTTGTGTCCCTCCCTATTGAAAACACTCTGGCTGTCCCTGTCGCTACAGCTGGCACTGGTTATGCTACCTCTGGACCTACTGCATGAGGGCATGACACCACTCCCCCGTTGGGGCTGGAAGGTCAGCTCATACCCCAGTTCTACTGAGAAGGTTCTAGAAGAATACTGGGTATGCTGTGGGAGCAGCAACCCTCATTAGAAGAGATCCTTGCAATCCTGTTTCTAGCCATTTCCATTTAGAATTCCTCCAGCCACCTCGGATTCAGCATACCTCCTGACGGGAAGCTCGCATTCCACAGGTCTGTGCTGCACCCGGTTAGACAGCCAGTACCGGGCAGACATGGAATGGGGACTCGATCTCTTGGACTCTTTCTACTATACCATGATGATAAGCACTCACTACCTAGACTCTTCTAAAATCTAGGTCCACATAGTAATTGAAATTATTGTAAAATCTCATACTGTAATAATTGCAAAAATTGAATTGAATGTATTGTGATTAAAATGTCTTTAGGTGTGATGTTATTTAATTATGTACCCTAATGGCGTTTTTACTCATAAAGGGGAATCTCCTGTCTCTTACACCTTCTCGTTCTATAATATCGTGCATATGAAAACCTTTCCCTCTTTCCTTTCCAGGATATAGAAAATCAACTTGCAATTAAATCCAAAGCCCTGGATGAGTTGAGACAAAGTTACCTGACTTCGGAGAGTGGGACGATGCCACTGTTAGAAGACACAGCATCCAGAATTGATGGGTTATTTCAAAAAAGGAGCAGTGTTATCAACCAGGTACTGGGACTCATTTGAAGTATACCATTTCTCTTCGTATATTCTTTCATCCTTTTTGGTTGTTGTTTAATCACAGAAACTCATGCTGTGCTAAAAACTGAGGAGTTGCTTAGAGAAATACTAAAGTAGAGAAGAGCATTTCAAATCTGCCCCCTTTTTTCCCACTGGAGAATTAGAGGTAGAGCCACCAATTCTAACACCATTGGCAGGCTAGAAATCCATTTGGCTATCTTTGTTTTGTCTAATGTACTCACAGACAAAATGTCTCCACCCCCCAGCCCCGCAGAGCATCTGGCACTGTTTCCTGGCCGGATACGCAGGAGCAGCTAAGAAAAAATACATCAGGGAGGTGCCTCAGGAAGGGAGTGATCCCGTCTCCTGTAGCCTCTTTAAGCTAGAAGCGTGGTCAGCATATGGAGAACTCCAGAGGTGGGGAGAAGCTTAGCATGTGGTGAGGAGACAGTGAAGAGGAAGAGTATAGAAGATGTCATCTTATGGAAGACATGTTATATATATAATGTTTTTGTTTTGTTTTGTTTTTTGTTTTATTGAGAGAGTGAACAAAAGAGAGCACAAGCTAGGGGAGGGGCAGAGGGAGGAGGAGGAGCAGACTGCCCGCTGAGCAAGGAGCCCGATGTGGGGACTCGATCCCAGGACCCTGGGATGCTGACCTGAGCCAAAGGCAGACACTTCACCAACTGAGCCACCCAGGCGCCCTGAAAGACATGTTAAAGTCTGCATTTACCCATTCCAGGAGTAGAGCACCAGAAGAGCAAAGACGGGCATCTCCAGCTATTACAATTTTGATGGTTCCCCACAAATGGAGAGAAAAACTATAAATACTAGCTAGTTATATAGGTGTGTCCATACTTCCCAGAGGTCCTTATTGTGGATTTATTTGTTGTCTACTAAAATCTACTTTTGATCATTTGTTCCAAGAGGAATTGGAATAACCTTTATGAATGAAACGCATAGGTGACCCTCAGCTTCCTTTCTTCTCCAGAACTCAGGCAGAAAAGTAGAGGTGAGCTTAACATATCTTGTGTGAGTCATTTGTTGAACATACCTTCTGTGAGGCACTGGGCTCACTGCCAACAGTACAAAGATAAAAAAGTAAATGGGTCCTACCCTCGAAGAGCTCACAGGCTACTAGAGGAAACATACTTGAACAGATAATCACAACATAATGAATTATAATAAAAATGTTGGGGTAAAAAAGATTGAGATAATGCAAGTAAAAAAAAAATGCAGATGGTACTATCATAGAAGGTAGACTTACAAATAAATGGAATAGAATTAAAAGTCCAGAAATAAACCCTCCCATTATACTCAACTAATTTTTAGACAAGGATGCCAAGACAATTCCAGGGTGGGGAGGAGTCTTTTCAAAAAATGGTACTAGGAGAGCTATATACCCACGTTCCAAAGAGTGAAGTTAGACCTATACCTTCACACCATGTATAAAAATTAAATGGATCAAAAATACAAGCGCTAAAACTACAAAACTCTTAGAAGAAAACCTAGGCCTCAATCTCCATGACTGGATTAGGCAATAGTTTCTTAGATATGACACTAACAGCACGAGCACCAAAAGAAAAAAATAAACTGGACTTCAACACTAAACACTTTTTTGTTTCAAAGGGCACCATCAACAAAGTGAAATGACAAACCACAAAATAGAAGAAAATATTTGCACATTTAGGGGCTCGAATCTACAATATATAAAAGACAGATAACCAAAGGGAAAACATGAGCAAGTGATCTGAATAGCTGTTTCTCTAAAGAAGATATAAATGGCTGATAAGTACATGAAAAGATGCTCCATATTATTAATCAAGGAAATACAAATGAAAGCCACAGTGAAATGCTACTTCACACCCCCCCTCAGTCGTGGTAATAATAAGGCAGACAATAACGAATGTTAGCACGGGTATGGAGACACTGGAACTCCCATACACTGCTGGTGAATGCAAAGTGGAGCAGCTGCTTTGGAGAACAGTCTGGCAGGTCCTAAAATGTTTAAACGTGAGTTATTGTATGACTCAGCAACTTTACTCCCAAGTATCTACCCAAGAGAACATATGTCCACACCAAAAACTTGTACATGAATGTTCATAGCAGGATGATTTATAATAGCCAAAAAGTAGAAACGATCCCTCGACTTATAAATGGGTAAATAAGTGGTATATCCATGCAATGGGATATTATTCAGCCATAAAAAGGAGCGAAGTACTGATACTTGCTACAACATTGATGGCCTCGAAAACATGCTGAGCGAAAAGAGGCAGTCACCAAAGACCATATATTGTATGATTCCGTCTATATGAAATGTCCAGAATAGACAAATTCTCTCAAGAGGAAAGGTAGATTGTGGCTGGGAAAGGGTTGGGGAAGGAGGAGTGACTGCCAGTGGGTATGGGGTTTCTTTCTGGGGTGATGCAAATGTTCTGAAACTGATTATGGTGATTGTGTACTTTAAATAGGTGAGTTGTGTGGAATGTGAGTTATATCTCAATAATGCTATTTTTTTTAATTTAAAAAAAATTTTTAAAAATGGTCTCTATCCCTAACGTGGGGCTTGAACTCATGACCCTGAGGACAGAGTCACATGCTCTACCGACTGAGCCAGCCAAGTGCCCCAAAGTTACTTTTTTTAGTGCAGAAAACACAAAAGCTAGACCATCCATCCATACGTACTGCAAAGTCAGTAGAGCCTCATCTTTAAGACGAAGGGCTTTGATTCTCTGTCTAAATAAAAATCCTGGCAGCTCCGTTTTCTGCCTGTGTCCCAGGATGTACTTAACCTCTCTATGCCTCAATTTCCTGGTCTATAAAATAGGGATGATAATACTTCTTTCTAACTTTGTAGCAATGCCTATATGACACTCAATGAACGCTGCCCTACTGGCTGATCCTACTTTTAACATTTTGAAAGTGTTCCTCCTTGTTTATAGTGCAGTGAATTTTGCTTAATGGTCTTCTTATCCTTTTCCTCAAACCACATGTGCCATTTCTTTCCCATGACATTGTAATAGTCTAAGGGTTGCCCTTAAGACCACCAGTAGTTGGACCAGCTTTGTACGTGGAAGCCATGAAGGCCTTCTGTGGCCTGGACTGTGGCAGTGCCTTGTGTAGCCATGTGCCTATAGGCACCCTTCTTCCTGAATCATCCCTGCCACCCTGCTGGAAGTCCCAGCTTCCATCTCTCAGGAGTTCCCATCCTACCTCCTTTTTTCCTTAGTATCTTTTATTCTTTCTTAATGATAGATTCTTTTCCAGAGCCATGAGCCCTTATAAAGACATTCGGCCTACACAGTTGCCGATGTGAGGCTGACATTTTAGCATCCCAAGTTGTTTTTCATCTGTCCTTGTTTGGGGCAGGGTTGGAGGAAGCCTGCCTGTCAACACGGATGTGCGTCCTCCAGGTATATGTTAAGCAAAGAACAGAGGGCCTGAATGCAGGCCTGTGTGGTTACATCTGAAAGTTGATGTCCCGTCACAAAACTGTCCAGTTGGGCCAATGGAGTGATCACACTCCATTTCTACTCAAATCCTTATTTAAAATTGAGATATAATTCACATACCATAAAACTCACCTGTTTGAGTGTACAATTTCATGGTTTTTAGTATATTCACAGAGCTATACAACCATCACTACTGTGTAATTCCAGGACGTTTTTGTCAACTCAAAAAGAAACCCCCATTACTCCTCATTCCTCCCTTCCGTTAGTCCCTGGAAACATTAATCCACTTTCTAGGTCTGTGTATATGCCTATTCTGGAAATTTCATACACATGGAATCATGCAGCGTGTGGTCTTCTCTGTCCTTCACTTAGCATGTTTTCAACATCAATATTATAGTCTGTATCAGAACTTCATGGATGAATAATGTTCCATTGTATGGATATAACACAGTTTATCCATTGATGGACATTTGGGTTGTTCTCACTTTTAGGCTGTCACGAATCATGCTGTTATGAAGGTTTGTGTACAAGGTTTTGTATGAACATGTTTCCATTTCTCTTGGGTATGTACCTAAGAGGGGAATTAGCAGGTCGTATGGTAACTCTACAACTTTTTGAGGAACTGCCAAACATTTTTCTACAGAGGCTACACCATTTTATGTTTCCACCAGCAATGTATGAGGATTCCAATTCTTCTACCCTCTCACCAACACTGATTATTATCTAGCTTTGATTATAGCCATCTCAGTGGATGTGAATGACATCTCATTGTGGTTTTGATTTATATTTCTCTAATGACCGTGGATGTTCTTTAGAGCGAAATCTATTCAGTCCTTTGCCCAATTTAATTCTTTGGTTATTTGTCTTTTTATTGTTGAGCTATAAATGTTCTTTATGCAACATACAAACACATATATAGTTACATATTCTCAGTTGTATCTGAGATCATTTACATGCTTCAGCCTCTCACGATTATCATACATACTAAAGGATAAAATCTGCCCACCGTTGCATTTCCTCCTACTTTGTACTTGCCTTTTGTTTCGACTGAGCACATGCTTCTCCAATTTATGCTGACTCAAGTGTCAGGTAACAGAGGTAACATTTTACACTTAGAATGCTTTACACTTTTCAGAACATTTTCACAGACACTATGTTATTTATGTTTTTATTTATTATTATTATCTGTTTTGTGAGTAGGGAAACTGACTCAAGGGTTAAATAACTTGCCCAAGATCAGAAAGCTCACAGGTTGTTACGAAATGTATGCTCACAGATTCTGATTCCCCACCCATTATTCTTTCCCTGGGCTGTCTCATGCTGGGCTGAACTCTGTCCATGCCATCCATGCTGATCCTTCTGGCCTCAGGGCTCTTTTCCATTCACCTGTTCTAAAACTTAGTCCTCCCTGGTATTTTTCATTCACTGACCTACCCTTCCCACCTCGGTTAATCACTGAAATTCCCCCAGTGCTCTCAAACTGAAATGCCTAAGTTGGATCCCATGGTAGAATCCTTAGAAGGGAACAAAACGATGAGAGAGCCTCTTCTCAGTGATTTTCTAAATATGTTTCCACTTCTCATATAGGTCAATGAGCTCAAGACCTCCATGCACTCAGTTTTACAGGAGTGGAAGGTTTATGATAAACTGTATGAGGAAGTGACAATGATGACAATCCGATTCTGGTACTGCATGGAGCACAGCAAGCCTGTGGTTTTGTCATTAGAAGCCTTAAGATGCCAGGTGCAGAACCTTCAGGTAATGTAACCAGATCTTGGCACAGTGCACTGTTGGCAGAAAATCTCCAGTGGAATCAAGCACAGAAGTGGACACAATTGCCTTGGTGCTGTCCACAGAGAAACACAAGACAGTATTTTAAATAACCTGATCTCTTCCTTCAGTCTCTTCAGGATGAAGCCGAGAACAGTGAAGAAAGTTGGGAGAAACTGCAGGAGGTGATTGGAAAACTCAAAGATCGCTGCCCCTCAGTTGCTGAGATAATCAAAGAGAAATGCCAAGAGACGCATGCCAGGTATGCTTTAAGATTCTGCTTGAATAACGGAGCAGATATCTTGATCTCAACGACATGTGGTGAATGAAGTGACAGAGGCTCCGTAAAGTCTTTGTAGTTGTCAGAGATAACTGGCTTTGTGCTCTTCTGGTTTCTTCTGCTTTGAGTCATCTAGTTTGGGTAAGATTTGATTTGGGGAAGGCTCTTCCTTGCCTTGTAGCCAGGGTAGGCACTTTGAGAGGGCACAGACTAAGTGGCCGGTGCGAGCCTCAGAGACACCAAAATCCCAGGCAGAGACAGGCTACCGGGTAGTCACATGGACAATCTCTTTCACTGGAAACGTAAGATGGAAGAAAGGGGATGTTATTATTCCTCTTGAGGGGGTGATTTGTGAGGTTGGAAGGAATTCTTTGATGAACTGCATGGTAGAAAGCTCCTTCTAGGGACACCTGGGTGGCTCGGTCGGTGAAGTATCTGCCTTCAGCTCGGGTCATGTTCCCAGGGTCCTGGGATCGAGTCCCACATCGGGCTTCTTGCTCAGCAGGGAGCCTGCTTCTCCCTCTGCCTGCTGCCCCCCCTGCTTATGCTCTATTTCTCTGACAAATAAATAAAGGAAAAAAATCTTAAAAAAAAAAAAAGCTCCTTCTAAGGGGTGTGGCCCTAGTAAATTGCAAGACTTTTATTTTGCTGAGGAGGACACGAAATTTGGCCTAAGGATAATTTGCTCCAGTGACGAGGACATGAAGCTACCCTCCGTGCCCTTCTCTACCCTCCCTCCATGCAAATTCAGCATCTCTGGTAAATCCACCGTGAACAAGTGTTGAACGACGGACACCAAATTTATACACCCTGCAGTGGCACCCTCAGCCCGTGATCCAGCCCTTACTGGGAGAAGGGAAGGAGGGAGAGTAAGGAGGAACATAGACATGTATCTGATGCCACCTTCAAAACAGGGCGGTGCAGTTTGCTATTAAAGGGACTCAGTTGTTGCCATCGCACACACATGTTCGGTTGTTGGCACAAGAATATATCAGAAGGCTTGCTGAAAAAGGTTGGAGAAAGTAGCACCAAAATGCTAATCTATACATTATCTTAGTAGGTTTTTATAATCTAAATTATATATATGTAAATTATATCTGTAGCTAATAGACAATTTTATAATCTAAAGTATAGATTAATTTAGTAGTTATCTATAGATTAGTAAGATGTCAGGTGGTAGGTAAGTAGGAAGGTGGGTAGGTAAGCTGGACGCAGATGTAAGGGTAGATAGATTTAAACATACGTGTTTTGTGGGGTTTCGTTTTCTTTTTATTTTATAATGAGTGTATGTTGTATTTATAATTGGGAAGAATATTGTTAAAAAATGCTGATCTGATAAGATTTTTGAAATGTATAAAAATAAAGCGATTGTGCCATTTTTCACCTTTTCCATCTATTTTGCGGGGTTAAGGGTATCATGAAACAAGCATTTTCATGTGCTTTAGGGGTAAATGTAAATATTATAATGCTTCCAGAAAGCTAGTTTGACCATATGTGTATATAACCATAACCTTAAAAATGTTTACACATTTTTATCCTTTGACCAAAGAATTCTCTCAGAAATCTAGTTTAAGGTCAATGTCTTGAAATGCAGAAAAAGGCCTTTTGACCAAAGTTGTATCTGAGCATTAGATTTGAAAGCAAAAATTGAAAATTACTTCAGTATCCATCCTAAACTCAAATTTGGTAATGAAGCAAAAACCAGACCATTTGCAAGACTATTATGTACAGCCATTTCAAATTAGACTTGTTTTTTTATTACTAACATGAGGAAATTTTCAAGTCATATGGGAAAAAAAGGTACTATTGTCTATATGTGGAATAAAACAGTTTCATTCCCACTGTTACATAAGGAGCATGTTGCTTTTGTAATTAGAAAATAAATTTGGAATAAACGCAATTTAAATAAGGCCTATTTAACAACCCCCCCCCCCCAAACCAGGAGCCCCTCTCATGTGGGAAAGTTTTCATCAGGCATGCAGTTCAACACTTTTCTACCTTTATCTAACAGACATTCGTAATATAATAGATCTTGCCAAGCACAAAGTTGGTAGTTTTTGTTGAGAATTATAAAGTCAATGAAATATCCTAGTTTGGACTTCTGTTTATATAATGGCGATGCATTCATATAAACGGCATTTGTGTCTTCTTAACAGTCCATCTGCTATTGACTTACGGGTAGAATGTGTGCAGTGTGCTTTTGCTACAATGGGAAGGATGGTCTGAGGGTCCTGTTGTTCGTGTTGTTCTGCCAGGTGGACCCAGGTAAACCAAGACCTCGCAGACCAGTTGCAGAAGGCCCAGAGTCTGCTGCAGCTCTGGAAGGCCTATAACAGTGCTCACACGGAAGCCGCAGCAAGGCTGGCGCAGCAGGAAGCAAAGTACCAACAGCTTGAAAACATCAACATGTCTGGAAACAACCTGGCAGAGATCCTGACCCCAGCCCTGCAGGATGTAAAGGTGGTCACAGAGCCCATTGGGAAAACCAAGGCCAAGACAGCCCGGCAGATAGGGCCATGCCCCGGGGACTAGACAGACCACAGGGACAAAGAAGTGGGTCAGAACAGGTTCATGAGCACCCCACGTAGGACACGAACAAGTCTGGGATGTCCAAGGTTGGGAGGGCCAGGTGGCGGCTCAGAGGCGAGGTCTAGGCAGCAGGTAGCTAGCTCAAGGGCACCTGACAGCACCTCGCTCCAAGTTTCCCCTTTCATTCTAGCAGGTAGATCTCTAAAGCAAAAGCCTCATACAAGGTCTCAGATAGTTGAGATACCCATCTGTGCACTCATCTGCATATCTAATTTTGCTTTAGAAATAATCATGGACTCATACCACATTAACATGGCTTTCCCGTGGGTATAAAGATTTTTAGACTATATTTAAGAGTTGTATAATTTTATCCTCTTGTAATAATGAGTGCCCAGGGAGTGAATACTCTCTAGTTTTAAACCAGGTGACCAGAGGCATTGTGTACTTTCTGATACTATAGGTCAAATCAAAAAGAATTAACTTAGTTGATAACACAAATGTGATCTCTGTTTCAGATCAATTTCTACCTGATCTGTTGTTTTAAGAAACAAATTTCACATACACAGTATTTATAGAGTGGCCCAAAGTCAACTTGATTAATGAGATTCTACAGTCTCTGCAAATGAATCCATTTCTGTCATAAAATCTCAGACACAGGACAGAGTTGCACTGATTCATAAAACAGCCTTAAAGCTGTTCGACGATCAGAACCATGAAACAGAGGAATCTGCCCGCGTGGTCTCCAGTTTCTGTACACTGGCAGCCCCTGCTCTGTTGATTGGTTGTCAGTTTTAGCTCTGACATGTTTCAGAAGGTCCCCAGTGATGTGCATCATACAACGAAAGCTTAGCTTTTTCAGCTCTTTAAAACAAACAGTCACAAAAAGCCACACCTGCAATTTTAGGGCAGAAATTCTCCTAGATACTGATGGAGGAGCAGGGATGGGAATTTGTGTTATGGTAGGAGGAGGAAATGTTTTCTGACCACTGTGTCTTCTCCAGGAGCTGCAGCGTGATGTACAGAAGACCAAAGAAGACCTTCTCCAGAATTCCACTCTCCTGGATCGACTTCCGCAGCTCCCGGAGGCCAGCGCCCACGTGCCCCTCTCCAAACAACTGCACTCCCTCCAGAGGGCTTCTTACTTGGAAAAGATGCTGCTCATGAAGGCTAATGAATTTGAGGTTCATCTCATTTTTCCATTCAAGTCGTAATCCTGGACATTTGCAAGCTACCCTCCATTCCTTATATCCTATGAAGTAATAGTTTTTAGTGCTTAAGGGACTGCTCCCAGGGAAACCACAGAGTTTCCCACACATGTCTGTTCAATCACATGGGCCATGGGCAGATCTTGAACAAACGTGTTCTTCATTGAACGTGTTAGCTTAAGAAGTGAGCTATTAGATTCCTTATACTTCAGATCTCAGGGTTACCTGGATCTCCAGATGGGGTACTTGAGTCCGAGAAGTAGCTGCTTAAAGCTAACCAGCTGTTCTACTCTTTATTCACTTTTTGAAAACACTTTAGTGCATGAGCTGTCGAAAAGCATAAAGGCCATAGAGCTCCAGTGTCACATCTCAGTATCAATCAGAATAGAACGTTCAACTAGCAAGACTGAGGGAGTAGAGTACTCACTAACCCTCCTTTGTATACCCCCTCAAGCAGGTGATCAGTCATCCCTGAAGGCTCGGTGCTTTGCCAGAGGCACAAAGTAAAAACAAGGAGTCTTCTGAATATTCATCTCTGAATAGTCAAGATAGTAACGAGCTGCGGGTTGATCAGCTTCCAAGACTATGCTTAATTCTGTTATATATGCACATGAAAATTATTTCTAATGAAAATTTCTCTTGTTCTAGTTTGTTCTGTCACAGTTCAAGGATTTTGGGGACCAGTTGGAATCTTTAAAAGGTCTCATTGTGCATGAAGAAGAGAATTTGGATAAACTCAACCATCAAGAGAAAGAAGCCAACCCTGACTTATTCCTGGTATTACCAATATTTGTGTTTCCTTAGGGTTTAGACTCACCATAGGAAAAAAATAGCCTAATGACTGGAGTTACAGAATCTGTATCTTCACTCGAGCACGGTTATTTATATGCCATTCATTCTTGGCTTTATCTGCCCTAAGGCCTAGAAAAGTACGACAACGTAGCGATCTATTTTTAGTAATATGCCACAGTACATTTAGTAGATTTAAAATTTTTTGATATCTTTTCTAATGAGCTTCATCGAACTAGAATAATCTAGGAATTGACTTTCGTGATTAATTGAATTTTTCTGCTTAGCTGAAGATCAAAATAGCCTATTAAATGAATTCTGTAGTTTTTCTTTCTTTATTAAATTAGTGCAAGTAACATAAATTAAAGAATTCTGGATCCTCCAAACTCCTAAGGACCGTTATCTGTAACGCATATTAAGAGTCCGCTAACTGTCGAACACTGTCCAAATCTTGTCTTCCACCTGTTTGTATAAAGTGTTATTGGCACACGGTCATGCCCTTCTATCTATTAATTGTCTATGGGAGTTTTCGTGCTGCAGGGGCAGAGCTGAATAGTTATAACAGAGATCATATGGCCCATAGAAGCTACAGTATTTATGATCTAGCCCTTTACAGAAAAAATTTGCTGACCCTGACCTAGAGTACTATGGCAGAGTTCTGTCGTGATAGCATGGATGTTGGGAAGGACCTTTGCTTAACGTATCGTTGACCTAGATGCTGTCCCTGGAATATTTTAAAAATAACATTTTGCTGAGTTTGCTTTCTTGTGATTTCATGTTCTATCAAAATGGGGATGTTTAAGTACCATGCTTTACTAGGGGTATTTTAAGGACTAAATTTTCATTAAATTTGTAGGTAAACTGCGTAATCTGTTGAAAGTCAAATTGTTGGCAGAATGCATGGGACTTTTGAAGGTCCTAAATGGGTCCTTTAAAAAAAAAAACAACTCATTTCCATCTTCCTTAAAGAAAAATATCTGACATAATTTTCTATTTCCTGGGCCGTTCAGGTGTTGACCATGTGTGCACCTGTTCTAGAAAAGCCACAAGATTGGGAGATCAGGGTTCAGGTCCAGCTCTAATACGAACTGGCCATTTGTGGGCTAGTCATTTACCTATTTAGGACCCAGTTTTCCCTCATTTTTGAGATAAGGATGGTCTGCAGGATCTCTGAGGCCTTTTCATCATCTAGATATCTTATTGACCTCCAGAAACCTGAAATGTAATTTTTTTTAATAGAACCATGTGCTGGCAATGACAGCCCAATCACCTGATGTTGAACATTTGAATGAAGTAAGCCTCAAGCTCCCACTTAGTGACATAGCCGTAAAGACATTGCAAAACGTGAACCGGCGGTGGATTCGGGCCACAGCAACTGCCCTGGAACGCTGCAGGTCAGAGGGTCCCATCCCTACCATTCCGTTCCAGGGCAGCTAAAATTAACAGCTTGAGCTCGGCAATGTCATTGTTTTATGACTCTGATTTGTTCATTTATAAACCTTTGTAGTGAGCTTCAGGGAATTGGATTGAATGAAAAGTTTCTTTATTGCTGTGAAAAATGGGTCCAGCTTTTGGAGAAGATAGAAGAGACACTCAAGGTGAATGTTGCCGACAGCCTCCCAGCTCTCCTGGAGCAGCAGAAAACATACGAGGTAAACCTTTGCTCTCCAGAGCTTTGTAACCTCACCCTGGGGCAGGAGTCGGGGAAAGATGCTCATTGTATTTTATTTTAAATCTGTCAATCCCAGATACCAAATATATGTCAATTGATTGTAAAATTCTTACACGTTTCATAAATTTTAACATTTTGTTTTAGTGCTCTATTTTATTAACGAGAGAGCTCCTAGATTTTCTGCAGTAGGTGGAAACTTCTAGCACAACTTTGCTTCCATAGAGTGCAAACATACGAAGAGCCAGCTAAAATACTGCAACTTCCTCTTTGCATTTTCACTAAATAATTCTCTAAAATACTGAAGCACCTGGTATAATCATAATTGCAACATTAATGATTGGACAGAGGAAGTTCCCTACACTTGTGCTGACGGACATTTGGAAATACTCTTGGTGGTTATAGGCAGATACTGCATTTTGAAAGTATGCGTGATAAGGTCACTGTAATTTTTAACGTGACTGATCTAAGTCTGTATTGTTGCATTAATGTCTTCCAATGAACCTAAACTCCCTGAATGATCTTGATTAAATTACCAGACCTCTTTATATCTTAGTTTCCTTGTCTTTGAATGGGTATGATAATAGCACTTATATCCGAAGGTTGAGGAATAAGTGAGACACACATGTTTTACACAGTGCCTAACAAGTAGTAAATGCCCAAAAAATGGGCATTAGATGTAGCTATTATTAGGCCTGTTTGCTTCTGAGATTATATCCACAGGTGATGTTGATGTGATGGTTGAGCATTTTTTGCAATGAGGCTCCAATAATTTGAAAATCAATCCTTTCACGTGTCCTCTAGGAGCGTAGATTTTAATGGGAGATGTAAGTTCCAGGTTCATGAAAAGAAATCTACAAGCCGATGTTTTCTATTTTAACTCCTATACAGATGTTAGAAGCTGAAGTTTCTATAAACCAGACAATTGCTGATTCTTATGTCACCCAGTGCTTACAACTCTTGGACACAACGGAAGTAGAGAAGAGGTAAGCTGTCTGTGGCTTACAGTGGTGGTGGTGGTGGTGTGTGTGTAACGTAACACAGTGGGAGCTGGCCTCCCACCACGTGGATCTTTACCCCTTCCGTGACCTGCAGCCTTGTCGGTTCATAGACCGTCATGGGACCAGTCTCTTAACTATTAGGGTGGGGACTTGCTGTGTGGCCGTAGAAATGTCAGTCACACTTTTGTGTACGGTGTGGGGGGGGGGTGGCATTAGCAGATAGTAGACGAGTGCTTTGCAAATACCCGCTTGCCAAGTACAGTTAATGAAGTTTTTACCCCAAAGGATTCTTCTGTAGTGTTTTCCTCTCTACCTTTAACCTCATGACATTTTGCTATTTAAAAAAAATAATTCTTAAGGGGCGCCCGGGTGGCTCAGTTGGTTATCAGCTGCCTTCGGCTCAGGTCATGACCTGGGAGTCCTGGGATGAGCCCCGCATTGGGCTCCATGCTCAGCAGGGAGTCTGCTTCTCCCTCTGCCCCTCCCCCTGCTAATGCTCCCTTGCTCTCTCTCTCACATAAATAAAATCTTAAAATGTTGCTCTTCCCCGCGGGTAGCTGTGTCACATAGTTGTAAGAGAAGGGATTTCTCCCTGGGCTACAGGCATGGCGTTGGCATCACTGGGCAGCACCAGTCAGGCTGAGCAGAGCCCCTTGCTCCGGCTGAACCTGCTTGCACAGCTGGTCCATACGGTGGGCAGAGCCCTCGGGCGCCCTGGCCTCTTCAGTGCTTCTCTAAGTGTCCTGATGATAGCTACTGCTTTCCTCCCCAACGATACCCACAGACCTCTGAATTTTCTTTGAGCATAACTAAGAAATACAGTGTGCATTTCTCCTAGCTCTGAAGTTATAAATTCTGGCTAGGTCCTTGTTCCGGGACAATAAACTAGTTTTGATTTGATCAGTGCAGCAAAGCATGACTCTTCCTATAATAAATAAAAGGCCTTATTTATCATGTGGTGGGTGTTATTTATCTGGAAAAGAACGAGGTGAGTAGTGGCGGAAAGCCTGTTCTTTATTGCTGACATTTTGTCAAGTACAAGCTTCAGGTAATTGATGATGTTACACGGTACCTGGTCATCATTTCCCATTGGTTCAGTATTCCGTTTTGCATACAGCATTTGGCGTGATGTAAGCTGAAATTTGTTTAAGGGATACAGTTGTGCATGCTGGCAAAATACAAAGTCTTGTGCAGCTATCTCCTGCTAAATGCCTTGTGCTGCCCCTGCCTAAGTTTCCCAACACATTTAAATTGAATGGTACTCAGATTTTAAGAAAATTTTTTTTCCCCGTGTAAATTGTGCACGTAAACAGCAGATGTGAGTTTCTATTATGTGTTGGTAGTGATTTTTTTCTACACGTTGATGTCAGGATTCTCTAACCATTTGTTTTTCCCAAGACCGGAATTTATTTCAAAGTTCACAAAACTGAAGGACCAGTGGCAGAGCGCCACCCAGAGCATCCGGCAGAGGAAGAGTGACATCGATGGGCTGGTGGGGCAGTGGCGGTACTTCACCACCTCCGTGGAGGACTTGCTCCGCTTCCTCACGGACACCTGCCACCTGCTGTCTGCAGTGAAGAGCCAGGACTGCTACAGCCTCCAGCAAACCAGAAGGCTGATCCGTGAGCTGAAGGTAGTGCGTGCACAGTAGCGCTGTGAGGACTTACAGGGCGGTCGCTGTTTGGAAGATGTTCCTTCGCCTCAGGTTTTATGTTGTGGTTCAGGTGTATGCTCTGCAGGGGGAGGACCAGCTGGGACACCATGACCGTCTCCAGCCTTGTCCCCAGCCCGGTGCTGTCAGAAACCCAGTCTTCTCTATTCATCCCGAAATAGTGAGGCTGTCTTGGGCTGAGGGGATAGGGGTGGAGTGGAGAGGGGGGGTAGAGTGGGGAAGTTTGAGGTGACAGACTCACACCACGCAAGCTTCTCAGGTACTGACTGGTGAATCGCTTGACCACCAGAGTTTAATTTAAAGGAGACTCCTGCTTACTCTGGGAAGGCAGGTTCAGTTAGGCAACAAAGTTGTATTTTAATTCCAGTGTAGTTAACATACGGTGTTATATTGGTTTCAGGTGTACAATAGTGAGATTCAGCGGCTCCATATATTACTCAGTGCTCATCAGGATAAGTGTGCTCTACGCAACAAAGTTTTTAGTCCGAGAGTTGTTTGATGCACGTTGGTTTAAAGTAATTGGTTGACAATTTCTGAAACATGTTCCATTTAGCTATAGAACCACTCTTCACCGTAGAGACACAGCTAAATGAAATACCACCCTTTTGAAATCCTGTGCTCTCCTCATTCATTGATCTGGTCATTAGCCATCATCTGAGTATCTGCTCTGTCCCAGTCACTGTTCTAAAGGCCGGGCATGCCGTGTGGACAGAGAAAAGAGCCTGGCTCTCAGGCAGGCAATCAAACAAATTAGTAAACAAACAAGGAAATGCTAATTTGTCTGGTTGGGGAGGGGGAATCAGACAAATCCATAAATAAGAAAATACCAGATTGCGAAAAGGCATATGTAGATAATTAAAACAGGATGAGTAACGGAGGGGCCGGGTGGCTACTTTCGATTGGGTGATCTCTAGGAACACGACATTTAAGCTGGAACTTGAAGGATGAGGAGGAGCCAGCCATGCAAAAATCTGGGGAAAGAGCCTTTCAAACAAAAGGAATGTCTTACGCAAAGTCTCCAAGATGGGAACAAGCTTCACAAAGCAGAGGAACAGAAAGAAGGCTAGTGTGAGTGGAGTAGGGCCGGTGAGTCAGCAGGGGTAGGGAGTGGCTTTGAGAGGCGGGTGGGGAGGAGCACTTTGAAGTGTGGAAGCCAGATTATGGTCTTGCCGTAATAGGAAAGCCTTTGAAGAGTCAGTCGGAAGACGGGGCAGCATGATACTATTTGTACTTTTTGAAGATCGTCTGGCTGTTCTGAGGGATGGTAGATTGTAGAGGAGCCAGAGGAGAGGCAGGCATCCCAGGGTATTACGTAATTCTTGCAGGGTAACAACAGTCATTGATCATTATCGCTCAGTTCTGGGGGCTGACGGGGCTCAGTTAGGTGGTTCTTGCTTATGGTCTCTCAGGAAGATTCAGTCAGATGGTGGTGGGGGCCAGACTCATCTGAAGGCTCACTCACTGTCATGTCTAGCACTTCGGCTGGAAATACTCAGATAGCCTCATTCTCTTGTGGTCTCCCCATGTGAAGCCTTCTGGTAGCCAGACTTTTACACAGAAGCTCAATAGCTTCAAAGATACATGTCCCAAGAAAGAGAGGGAGAAGCTGTGTTGCCTTCTAGACCTAGCGTCAGAAGTCACATAAGTCACTTCTGCCATCCTTTGTTAATTAAAGCCATTACACGTGCTCACATAAGATCAGCAGAAGGGGACAGAGGCACCACTGCTTGATGGGGAGTAGCAGGGTTCTAGAAGAGACTGGGAATATTGTTGTGGGCATTTTGTGAAAAATACAGTCTGCCATAACCAGTTAGGAGGCCATGTCTATCGTCTTGCATAGTTGTTACGATGGATAAGAAGAGGATGAGCACGGTGAAGATAAAAAAGAATATGTTTGTAATAGAATTTACAAGACTTGCGCATGGTTTAGATGTGGCCGATAAATAAAAATCTCAATCAAGATGGCTCTAGGGTTTTGGCTTGAGCGTCTTGGTGAATAGTGTGCTGTTGACCAAGTTGGGGAAGACTGGAAGATAAGCAGATCTTTTAAGAAGCTTAAAACGGCGAATAGATGTCTGTTTATTTGGCTATGTCGAGCAGTACCAGATGCTGGAAAGACAAGGTGGAATGCCGGTATATTCCTTGAGTTGCAGTTTCTCTTATTCGTGTCTGTTCCTGAGAGTACAGTCTCCTTTTTCTCCTTTGCGTTGGGTTATATCAAGTATTCTCAGAAATACCTTCGTAAATCAATGCTCTGTTGATGGTCTTTCTGGTTTTCCATTTTGGAAAATGCCTACGTTATGTCTCCCTAGAGAAATTTGAAGATGAAGGAAATCATATCTAGAATAGGAAAAAACTCAATTTTTTCTCCTGAAACCAAATGCTTTTGAAAAGTAGGAGTCAGTTTAAAAGTTTTTACTTCATTTCTGTAGTGGAAATAGGTAGTTTTAGTCTCTTTAAAGAAGAACCAGCATGATATTCAAATGGACCGTATTAGAGCCGTCCCTTTAAAGCACATATTGATGCATATGGTTAGGTGCCCAT
The DNA here is from genome assembly GCF_023065955.2 of Ursus arctos. Taxonomy (NCBI): domain Eukaryota; kingdom Metazoa; phylum Chordata; class Mammalia; order Carnivora; family Ursidae; genus Ursus; species Ursus arctos. The sequence continues at coordinate 35,200,366 of NW_026622930.1, read as the reverse complement.
GATAAGTTTCAGTGTATATTTTTTGTATTTTACCTTTTTTATTTGTTCTCTCCTTCGTTTGTGTCTGTTTAGCATAGTGTGCACATTCTTTCTTGTGGGTTAGCAGTAAGCTGACTCTTGCGCAGCGGTAATGGGTATTTGCTCTTAAGTTCAGGTCTACTACTCCAGTTATTTTCTTAATACTTTTAGATCCATTTATCTTGTAGGCCCTTCTTCTTTGAAGTACACTTTTTATTTCTCTATCCTTCTGATCATTACACTAAGAATGTTATTTCTTAACAACTATTGGAAATTATGTTAAGAACGCATTATTTGGTGTAGTCTGTTGTAGTGTAAAACATTAGCCTCACGTGGGTGTGCGTGTGTGTGTGTGATTGTGTGTGTACGTGCATGTGCACACATTCTAATCAGATTTGCCTAATTCATATCTAATTTAACATTTATTAGTAGGAAAAGCTCTGAAGGAATATTCACAAATGCACACAATCACATTTCGATCATATCAGAGGCTTAAGGAAATCACTATTTTTTTCTTTTTAGAGTAAAGAAATTCATTTTCAGAGACGGCAAACTACCTTTGAACTAACATTAGAAGCTGGGGAGAAGTTACTGAATACAGCTAACCTGGAAACTGAAGAGTTGATTGACAAGAAAATCGGTCAACTTGGGGACAAGTGGAAGGACACGCAGCTCCAAGTAGGAGAGGTGATGAAACAGTTGCAGAGCAACATAGAGGTAAACGCACCCTTTACTCTTCAGGATATTCGAATGCAGTACGTAGAGCTTTTGTTTGTTGTGCAAAAATGGGCATGATTTTAGGAAATCACAATACTGTGAATTTTCTAAGGGACCTTGAGTCCTACTAATCCATGAATCATGCCAGTTACTTAACGTAAAATAATAATAGAGCATTGAAAAAGCTCGACGTTAAGTATATCAATACTTGAGGTTCTATTTTATATCCACTTTTACGAAATAGGAAGCTTAGCCGTGTTTCATGGAAGTCCTACGTAGAAAGCTAATGTTCCACATGTGGTTTTGGGTATAATATATGAAAATAAACACAGCGATACTTCCTCTTCTGTTATCAGAGAATGTGCTTTTCCGAGTAAGCACGTGTACGAATGTCCCAGATAATTTATGATTGTATTTTTAGGAACCAAAATTCTGTGTCATTGTTGGGAAAAGAGTTATTGTTTTGTTATGCTAAAATATACTGAGGGGTTCTTAAGGACTCTGAGCTGCTTTGAACCTAAGGCCCTACACAGCTCTGCTCTCTGAGTAATTTTGTGGTTTTAATTGTTTTTCTTTTCTTTTCTAAATGTTATTTAAAGTGGTCTGTGTTTCGTTTTTTGTTTCTCTGAGCATACCTACTCCTTATAGCCCAGTTTCCCTCCTGATCTGTTGTGTGTGTAGCAACCAGGTAACCAAGCTTATCAGAGATAGTTTTTTTGAGTCAAGAATAAATATGTGCTGAGTTAGGCCTGAACATCTCTCCTGTGAATAAAGTTTCTGAATTTTATTTGGTATGTGGGCTGTGTGAGATTCATTAACTAGCAAATATTTGTTGAGCACTTGCCCTGGCTGTAAAACATGGTGGTAAATGTGGTTAATGGTTTGGAGGAAGAAATAAGGACTCGGGTTTGTTCCTCTCTCCACTTTCCTCTGTGTTGTGTTCCAGAGAGTTGATAATGCTAGATAAGCGACCTCCCCTTCTGTGAATTCTGTATTACTGTAGACTAGGGCCAACCCAAGCGTGTTTCGGTATCAACTGAACTAAGGAATAAGATAGTGTTTGACTTTACGTTTGTCTACTTTTAGTAACCTCAGGCCTAGAAGATTATCCCGATGAATCCATTATAAACATTCTGAACTTGGAAATGCAGGCAACTGTTCTCTGAGTAATCTAAGGTTAAGGGAAGAGAGCTGGTGTGAAAGAATGGCATTGCGGGGGTGGGGGTCGGGGGCAGACTGCGTACTTAGTTCGTCCCTTGACTAGTGAGCTTCCAACCGCGTGTCCTTTGGCCGATCAGTTTTCTCTGAGCCTCAGTTTCCACATTTTAAAATGTGAGACCCTGTGTGTCTCCTAAAATTATTATAATTACAATGACATAATGACGTTGAGAAGGCTTTGTAAACTGTAAAGTGCTTTAAGCAGAAGGTGGCAATCAGTGGTGAGAAATGTCGAGTGAAGTTTCACTGTGAAAGGGCCACTGAAGCCAGGCTACTTCGAGAAAGAGAGCGCAGAGGGACGACGCGAGAAAAGAAGACAAGAAAAGTGGTTGAGTGCTTTTGCTTTATGCTGCTAGTATAGTGTGTGCCTGAGATTGTCAGTGTTCAAAATTAATCCTTAACAATAGCCTTTTAAATGTGAACCCCCACACACACAAAAATGTGAATTTTCCCAAAACTGAAATAGAAACGATTAGGTAGATTGAGGATATAGGGAAGAAAGAAGAAATACTTCGAAGCAAAAGCCACACGTGAAGCCGCAGCAGAGACACTCTGCTTTCAGACCAGGCCGCTCACAAGGGACTGGGTTTCTGTGGTTTACGAAAACGCATTTATTGGAGTGGATTAAATGAGTTATTCTGTTTCTACAATTCCTTCTTAAAAAGCAAAGTACTTACCGATTTTAATACTGTTTTCGAATAGACCTGGGACCAGTGTGAAAAGAAAATCAAGGAGTTGAAAAGCAGGCTGCAAGTTTTAAAGGCACAAAGTAGAGACCCTCTTCCAGAACTTCATGAGGACCTCCACAGACAAAAAGAGCTGATTAAGGTATTGAAAGCTGTGAAGGAGTGATCGAGATAATCACTTGTCGCTTTTGAGAGAAGTTGAAGTGTTTGTTTGCCTTTCTATTCTGTGTTGTAACTGTGTTTCCATGTTCAGTCAGAAAACATTTTGCCTGTCTTCTGTCAAAAATAACATCCTCAACTCCAAAGCAGTTGGAGTGGATGCTCTTTGCGATCCACGTGTGAATGTAAGAAAGACTTTTGCAGAACTTCTTCTTTGGATTTGGGGGGGTGGGGTGGGGGGGTTCTCCTCCAGGTCCTCTTTCTATTTCTCTCCTATAAGATGTGCCCTTTGAGATTACACTGAAACCTGTTCCCTTAACAAATGACCTTGTGTTTGAAACGAGAGTGAAGTATTACCGTAGAATTCGTTTTTTTAGAACCCAAGCAGTTGGAGTTTTTGCTCAAATATAACATTTTTTAATAAAACCTTCCAAACCGTATTCTGTCCAGTTGATACAACACTGGCATTTACTCCTGGGTATTTTAGGCCTTTGCTGAAGACTTTTGCAGAAGAATGGGTAGGAATTTGGACCGGTAAATTTTTCACGTCAGGAACAACCCACCTCTCTTCCCTATCCGCAGGTTTGATGTTTAAAAAACATCCAGAGCCTGGTGGAATGGTCTTTAATCTTTTTTTTCCGATGACTTCAGGAATCAAATTGAAAAAATTAGGAAGAAATGAATACTGTCATCCTTCAGGCTGTGCTGGAAATTAGTGTTCTTCAGTCTGCATCTTTTTTCTTCATTGTAGAAATATTCCAATATGCAGAAAATTTCCAGCATAACAAATAATACGACAAACTGCCATGAAACCGTCACCCGGCTGAAAAAATAAAACATGGCAAATACAGTTGACGTGCCCTGCATAATCTCCAATGTACTTTCTCTCCCCAGAGGGATCCACAACCCTGAATGAAGTGTTTTATCTTTCACGTGCACTTCTTTATAGTTTTCCTACATGCGTATGTAGCTCTCAGTGAAATATACAAGTATCACTTATGTTTTTCAACTTTATATAAGCAGTGCCATTACTCCATACTAAAGTCCTACAGATACATTCCTACATTTTCTTCTTAAAGGTTCCAAGCTTTCCTTTGTACATTTACATCCTTATTCATTTAAGAATTGATTTTTGCATATGTTTTGAGGTAAAGATCCAATTTTTAATTTACTCATAGGGATAAGCACATGGATGACCATTGTCCTGGTTCCCATAGTCCAGTGTCAAATACCAAGTTTCCATATATGTGGGATTTTTCTTCTTGGGGCTCTGTTCTGTTGATTTGCTTCCCTCAGCCTTCATATCAGATGATCTTGATGACTGTGCTTTTTTTAATAACAAATCCTCATTTCAGGTGTGATGTATACTCATACTCGGATCTCCCACACGAGTATGGATGTCCTTGTGTCTTCAATCTTCCACAACTTTTAGAAGCAGTTTGTCAAACTAGGAAAAGTCCTGATAAGAGTTTTAGTGGAATAGTATCAAATTTATAGATATTTGGGGAAGATGAACATCTTTTTGGTGTTGAGTACTCCTCTCCCTGCGGATGGCATGTTTCTCCTTGTAGTCACGTTCAGTAATGATGTATAATTTTCTTTATGTAGTACTGTACATCTTTTATTAGATTTCTTTCTTGGCATGTTATTTTCGACTCTATTGAAAATACTTCTTCTAGTTTTATTTTCTATCACTGGTGCCTAGAAGTGATCATTTTTGGTTGATACTATAGTCAGTCATCTTGCTAAAATCTTCTATTAATTCCAATAATTTGCATAAACTTTTAGGTGTCTAGGTAGACAGTCACCATCTGTGGAAAATGACTCTTTTTGTTTCTTCCTTTTATTCTATACTCCCCCCTCCCCCCGTTCTTTCTCTACTGGTCAGTACCTCCAGAATATTTTGGAGTAGAATTGATGGCTGGCTCCTTCATGTCGTTCCTGATTTTAAAGAGTAATTCCGACATTTTGTCTCTAAGTATGGTATTTGCTGGTGCTGGCTTTATTAGGTTAAGAAAATTCCTGTTTATCCCTAATTGTCAACATTTTTATGATCTCCGCACCTGTAGGTGTAGACCTAGATGTGTCAGGAACGGGAGACAGTTTGGAGCCATAACATTCTCAGTTGATACGTAGAGTTTCCTTCCATAAAGTCTAGAAACCAGTGCAGAATGCGAACTGTAAACTCCTAAGAAGGCATAATATTTCCCAAGTGTCGCACTCGTCAGCTTCCAGTGGGATCCTTTCAGCGTCCACAGCCTCAGTGTTCTATCTCTCAGTGGAAAAAATCAGGAGGAGAGATCAAGAGCATTGAATTCATCGATCCCATGACCATATTCTAAAAATAACTCAAGTCACCCGAAGCCTGTCCAGGAGAGTGTTTATCATCCCTAAGTCACTTGGGAGAGGTACACCAACCACTTGACCAGCCTGAGCTTTACTTTCCTCCTCAGAAGATGACATTCTCATTATATCTAAGTTGACATATGGACTAGCACTTCATTACATACTAGCTTTTCACTGTTGCCGAAATTGGTCTAGTGGACATCTGTGTTTATAAGACTTGTCAAATGATTGAGCTTGGGGGACAGTTTTGTTTTTAAAATAATTTTTTGGTTAGTAATATTGTCGCATGGTTCAAAATTCAGAAGGTACAAAAGGCATACATGAAAATTCTTTCTCCCATGGGTTCCTCTCCACAGAATCAGTGTTACCAATTTGTTTCTGGTTTTTGCTTTTATTCCAAGCCAGCAGTTTTGCCAGCATCCTTCAAAGAAGGGTCTCTTCTTTCACCACTGATTTATGAGTCCTTTTTTAGCATGTATTAAATTTTAATCCAGGCAGTCAACAAATGTTTTTTTAAAAATTTATTTATTTTAAGGGGTGGGGGAGGGGCAGAGGGAGAGGCTCTTAAGGAGACTCAGTGCTGAGGGCGGAACCCCACATGGGGCTCGATCTCACAACCCTGAGATCATGATGGAGCTGAACAAGAGTCGGTCGCTCAACCGACTGAGCCCCCCGGGTGCCCCAGTGTTACCCATTTGTTGCATACTCTTCCAAAGATATTCTATGCGTATACAGGCCAATATTTATATAGATACACATTCATTTTTTGGTCCTGTTTTTACCCAAATGGTAAGGGAGAAAAATGGGACTTGACAGCCCCCCAAGTAACAGAGTGCATAGCAGAGGCTTTCCTGCCGCCGTGCTGTGTCCGAGTCAAGGATTGCAGCTTTACTTCGTGTAGTCACCCAGCTAAGTTTTACATCCTGTGTTATATGAATAGTGGGAATCTTTAAGCAATATCGACAGAACTGGCATGTTCTTTTGCAATAATGATTTGGTAGCGAGTCTGAAATATTTTAAAGACAGAAGCATGATTTTTGAAATGTTTGTACAAATAGTGATCAGCCGTAATAAACTTCCACAGTAGACCTCTCTCTATATATTCTTTGATTCCTTGCTTTTTTCACTTGATGAACATTTTAAAGCTCTGAGGCATTGCCATATTGCTTTCCTCTCAATCTTACATTTCTGTGTCTGAGGACTTAGGTGCACCGGGCATCATGGTAGGTGGTGAGCCATGTTGTCATGGCTCTGGCCAGTAATGGAGAGACACGTGTTAACCAAAGGGTCTCACTCTTGCATATGTGTGTGCATGAATATATAAGCGTGGTGAGTGTTAGATGGGAAAAGGACAGGGGGCTGTGAGAGCATAAAACAGGGGTCCCAGCCTTGTCTGATGAGTCCAAGAAGGCTCCTTTGAGGGATTACCTTTGTGTCTGAGATCCGAAAGTGTAAGTAGGAATTAACTAAATATATGTGTGGAAGCATCAGGATGAAATAAATACAAATTTAAATAATAACTAATCATTATATATATTAAAGTCATCCAAACATTTATGTATAGAATGTAATTTGGCAGTATTTAATAAGAATTATTAAGATGTCCATATTCAAAAGTTCTACACCTGTTAATTATCCTTTCAGTCGTGGGAGGAAACCAAGTATCCCAACCAAATCAGTTTAAACCTGGCTGTGGAAAACAGAAACGGGCCTCCCTCCTGTGCAGGCATCTGAGCCTGCACTTGGGAGCAGGGCCTTGGACAGGCTGAGCTTCCTGTCCCCCGACTGGGGAATGCTGCGTGAAGCTCAGCAGTTTTGGGGTCTCTAGTTTGAAGTCAGTCAGTGGCACCCCTCCACCCGTGAGTCGTGCCCTTTGTATTCTGTAGCTAGTGAAAGTGTCCCACGCAGAATCTGCTCTCATCTGCTGTACTAGAATCACGAGGGTAAAACCAGGGAACAAGAGTTTAAAGTGGTGATTTTTCTTCTGATAAAGGTATTTCTGAATCTCCATGCAACCTTTTTTTTTTTTTTTTTAAGATTTTATTTATTTATTTGACACAGAGAGAGACAGCCAGCGAGAGAGGGAACACAGGCAGGGGGAGTGGGAGAGGAGGAAGCAGGCTGCCAGTGGAGGAGCCTGATGTGGGGCTCGATCCCAGGACTCCGGGATCACGTCCCGAGCCGAAGGCAGACGCTCAACAACTGAGCCACCCAGGCGCCCCTGAATCTCCAAGCAACCTTGAAAGAGAATGCTCTGGGACATTTTATTAAATGTAAATTTTTGTCAGCAAGTTATGTAATCATGCCAATGTAGCTTTTAGAACTCTGAAAATCAGTCAGAATTAACACACTTTTATCGTGTGTTACTTCTGATGTAAATGAGAGAGTCTTCTTTCTGTTGCAAGAGGCAGGTATGAACAGAGATCCTTAAAACGTGCCAAAGAATTGTGAGCACAATAAAAATCTGGAAGACTCTTGAGTACTCGTTCGGGCTGTTTCCTTTTACTTCCCCTATTGTGAAAGCAATTTTCTCAAGTCCTAGAATTCAAAAAGTTTAAATCTGACACATTTTAAATAATAATTGTTCCCACGACCAGAGGAGATTCTCTGCTAACCACATTCTGCCAGTTATTGGGGAAGAATTTGTTTTTTCTTCCATTATACTCATTCTTTTTGAAGCTTAATCAAAATAATCCCCTTTGAACGAAGCTGCTGTTATGATTGCCACAGTACCAACAACGCATTTCTTAGTTTGTTTTTTTTTTTAAGATGGAAAAATTACACTTTAGACAACATTTCTGTAACATAGTTTCAGAATTCAAAGTGTGTGTGAGAGAGATTGTTGCTAGACTCCAAAAATGATTTCTTCTCAATATAGGTAAAGACCTACATGATTTTAAAACAGAACTAATTATATAAAAATCTGAACTACCCGAGGAAATGAAAATGAAGGTGGAAATGAGTTTTCTTTTGAGAAGAAGGTGGTGTAGAACAGGGGCCAACCCCGAGCAGCAGCGGCTGCCTTGGGCTGTTGCTCATTCAGAAGGTCCCGCCCCCTTCCCTGGCCTCCCCTCCCCCAGAGTCCAATCAAAGGATTAGCCTACAGGTTTGGAAACAACAGCAGCTTGAGTTTAAGTGATCCCCCACCCCTTTCTTGTGTTTAAATGCAGGAACTAGAAAAGTCTTTGGGCAACTGGACGCAGAACTTGAAAGAACTTCACACTCTGAAGACCGACTTAACCCAGCACATTCTTGTGGAGGACGTGATGGTTTTGGAGGAGCAAACAGAGCATTTGCACAGACAATGGGAGGACCTCTGCTTCCGAGTAAGTCAGTTAACTGCAGGGCACGGCTGTTCTGGAGTTTATTGAAATGTCTCTGAAGGCCAGACAGAGTAGAAAAGGCTTAATTTCATTGAACCGGAGGCCCTTTTCAGTTGGAGCCCAGGCCGGCTGCTGTTCCTTTAGAAAGCAGCACTGTGGGGTAACAGATTTGACCCTTTGTTTCTCCGGGGCTCAGTGCTGGTACTTTGTACACTTTTAATAAGCTCTTTAAAAACTCACCTTAAATGCGGGGGGTGGTGGTGGTGGAGGAATTGCAGTTACGAGCAGCTGTGAGCTCTCTGCGCTCTGTGTTGTGTAGGTGACAAGTCCCCATCGGGATATTAGAATCAGGACGTAGGCGAGAGGTCTCCTCCGGCCTTAGGGCTCTATCTCTGCACTATCTCTCTGGGCCCAACAAACAGCAGGCGTCTTCCTTAGTGCCCGGCACAGGGGTGTTTTATCTGAGAACTCTGCCTGCACGTGCCATCTGATGTTTCTTTCAAGTAACTGGCTTTCAACGCTCCACTCAGTATCTCAGTGGATCCCTTCTACTTATTAAAAATGAGATTGTGGTCACAGTATGATACAGGACATGTTTGTGACAGGAGGCAACTAAAGGGCTCAAAAAGGTCTTTGTTTTAATAACATAGAATTCTAAGAAAAATGAATTCCTTAATCTGATTTTTGTGAATTAAGAAGAGCTATATTTAAAAAATTGAAATTTAAAAAAGTTGAATCCAGCTACTTTTGAGTGCATTTTAATGAAGTAAAATCATTTTTCCTTCTTGGCTTTAGTATTTAATATTCATAACGAACCGTAATTTTAAATGCCCTCTTAGAATTTGTATTCCTATTTTACATTAAGAAAACATTTAGGGTATGTGAAAAGTATCCTAGAACGAAGGTGGAAGCAGAGACGGGGGCCCAGATGTTCCCAATTGTTTCCATTAGGAGCCCACTCAGAATGACGCAGTACAAAAAGCCAGGATTTTAAAAAGCTAAGATAAATAGATGCCCTGAGGAATGGAAACACAAAACTTGTTTTTTTAGGGATAGTTTTTTCAGCCTTCTGAACGCATTTGGCTGGGTGGGTGTACAAGCCTTAGATATGTTTGCCTCACTCTCAAAAGATGACCTTGTTCCCTTGTCCATAGCAGGAAAGCCTATGGGAGTTGCACCTTAGTTGCCCCATCTGTAAAGTAGGGGGTTAAAACTTTATCAAAACTCTTTTTAACTCTAAGATTCTAAAGATTTTTAAGACCTGAGAATACTTTTGTACATCTAGAAAGGCTGATTTACATTCTTTATATTTAAGTTGTAAATTTGAACTTAAAAGGAGGGAAGAGCCTTTGTGGAATTCTGCTTAGGGGTTGCTGATGCATAATGGACTCTTGGGTATTTGGGGTCAGCCTGCTTACTGCAGACTAGTATTTGGTTCCATTTCCACAGTTTCTATCCAGAGCCACAGTGCATAATGGGAAGGTAGATTAAATAAGTGATATGCATTTGTTTTTTATTTTATTTTGCTTTATTTTTGAAATCTACTAAAATATTGAAATAACTCTAATTTTGTAGTCCATTTGCATTACAAATTTTAGATTTATGTTGTGATCTGGATTATAGCTTTTAAGTTAAATAAGCAGCACATTGGTCTTAAATAGGAATAAGGACTTGATCATTTTAAAGAGGTAAAAAGATTTGGGTCATAAAACTGTAAATGAGCGTGTGGCAAGCCCTCAATAAATATATGTTGAAAGCACAGGCATCAGAAGAAATTTGGGTGATGTTAAATGTATTTGTCTAACCTTCCCTGTTTCTTTTAATATAACCTGGTAATAATAGATACACATTGGATTAAAACTGAATTCTTTCGGTCAGTTACATTGCAGACACAGTCTTTATTTTGTTGCTTTTTATGGCATTTATCAAAGGTAAAACTATTGCTGTTGAACCCTAGGTATTAGGTAGACAGTGATTTAAGTCTGTAGGGTTACTGATGAAAATGAATGAAATTCATAGGCTTTTTAATGGGGGGAAGGGAAAGGAAACGCTTTCCTTCCTGCCTATATTCAGCTGCCAATTGCATTTTCATTTCCAGGTGGCTGTCCGCAAACAGGAGATTGAAGATAGACTCAATTCATGGATTGTGTTCAATGAAAAAAATAAAGAGTTGTGCGCATGGCTGGTGCAGATGGAAAACAAAGTGCTCCAGACGGCAGATATTAGTATCGAAGAAATGATTGAGAAGTTACAGAAGGTAAGCAGGAGTACCCTGATGGCTGCAGTCACGACTACCACGGGATTCTCCGCCCTCTCGCAGGCTCAGGGTGGCATAACATGAGAGATCTGTTTCTAATAACGTTGCACAGATGGGAAGAGCCTTTCTCACTCTCTGTAGTCTTCTCAGAGAAAAGCTGGTAAGTGAGGATTCCAGAGAGATGGGACATGGGGGGGGGGGCACGGTGCTTGCTGTGCTTTCTCTTGGGAAGTCTGGCTCGCATCAGTTCACACCCCCAGCGACTTACGGCTTCTCTGGTTGTTCCTGTGGAGGAGCTCTCCTCGCCAAAGGGAAGGGGCCGGCAGCAACTGGGCTTAGAATTCTGAAATGGCCACCAGGGGAGGGCAGGAAGCGCATTCTTGGGGCGCCTGGGTGGGGCTCAGTTGGTTGAGCGTCTGCCTTTGGCTCAGAGCGTGATCCCAGTGTCCTGGGATCGGGCCCTGCATTGGGCTCCCCTCTCCTCCCTCTCCCTCTACCTCTGCTCATGTGCTCTCTCATTCTCTCTCTCAAATAAATAAATAAATCTTAAAAAAAAAATGCATTTTGCTGCAGTCATCCAAAATGGCATCCAGTTACCTCAGGAAAGTGCTTAGTGATATTATAGGCTGATTTAGTTATGCTCCATTGTCCCCAGTGATCAAGTAGATTAGATTAGGACAAATGTGGGAGGGGAAACCAGGGCTACTGAATTAAGAAAGTAACTACTGGGGGCACCTGGGTAGCATTCAACTCTTGATCTCAGCTCAGCTCTTGATCTCGGCATGGAGCCTACTTTAAACAAAACAAAACAAAACAAAACAGAAAAACCGTAACTACTGCCTTACATGCTACACATGTGCCAAGTGGGCATCATTCGACTTTTCAGCTACTCCCTGACGAGCTGCATTAACAGGTGTGAGAAGTATTTGAATTTCATTTCATTTTTTAATTTTTTTTTATTTTTTATTTTTTTTTATTTTTTTTTTTTAAAGATTTTATTTATTTATTCAACAGAGACAGAGACAGCCAGCGAGAGAGGGAACACAAGCAGGGGGAGTGGGAGAGGAAGAAGCAGGCTCATAGCAGAGGAGCCTGATGTGGGGCTCGATCCCGTAACGCCGGGATCACGCCCTGAGCCGAAGGCAGACGCTTAACTGCTGTGCCACCCAGGCGCCCCAAATTTAATTTTTTTAATTTCAAGAGGCAGCTGTATGCTTGTGACTAGCTAAGAAATGAATTTTCAGTGGTAATTGAGGCTTTGTGTTTTGGTGCCTTCGCCAGGACTGCATGGAAGAAATAAACTTGTTTAGTGAAAACAAGTTACAGTTAAAGCAGATGGGTGACCAGTTGATCAAGGCCAGCAACAAGACAAGAGCAGCTGAGATCGAGGACAAGCTCAACAAAGTCAACGACCGTTGGCAGCATCTCTTTGACGTCATTGGATCACGGTGAGAAATGGCCTACAAGTTAATTTTACTCTCCAGCTACAGTGGTTTCTTCACAGATCTAAAACCTGAGCTCAGTCTTCCTCTAAGGCAGGCCAGCAGTTCTGTAAGCTTAGAGAGAGGCAAAATTTGGTAAAAATGAGTGGAAATTCTTATTTCAACATTTTAGGAAGATTCTATTTTAGCATATCACACTTTAATGTTTTTTTTTCTTTAGCTTAAAATTTTATACGAAGTTAGGTTTAAATGAGAGTTGGAAATTTAATTTGAGAGGAGATCCTCGAGGAGGTACTATTTAGAAATTTTAACTCTGCTTTAGGATTTGCACATCCCCCGAATGAAATCATGCCTGCCTGTTCCTGCTTGCACGTGGCAAATGCGAGTAGGTCAGGACACGGGCCTGATTTCCAGATGCTGCTGTGCAGGTCCCTGTCTGCTCTCACTGCAGGGGTTGGCACACTCAGGGCGGGGGTCCTCCGTAAGGGTGTGCTCAGCATGCCAGGCCCCGCTGGTCATCTGGTCCTAAGACGCGGATTTAAGAGACACGTCTATGGCCACAAATCAGAGCTAAATTCTCTAGTACAACCTTATCAGAAATGACCGGTAATTTTATCTCCCCTCACAAATTAATGAAGACGATGCCACCCAAAGTTTTTAAGTGCCTTTTGTCTTCAAATTCTCTCTCCAAAGACAGTCTCCAACAAAGGGGTTTTCACATGCAACCTGACATAAAAAAAAAATGGTCACTCAGCTCTGGGACCACTTATGCAGTTTTGTGTTTATACCAGCCGAGTGAGTCTTTCACAAAACAGTGTGCTTGGCTGTTTCGAACACACATATAAAGCAGAATATAGAGGAGAACCTGTAAGGAGAATGAAGAATTAGGGAGTAATGAAAATAAGATACTCTTAATAATTTGGCATTTATTTCCTTGACCTCATTGTTACTTGTAAACCGTAAGTGAACCTGATTCAATCAGCAAGGGCTCCAGATTAAGTGCTATGAGAATTTACAGACAGGAAGTAAGATGAGTCAATTACGTTAATGGGAGCAGCTGTAAAGCCAAGTGGTTTGAGAGCTCAGAGCTCTTCTTCCTGGAGTGGGGGTGGGGATTAGGAAGAGCCTTACAGAAGAGGGGTGTTACCAGACGGTCCTGAGTGAGAGGTTGGGATCCTTGAATGTTACTGGTGGCAGAGACAGATGTATGTTGTGAGCAAAAAGGTACAGAGATGGGGCGCCTGGGTGGCTCAGTTGGTTAAGTGTCTGCCTTTAGCTCAGGTCATGATCCTGGGGTCCTGGGATCAAGCCCCTCCCCCTCCTTCTGTCCCTACCCCGCTCATGCTCTCACGCTCTCTCTCAATTAAATAAGTAAAATCTTTCTTAAAAAGGTACAGAGATAGAGCAGCATGGAAGTCTTTCAGGAAATGACAAGAAGCTCCGTTGGTTCAAATATAGGAGATGAAGCTAGAGGGATAGGTTGGGGCTAAAGCTTAAAAGACCTTCAGTCTCAACTGAAAACTTGGCCTCGTAGATAAAGTCAGAGTCATTCACAGTTCGTTAGCAGTCGAAGGCCTCCTGAAGACAAATTCTAGGGTGATTTGGCTGGCAGCATGGGCTGGGCTGAATTCAACTGGCTCTTTGTGCCAGTTGAAAAAAAAAAATTATAGAAATCCATGGCGGTAACCCAAATAAGGATTAAGAGCACGGGTTTTGAGCATGTCCTGACTTCCCACTTACTTATGATAGAAACTTGAGTTGTATCTAATCGTTCTAAGCCTCAGTTTCCAAATCTGCAAAAAGTGTCCAACAGCACTGCTTACCTGAGAGGCTGTTGTGAGGATGGATGGCGCGTGTCTCGCATGTGGCAGAGGACCAGTGTATAGGAGCTGGCATTTACTGAGTGGCTGTTACCACTGTTTTTCCCTACTAAGACTCTAAGACGAAGTACCATGTTTGTTGAATGGGAGAGGATTCCCTCAATTGTGTCTTAATACTGAGTGGTCTTTCCTCCATGAGACCAACGTCTTGGACTGTCTTATTTCCAGTGCTTAGAATAATACCTCAGATACCTGTTAACATGAAATTCCAGTGCATAAGAATATGATCATTTCTGTTGGATAAATTGTGTCTAGTATGTCTTTGTTGACATTGTCTTTATGTCCTAAGTCTTCTTGGGCACCTGGCACTAATCGGAGGTCTGATGACATCAGACCTGTTTGTGGATCATTCAGGAGCAAGGTCTAGATTATGCTTCCCGAAGACTAGAGTGACGATCTATTAATCATTCATGCTTTGGTTCTATAACTTTAGAGTTTAATAAGCTCTTTTCCTTTCCTCCCTTCTCTCCGGCTGCCTATCCTCAGCCAGTTCCTTGGTGGGAAAGAGATAAAACAGCAAGTGAAATTTTCATTGGTCTTCTTGGAAGGAGCAGTTGGCAAAGTAAGGAGTTGAAATAATAGCAAATATATTGGCTGTCAGCTGTATCCTTGACCGTGTGCCTTTTATGTATGATTTCACTTAATCTTCTTTGTGATTCTGAAAGGTAGACACCATTATCCCATTTAATAGATAAGGAAACTGAGACACTGAGATAAGTAACTTTCCCATAGTTATATAGCCAGCAGGTGAGGCAACCAGGATTTCAACCCATAATTGTGTTGCCTCCCAGCTACCCTAGACTCTTCTGGTTTATAATGAGTAGAGAGCATAATGAGAGCCTAATCCCTTCAGAATTGAAGGACTGAGAATGGAGTGACTTCTCTCATCTTAAAGCAAAGACCAGGTGAGCCTAAGAAACTCCCAGTTGGGTTTACCCTTCAGGTGAATTTGTGGATTGAGGCAGCAAGTTGGGACCTGCCATAAATCAGCGTCATGCAGAATTAGCTCCTTGTCTGATCTCTGACACTGATGTCTTGCTGGGGCCTACACAAAGGCAACGGCATTGGGGAAGGTGGGTAGGGGCCCAGGCTGCAGAATTCAGATTTGAGCAGTGCCAGCCAGAACCTACAGGGCTGCACTAATGGCCTCATTTGCGCACAGAAGTCTGAACACCATCTAACCTTTTCTCTCCTGCTCACAAGTGTTCTGCTGCTTCACTCCTATAGTAGGGGCAGCGTTTCATAAATAAGATTTGGAGGGAGACCCTACATAGGTACCCAGCCACGTGACTTGAAGATTGTAACTACAAGCATTTAACTTCAAAGTTCAGAGTGGTGCTGAAAAGTCTATGACCTCAGTAAGTCAGGTTTAATTCACTGAAAGAAAAGAAAAAGGCTTTTTTAGGCCTGTTGTTTGAGCTATGTTCTCAGCAAAACAGAGGTAAATTTCAGAAAACTTGGTAAAACATTGAGACAGGGTTACCTAAAAACATTAAACTTCTGACCATTTCAAGTAGTAGGCTTCTTTAGGGGATGGATAAGGGAGGAAACCAGTGTTGTTTTGGAAGTCTGGTTCCTTGAGTAAATCTTATCTCATCCTTTCAACCATCCTGCAAGGTCAGTGTCCTCTGTTTTACCAAGAGGCATACTGCAGGTCAGGGAAGGTAAGTAACAGACCCCAGGGCAGAGGGGATTCTGCATAGGGTGGGGATGAATCAAGCTCTGTCTGTCATGCTGCACCTTGCGTCAGAGAGCACTGGGCTCCTTTGAGACCTGGCTTTTAGAGATAGTTTATTAGAATTTTTCTAAAATGTAGAACTCAGTGTGGAATTTATTGTCTACTCCAGAGCCATGGTTCTCAAACTTAAACATGTATCAGAATCACTAGAGGGCTCATGGAAACCTGGGTTCCTGGACCCCACCCTCAGAGCTTCTGACTCAGTAGGTCTGGGTGGGGCCAAGAATGAGCATTTCGCACAAGTGCACAGGTATTGCTAGCGGTGCTGGTCGGGGGACGGAGAGCTGGAGTGAGCAGCAGGGTGAAGTGACACAGGGCTGCACCAAGAGTCAGAAACCCTGGACCTGCCACCTACTTTGAACAAGTCTTGTGACCTTTGTGAGCCTCGGTCTCCTTGTTGATGAACTATGCACAAGATCCTGGCAGAGAAAGCAGCAGGACGGCGATGGGTCCATCCGTCCGTCCACACACACTGTTAGCCTCCGGCGCTGTTCAGTGTGGTTATGCGGTAATAGAGGAGGAGAAAGCAAGCTCAGACCCAAACCACTGTTGTTCTCTACTTGTAAAGTGGTCTTCAGCTTCTGTAGAATCGTTAAAGCAGAGAACCTGAGGGACATATCTCCCGGAATAACCAACTAATCAAAGAAGGGAGCAGGGGAGCCTAAGTCAGTCTAAATGCTGATTTCCTCACGTATGGTTACCTGGGCCCTGGTGTAGACATCAGAATTCACAGAACCTGATGGAGAGCCAGTTGCTGCAGAGGCTTTTAGCAATCCTTGTGGGCCCTTGGGCAGCTCCTTTTATTTGTGACACCTAAACTCTTACAAAACATGCTATTCACTTCATCAACAGAAAGGCCATTTGTAGCACTATATATGTTTTGGTGAATGGTATGATTACACTAGAACCCAGTCTGATTTGATGACAAGAAATATTAATTATATACTACTGTGCTTATTTGACATATTATTTTTTTAATATTTATTTTGTTATATTAGTCATCATACAGTACATCCCCAGTTCTTGATGCAATGTTCCATGATTCATTACTTGCATATAACACCCAGTGCACCATGCAATATGTGCCCTTCTTAATACCCATCACCAGCCTATCCCAATCCCCCACCCCCCTCCCCTCTGAAGCCCTCAGTTTGTTTCCCAGAGTCCACAGTCTCTCATGGTTCATTCGCCCTTCTGTTTACCCCCCTTCATTCTTCCCTTCCTTCTCCTACCGATCTTCCTATTCCTTATGTTCCATAAATGAGTGAAACCATATGATAATTATCTTTCTCTGCTTGACTTATTTCACTTAGCATAATCTCCTCCAGTCCCGTCCATGTTGCTGCAAATGTTGTGTAATCGTTCTTTCTGATGGCACAGAATACTTTGGGCACAGAATATTGGATGAGGGACGAAAGACACCAGATTGACTTGCTTCAGCCAGCACAGACCAAAGTTCTGAAAAAAAGGGTCCTGCCCCCACACCTCCCCAGCCTCCTGCCCTCGGTGGGACTCATGCCAGAGGAAGACTCCGTCTAATACCTCTCACCTGTGTCTGCTTTGACTTCAGAAATCCAGTAGTTGAATACCCTAAAAATCCATCTCCTTTTGTTTCCCATAACCCCTTCCTCATTCATTAATCAAAGCTTTTGCCTTGTCCTATGAAGGAGGAGCCCTGTGGCCACAAGTCAGGCTGTGTCTTTGGTAAGTCACTCTGGCTGGTTGTGGAGCCTCTTCAGAGACATGGGGCCAAGGCGCCAATGGCAGTGGAGGCTCTTTGTAAAGACTCTTTCTGGCAGTGTGTGTGTGAATGATCCGGTCAGAGCTGTCAGTGCCTAAGACAGGTGGGACGGCTAAGTGGAAAGACCCCAAAATGTTTACATCGGTTATCTGTTGGTGTTGGCGTCGCTGGTGATTTTAATTTTCTTTTTGCTTACTTAATTTTCTGATGTTCATTACAGAAAAAGGAACATGGGTTTTTTCTTTTTCTTAAGGAAAAATGTCATCAGTATTTTTACCTTTCTCCTTCGTTTCTCTTGATGGTAGTATCGTTAACAGACTTGGCACCGTTAGGCCAATGTTTGAAGGCGGGACTTACTCAGATATGCTCCCATACTAGACTAGATAGTTGTCTCACCATCAAAAGGGTCAAGTCCATGAAAAGAAACTTTTTAACTAGGCATAATTTTCACATTTCACCTACCAATGTGAAAAGCCCACCTGTTGTATAATAGTAGCAATTAAAATGTTGTCATTTAAACTCAGCAGTTATTACCATGGCAACTGTGTGTTGGGATTGTGTTTCCATCCTTTGCAGAATGGGCAGGGAGATGTGTGCCTTTTTAAATTGATAAAGTTTTTCATTTCTCTCTTTTTATCTGTATTTTCTCAAGGTTATTTTGGGAGACCAAACAATGCTGCTAGTCATAGAGTTGACTCGCTGTGGCCTGATCCAGCAGGACTGGAAGGATTTAGAAATGTTAGTGCAGGGAGAGCCAGCTGTGAGGTCAGCCTCCCCACTTGCATTTTCCTTCCGGTCAGTCTGATCATTCCACCTCTGGAGCATGGGGCCGCTGTTCCTGGACCCTGCAGAATGCTTTCCTGAGGGTTGGGGAGTTTCCTCAAGGAGACTGCAGCCACCAGTGCCTGGGGGCGGGGGCGGGGGGGAGCGGCAGGTGGCATCGGGCAGCATCAGCACGTCCAGTGTACTAGGCTTTGGGGGACCATATTTAGCAGGTCCCAGGAACAGCTGAGCACATGGGCACAAGTTAGATGTTGCATTTGGGGAGAGATGTTTCCAAATCTACACTCCGAATTCCACTGGTCTAGAATGTGCTGTCTTTCCAGGTGAAGATGTAATAATTACTAAGTGTTGGGCTTTAGGGACCCATGAGAAACGATTGATATCATCGAGTCTTAAATAAGGCTGAGAGTGAGCCTAAAAGGGGCTGGACACAAACCAAGGGTTCTCTGGTGAACAGCCACTTGGGCTCCCCTGGAGAAACTAGGGTTAGGGATATGGAGAAATGCTCAGAGACATTATGCTAAACCCCGGGAGGAGCTAACAAGGAAAATTGCAAATTCTTCCTCTACAAAGTTGGAAACTCCATTTGTACTATAAGATAGAATTTTTTTTTGCAAAAAGCAGAGGAATGAACTCAATGAACTCTCTGCCTTACCTAAACCAGGATGCACAGGGCTGAAAGTCAGGGCAGAAACCCCAGCACCCACCCCACCCCCACCCCCCAGAAATTTCTTCTTCTGGAGGACCTGAGGAAGGCATGCCTGTTGGACTCTGGGGCTTCCAATTTCGCCATTTTTTTTTTTTTTTTTTTTTTTGGTCAAACCTGAAACAAATTTGATTTGAAGAGGACAGAAATCCTCTTTTCCGTGCTCCGAATCTAAATGTTTCTTCCCTCGTTTACAGCACTTCATAAATAACCCATAGCCAAGATAACACTGTGACTTTCTTCCCCCAGCATTGCAATCCTGTAGCGTCAGAACAAAGACTGTGTGTGTGTGTGTGTGTGTGTGTGTGCGCGCGCGCTCGAGAGAGGAAGGAGCTGGAGATATTTGTTTATTGGAAGGGCGAAAACGGAGATTAAAACATGCAGTGAGCGGAGAAGCAGGTCGGCTCGGTTCCTGGGGGCGCTGCTTTGTGGCCCGAGGCTGCGGGAGGGCGGCCGCCGCCGAGGATGCTGAGCCAGGGGATGGAGCCGCCCGCCGCCGGGGGAGGGGCCGCCGCAGCCCGGGAGGTGAAGGTGCCGCCGGGAACTTGGCGCTTCCGCTGAACAGAAGGAATGGTTTTTTCTCATCAACAGTAAGTGCCATGTCAGCCATCAGCTCCGCGTACGGCCGAGGGGCGGCTGCTGTGTCTGTGTGCCCGGCTGCCTCGCTGCCTCTTGTCGGGTACAATAGGAGTGACCGACGAGATGGTGGCTGGGGAGTGTGTGCATGCGTGTGCTCAGCCATCGGGGGATGGGTGCTCTCCAGGGGCCGCTCGCCCGTGGTGTCTGCAGTCCGCCTTTGACAAGCAGGGGAGAGGGGTGTGCTGCTGCTGCTGCTGCGTGGAAAATGGAAGTCGTCTCGCGACGTAAATGCTTCAAAGAGGCGATGAGCTCAAATGCCTTGAATGCCCATGCCCCCCAATCAGGGCTTCAAGATCTTGGGGTAGTTGATTATTTCACTGTGAAGCTGTTCAGTCATTTAAAGAGATGCTGTTGTGCAGAATCGGTGCAGTGTTTTCAGCAACTGACAGCTGCCCTACAGGTTTGGGTGTCTGTTTAGCACAAATTCAGATACTTCGACCATCTCCGTTTTCCTTAGTATTTTTTTAAGTTATGCTGTCCACATTGGCATGGGATTTTTAAAATGTATGATCTCAAGTCTTCGTAGTTTAACTGTAGACACTTTAGCATATAGAGAATAGGAGTGAAATGTAAATTATTCCATAAAAATGAATTTGATATTAAAAGCTCCATCACACATTGGAAGACTTAGGTCTGATACATAGAATGATATTAGCCGGACTTGATTTTGTTTGTTTTGGTGGGAGAGCACAGTTCATAAGTATCCTATATTCTGATATTTCGCTGTTAAAATAAAACTTTATTCACCTTGATTATTTTCTGCATTTCTACCCATAATCCCTGCAAAAGATCTTCTCATTTGTAGCTACTCTTAGCAAAAATTCTTATTTTGTTTGGTTTCATGTAAAAATGTTTTAGTTCTCTCCAGGTCTTCCACTTATCTACACAGGTGAAACACTTTCCCTTTGCACCTAAAAACGTTTTTCCAATCCTCAGAATTAGAATTCAACTCAGAAAACCACACTTACTCTTTCCTGGAGCAGTATGACTTACTGAAATACATGTGTGCACAATGTTGTGGAGTGCGCCGGCGTGAAAAATGGGCAAGTGCAGAGATAGGGAGCTACATAAACAAACTGCCTTGGGGGTCGATGTAATGCAATATTGTGGTTTCTTCCCTGTGCCGGCAGGCTGGATTCTGAATGGCTTTCCTTGTTTCCCAGCATTAACTCAAGATTCAAATTTTTCCAAGAGCGATATTAATGAGGCCTAACATGGAGGTTGGTTGCCTGGACTGGCAAATGACACATACTCCCTGACCTGGGAAAGGTGATAATTAGATTACAGCGTCTGTGCAGAATAGAATGATGCGGACTCCACCGTCATCTGATGGTTCCTAGAGTACGTTGTAACATGATTATCTGAAAAAAATGTTTTAAATCACGCTGCAGTTTTGGATATTATGCCTTTGGCAGAGGTTGGGACCTAGAAGTAGGTTAAATCCTGATTAGATGAATCTTTTGTAGCTTCTTGGCAACCTCTTCTTTTCTTTCCCCCCACCTTCCCTTCCCCTTCGATGTGCCCTAAGAGTATGTATGATTTGTGTGCTTGGTTGTCAGTATTTCACTTGTCCTGTATGGGACCATGGTAGAGGAGCATGCAGGGTAATGTGGCAGCAAATTGTTTTGTGGCAAGATGGCTTGGAGGTGCTCTGACCTTTACCTCTTTCCTTTAATAGAGAACACAGCCATGTCTTTTATGAAAACAAATTTGAAGGTATGACTGAACATCATTTAC
The DNA here is from genome assembly GCF_023065955.2 of Ursus arctos. Lineage (NCBI taxonomy): Eukaryota > Metazoa > Chordata > Mammalia > Carnivora > Ursidae > Ursus > Ursus arctos. Next base: position 35,178,976 of record NW_026622930.1, on the reverse strand, counting down.
TCATTCAAAAGATATTTATTGAGCACCTCCTCTGTTGTATTATAATGTCAAAATTCAATCTAAATTAGGTCATGAGCTCTAGGGAATAAGACCTATATTTCAGTTATCTCTTGAATCCTTGGGAATCTGCACAGGGTCCAAGACAAAGCACATAGTTAAATGCTTATCGAAAGGAATTATGGAGGGGCAAATGTGGGCCCCCAAAGTACTGCACTTGGTGGACGGGCTTCCATCCCTTCCCCCCACGCCCCCCAGTGTATCCCAGAGCCGTGAGACTGGACTTCTCATCATGTTCCCTAACAGCAACATCCTGTGCCCGATACTAGCTAATGTGTGTGCAGATTTATATGAGTGGCCCTGAGGAAAGGGCCTAAGAACAGCAGCTCCGGACCAGAGTGCCTGGGTTGGAATCCTGCCTGTGCCATTTAATGATCCCATGCCTGGGGCAGGTGATTTGATCCCTGTGCCGCAGTTACCTCACCTGTCGGATGGGGATGCTAACAGTACTGATCTCCTAGCATCGCGGGGAGGATTAAATGGGTTGCTGTCCAGTAGAGCCCCGAGGGCCTGGCACAGGTAGATGTCAGCCAGTTCTGTGTTGTTCCATGTAGTCATCAAGGTTGTGAATTAGAAAGCATACCCAGTGTAGACATTTAAAAAGAATGGAATAACAGTAGAAAGTCTAATATTTTATTCCCTAACTCCATTGGCTTGTCTTAAGCACTCCATCTTGAACACCGCTGGCCTGGAGTATTAGAGTCCTGGGGAAGCCAAGTGAATTCTCCTCCCCCTGCTCCGTACTCCCCCCCCCCCCCCCCCCCGCTATTGCACACTCACCCTGGGATGACCAGGATTCGTGATCACTGCATCTCTGTGTTTGCACCCAGGTTCTTTTGTCTCTCGTTAGCTCCTGTCATTTAAAAAGTTATACTTTAGCCCTTTCTTTTTAAAATAAAGAGGCTGAGGTGCTTAGGATGGAGTAGGGTGAGATGCCTGATAGAAGGGGTTGGCAGGAGAGCTGTGCAGGGGCCACCAAGCCAGAGCTCCTCTCCCCATGTCTAAGGAAGCTCTCGGGGCTGGGCTGCCTCTTCAGCCAGAGCCTTCTAGAAGGACAGCCCCTTGCAAACTGCATGAAAGACTCCTTGTCCCATAGGGCCTGGGATTCCCAGCTCCTCTGGCATTGTCTGGAGTGTCCCTTCTGGTCCCTAAGCAGTCAGGGTGACAAGATATTGGGGTAAGGAGGGTGTCCTTCTAAAGCCTCTGAAGCCACGGGAACAAAGGCAGGATCTAGGTTACAATTGCATCCAGGCCTGGCCCCAGATTCTGTTACTTCCTTTTTAATAAATCATCTTGTGGCTTTAAAGGGAACTCCTTGTGGTGTTTGCAGTAAGACCGTAATTTGGAAAAACTTACCGCCATGAAAATCATCTTGATCATGGTTTTTGGGCATCCGTCTCTGTTAGGTATTATGCCAAATACATTCCATGTGTTTTTATCTCATTCAACCCTCTCAGCCACCCAGGGAAGGAAGGGATAACTAGCTTTGACATGGTTTTTCAGATGAGCTTAAACAGAGCCAGGATTCAAACCCAGGCCCTGACCACAGAGTCTGTGCTCTTTACCACCAGACTCCACGGCCTCCTCCCAGGCCTGCCCGACTCATGGCAGAGTTGAGAAGAAATACTTATGAAAGGGCTTTGTAGGTTCGGCGCCTTACACATGAGCTGTTACTGTAGCAGCACGGAATCCCAGTCGGCAATAGTAAGAGCTAGAATCATCCCGAGTGCTACTCTACACCAAAGACTTCACGCACAAACTACCTGCAAGGTGGATAATTTTGCAAGTAACAAGGAAACTGGGAATCAGGAAAGTTAGGCTCCTTGCAGGGCTGCACAGCTCATAGATGGTACAACGGGACTTAGAGCCAGGTCTGCTCACTTCCAGAACTCTGCCCTTAACTTCACTCAGATATTACCACCTCCCGAAGTTTGAGGGGCCTCAGAAGCCTACTAGAGTTGAGGATGCTGAAGTAAAAGGATTTTCCCTAAATCCTAAAACTAGCTGGTAATAGAGCTGGAGGTAAGAGTCAGTCTGCAGGGTTGACTTGGTTGGTGGTAGGATGCAAAAAATAAAAAATAAGTAAAAATTAAAAATTAAAACACACATAATTCCCTGGTCTCCTTAAATAATAGCATGTCGTGGAAGTGCTCATACACATTTATTCTGCAACAAATGTTTGTCAGTAGCACCTGCCCACCGGGCGGAGTGGGGGTATGTGCGTGCAGAGACGGCAAGCCCGTGCAGCCTGGCTAGCGCGGACAGTGTCGTGACAGGTGCACGGCGAATGAGGGATGTGGACACAACACGGGGCAGGAGGTCCCGGGTGCTGCGGGAGCACGTGGGCCAGGGGCCCTCAGTGTCTTTGGTGAGCAGTGGTAGACACTCCAGGGGAAGGGAAGGAGAGCCATTTTGCAGAGTGCTGGGATGGAGAGAGGCCGCTGAACGCTTCATGACCTGAAAAGGTCACGGTGTTAAACTGGTATGTTGGGGTAGGGTGAGGACTGTGGAAGCATTTGAGCGTGAATGGATCAGACTTACCATCTAGAATGTGCCTTTTGGCCACAGAACCACAGCTGGGTAGGGGGCAAGGAGGGTGGTCGGCATCTGTTGATGGGCAGTCCAAGAAGAAATGAAG